>NW_006159850.1:14061817-14076754 GCF_000334495.1 Tupaia belangeri chinensis | reverse complement strand
GGTGGCGGTCAGGGGTGAGGAGCGTGCATACGTGAATCGTGGAGGATTGTAGACAATGAAACTGTTCTATATGATATGCAATGGTGGATACATGTCATTTACATTTGTCAAAACGCAAGAAGGGGGCCAGACAGTGGCACAGTGATAATGCAATACTCTGCAAGGCTGACCCATATGGGAAGGTTCTAGATGCATGTCCAGAAATCTTGAGTATGTTGGGCATGCACCTGCCCATGAGCCAGGACTGGCAAAGCAAAGGAGAGGATCACAGCATGAAAAGCCCTGTGGGGATGCCTGTCTCTCTTTCGATATGTGTCTCTCCATTTCTGTCTCACTTATGGAAGAAATAAAAAAATAAACTTTAAAAAATAGACTTTTACAACACAGAAATTAAACCTTAATGTAAAATGTAAACTATGGACTTTGAATTGCTAAGTTAATAATAATGTATCAAGGGACCAACAGTTAGTGTAATGGCTATGTCGCTGGACTTCCATGTAGCTGACCGCAGTTCGAGTGCTGGATCTGCTGGCTTAAACTCATGCCAGGCAAGTGTGCGTGCGTGCCCAAGATCCTGAGAGGAGAATGGAGGAGAAGGGATTGCGGCATGACCATCCCCCCTGGGGGTGATTTCTCACTTTCTGTCTCTCTGTCTCTCTCTGTCTTTCTGGCGAGCGCATGCACTCTGTAGTAAAAACCTCTCCAAAAATAATAATAATGTATCAATATCAGTTCATCAGTAACACATGTACTGAACTAATGCAAGATATATATTTTTTCTTTTTTCTTTTTTCTTTATACACACACACACTCACACACACACACACACATATATATATTTTTATTTACTTATTTATTTATTTTGCTATAAGGCCAGTGTACTTGCAGGAGAGACAGAGAGACAGAAAGTGAGAAATCAGCCCCAAGGAGGGATGGCCACGCTGCAATCCTTCTCTATTCTCCTTTCAAGAACTTGGGCATGCACATACACGTGCCCAGCGTGAGGCTTAAGCTACGAGATCTGGGACTCAAACCATGGTCAATTACATGAGAGTCCAGAGACGTAACCATTATGCCATTTGCTGGTTCCAACTAGTGCAAGATATTAATAAGGGAAACTAGGCCTGAGAAGAGACAGCCAAATGGAACTCTACTACTTGCTCAATTATTGTGTAAATCTAAAACTGTGCTAAAAAAAAAAAAAAAAAAAAGTCTACCAATGCTTTGTTTCGTTTTGCTTTGTTTTTCCTATAGGGAGCATACACTTACTGGAGAGAGACAGAAGAAAGAGAGAGAGGGAAAGTAAGAATGACCCCCAGGAGGATGGCCACACCATAATTCCTCCTCTTCCAGTCTCCTCTCAGAATATTGGGCATATATGTACACACACCTGGTGAAATTTTTTCCTTTTTTTTTTTTTTTAAGAATTATTTTATTTAACTTTATTTATTTATTTAAATTTGACCAGAGAGGGACAGAGTGAGAGAGAGAGAGCAGGAAAGTGAGAAAGCAAGCTGTTGGGTCCGGGACTCAAACCGCAATCAGCTGTGTGGGAGTCCAGCACCCTTAACCACCATGCCACTTGCCAGCCCACTGGTGTAATCTTCAAACTGCCAGGTCTGGGACTCAAATCATTCACCTGACCATGTGAGATTCCAGTGCCTTAACCTCCATGCCACCTGCTGGCCATAATGATTTTTTTAAGAGAGCTTAAAAAGTATTTTTAGTACCAGCTGGTGGTATGGTGGTTAAGGCAGCTGGATCCCATGGCCAACCGTGCAGTTCAAGTCCTGAACCTGGTGTCTTGAGAAACACCCCAGGCATGCATGCATGTGTACCCAAAATCCCAAAAGGAGGAGAGATGGAGGAGAAGGGGTTGAGGCTTGACCATCCGTCATGGGCTGTGCTTTCTCTTCCTCTCTTCTGTCTTCCAGTGAGCACTTGTGCCCTCTAGCAAATTTTCCTAAAAATGAATTATTCAGCAAATGTTACAAGTTTTGCAGGCAGGTAGCCCAGCGTTCGGTGCCAAATCTCCTCTTTAATACCTGAACCGGCCTCGGCTTCCTCCTCCAGTGTTAACAGCCATGCCTTAGAGGGCTGGGCTGAAGGTTCCAGACAATGTCGCTGCTGAATTAGAGTCAATATTTGTATTGCCCACATGATTTCCACAGACAGAGGAAGGCTTCACCTCTATCATACCTCAGGAGGGAGAGGGCGGAGGGGGGGAGGAGGCGATTAGGACCAGCAGATACCTCCTCCAGAGAGGTCGCCCAAAGTTTCCCGTCTGTGGGAAGACACAGAAAAGCACCTGGCCCCAGCCCAGCCTCAACTCAGCCAGTTTCACTGGGGCCTGGGACAGTCCTTCCAAGGAGGCCAGGGGAGGGCTATGGAGCCTGTGACCCAGTGCAGTGGGGGTGAGAAGGAAGGAGCCAGAGATGGCTCTGCAGTAACTCCATGCTGTGCGAGGCTGACCCACATAGAAAGGTTCCAGGTTCGCATCCAGAGACCTCCCTGATCACACTGTGCACATGGGCCATGGGCCATGGCTGGCTAAGGCTTGGGTTGGAGAGTGGAGTGAGGCGGATGCTTGTCTCGCTATCTCTCTCTCTCTCTCTCTCTCTCTCTGTGTCTCACTCAGAAGAAATAAATAAAGCTTTAAAAAAAATGAGGGGACCAGCAGGTGGCGTGGTGGTTAGGGGCACTGGACTCCCACATGGCCGACCACAGTTCCAGTCCCAAACCTGTCAGCTTGCTTTCTCACTTTCCCCCCCTCTCTCTCTCTGTCTCTCTTTGGTAAAGTTAAAATAAATAAATAAAGTTAAGTAAAAAATCATTTAAAAAATGGGAAGGAGCGTGGAGAGAGGGGGGCCAGAAGGCCAACCATCCTCTTCCCTATTCCTACTGTGGGACCTCGGGGAGCCTTAAACAGTGTCTTTATCTATAAAGACACTCCCATCAAGGGTGGTGAGGGCACAGGAGGCAGTGGGACAGAAAGCTTATATGAATGTTGTCCCACCAAGCTACTATGACTGCTGCCAGCCCAGAGCCTCGAGGGACAGAGCAGAGAGAAGAAATCCTGCTGTCGGCACCTCGGGCTCCACATCGGCAGCACCGGAAAGTTTTTTTCGGGGCCTCTCCTTCGGGGTTCCGTAGGAATCCGGCAATGGCACCTGTCCAGGGATTCGCGCCCTGCCTGGCGCGGAGGTAAGTGGGAGACGGCTCCCTGCGTCTTCATGTAATGTGAATGCCACCCACCCTGGCTGGCTCCTTCTGGAGCAACTGCTGTCTCTGCCAGGGCTTCCTCTGCCGCAGCTATGGCCACGGAGGTAATCCTGCCTCCAGTCTGAGGACAGAAGGGGCCACACAGCCCACCACCAGGGGTGGTGTTTACCGTCCAGCAGGGGCGAGGCTGGACTGGGCAAATCGAATCACGTCGACAAGGTCTTGGTACCTGGAGAGCTGGGCTGGAAAACAGCTGCAAAATGGCACAGTGAACCCAGCAGCAGTGGGCCAAGCATCGAGCCCTGGAGAGGCAGGGAGGAAGTCTCAGTTAACAGAAGGAAGGCCCCCCACAGTCGGTATTCTCTGCATGGTGCTGTCCCCAGACCCTCCGGCAGAGGGGAGGGAGCAGCAGCCAATCTGTACCTGGGAGAGCAGGGAAGCCCGGGAACTGTCTGCCAGGGGCAGGGGGCAGGGAGCCATGCCTTGGGAGAGATGAACATGGAGAGTTCCACCGAAGTAAAGAACTGGAGCCAGACCACCTGAGTTCGAATCCTAGCCCCACCACCTATTGGCCAACCTTGGGCAGGTGATGTTACCCTGGGGCTTGGTGCCCAGACAACAGAGCCCAAAACACAGGGCTGTGGTGAGGACTGGAGAGCAGACCTGCTTGGAATTTAACATGGAGTTTGGCCCAGAAGAAACGGGAGCACTCAGAGGGCTGTGGTCGCAGGGCTCGGGGGTTGGAGCAGGACCTCCCCTGCATCCGCCCCACCGCGCCTGGCCCAGGTGCCAGCTTTACACGGGCCGTTATTTCTAACTTCGCCTGGACTGGATCATATCAGAGGGGCACAGCGCCTTGGAGCCCGTGGGTCCCATCCCTGTTCTGCAGCTCCCCCAGCCTCTACTCACCTGCCCCACTCACGGGGAGCTCAGCACTCCACACTCACACAGCTCTGATCGCAAGTTCTCTAGGCTGAGCCGAAACCTCCCTGCAAACAGCCTCTTAGTGGAAGCGTTTTTCTGCCAGGGACTTTCCGTGCCTGGAATCCACCCACCCCACAAACACGAGGAATCCCCAGTCACCACTCCAGCTGGATCCCTCCAGCCCAATGGAGCGATTCCTTCCTCGGGCACACGGACATGCCCTCCAATGCCCGGTCTGCTGCCATCTCTCTGACAACACCTACTTGGAGACACAAAGCCTTGGACTTTGACAGACCTGGCACGAGTACGAGCCGTTCACACAAGTCACTTCAGCCGATCCTAAACCCCGGTAAGAGGCCTACTCCCCACTTTGTCATTTCCTCACTGTGGCAAGAACCATGGGACATGAAATGCAGTGCTCTAGCCTCTGGGAAGGGGCTGGCTCTGTCGCTGGGCTCCCTTTGTCATTGCTCTCCAGAACTTTTCATCTTGCACAACTGAAACTCGACCCATTCCTCCGCCCCCACCCCCAGTCCCTGGCAACCGTTACTCTCCCTGTCTCTATGAATTTGATCACTCTGACTTATGTAAGTGGAACCATATAATCTTTCTTTCTCTCTCTCTCTCTTTTTTTTTTTTTTGAGAGGTTTTTTCGCTATAGTGCGCGTGTGCTCGCCAGACAGACAGAGACATAGAGACAGAAAGCGAGAAATCACCCCCCAGGGGGGATGGTCATGCTGCAATCCCTTCTCCTCCATTCTCCTCTTGGGATCTTGGGCACGCACGCACACGCGCCCAGCGTGAGTTGTAAGCCACCGGGTCCGGGACGCGAACCACAGTCGACTACGTGGGAATCCAGCAACATAGCCATTACGCTAACTGCTGGTTCCCTCTCTCTCTTTTTAACTTTTGCCAGAGGGCACCTGCACTCACTGGAGAGAGACAGAGAAGGAAAGTGAGAAATCACACCATCCACCCTTCTCCTCCATTCTCCTCTTGGGATTTTGGGAACACACGCACACATACCGGTATGTTTTTCACCCTCCAGAGGGGATGGCTACACTGCAATCCTTTTTCCTCCATTCTCCTCCCAGGATTTAGGGCACGTACATGCTCCCGACATGAGTTTTAAGCTGCCAGGTCCGGGACTCAAACCGCGATCGACTATGTGGGGATCCAGCAACAGAACCATTATGCCATTGGCTGGTCCCGCTGGATCCAATTTTTAATTTGTTGAGGAGACACCGCACTGTTCTCCAAAGCAACTGCACAAATTCACATTCCCTTCAACAGTGCGCATGCTCCCCGTTTCTCCACGTCCTCACTGGCTTGTTTTCTGGTTTTGATGTAGCTATCCTGGTGGGTGTCAAGTTATGTAAGAAGAAATTCGTATCTTCATTTCACAGCACGGGAAAGTGGTACCGGAGAGTCCGAAAGTCCCGCAGTGCACTCAAGATCCCCCTGGCGGCACACGGCCAACTACAGTTAGAGTCCTGGACCTGGTGACTTGTTTTCTTACTTTCCCTCTCTCTCTTTCACTCTGTCCCTTTCTGGTGAAAGAAAAAGAAAGAACGAAAGAAAGAACGAACAAACGAACGAACGAACGAAAAAAAGAGAGAAAGAAAGAAAGAAAAAGTTAAATGTGGGGCTGGCAGGTGACATGGTGGTTAAAGGCCCTGGACTCCTACAAGGCCAGTCACTGACCACAGACCTCCAGGGCTTGCAGCGATGGGAGCTGTGGAGAGCATCCCACAGCTGCAGGCAGCCCTGGGCCTGACTCCAGCCCTGCCGCCTGCTGCCAGGGAGACCTTGAGTGCATCGGGGGACTCTCGTGACTGACTGTGCAATTCAAGTTCCAGACCTGATGGCTTGAAAAATCATAATGGGTGTGTGTGCATGCATGTCCAAAATCCCGAGAGAAAAATGGAAGAGAAGGGACAGTGGTATGGCCATCCCCTCTGGGGGTGCTTTCTCATGATCTCTCTCTCTCTCTCTCTCTCTCTCTCTTCTCTTTCTTCTCAGCAAATGAACACACCTTATTGCAACTTCTTTTTTTTTAGAGGGATTTTGCCGTGGGGCACTTGTGCTTGCTGGAGAGAGACAGTGAGAGGGAAAGTGACAAATCACCTCCTGGGTGGGGGGGGGGGGGGGATGACCACACCGCAATCTTTTCTCCTCCATTCTCCTCCTGGGATCTTGGGTATGCATGCACACACAACTGGCGTGAGTTTCAAGCCACGCAGTCTGGGACTCGAACCGTGGTCAGCCATATGAGAGTCCAGTGATGTAACCACTACACCATCTGCTGGCTCCACACATTTTTTTTTTTTTTGGAATGGGCAAAGTATTTGAATAGACGTTTCTCCAGAGGTGATATACAAATGGACCATACGCACATGAAAAGACCATTAGACATTAGGAGAACATAAAGGAAAGCCACAGTGAGATACCTCTCACACCCATTAGGATGTCTATTATCCACAACAACCACCAAAAAATAACAAGTGTTGGCGAAGACATGGAGGAATAAACATCCTGACAAAGGCTGGCGGGAATGGTACAGCTGCTATCAAAAACAACATGGGAGTTCCACCTTACAAATAGAGTTACCATCTAATCCAGCAACTCAACTTCTGGATATATATCTAAAAGAATGAAAAGCAGGGAGGGACTCCCAGGGATATTTAAACACCCACATTTATAGCAGCAGCATTCATAATAGCTCAGAGGTGGAAGTAACCCAGGCGTCTGTTGCCAGATAAACGGATAAGCTCTGACGTGCGTGGGGAAGGCTGTATAGACAGGAGGGAGTATTATACAGCCCCAGAAAGAAAGGAAATCTTGTCATATGCTATCACATGGCTGAACCTTGAGGACCTTATGCTAAGTGAAATAAGCCAGTACCAAAGGCAGAATGACTCAGACGAGGTGCTTAGCATCGTCAAATTCATGGAGATGGAGAGCAGAAAGGTGGCTACCAGGGGAGGGGGAGTGAGAACTTGTCTAGTGGATTTCGAGTTTCAGTTTTGTAAGATAAACAGATTCTGGAGAGCTATAGCACAAGAATGTGGGTGTACCTTACACTGCTGAACTGTTCCCTTAAAAACGACTAAGATGGTTAAAAATGCATTAAAAAGAGATGTTCATGACATGAGAAACTAGGAAGACAAGGAGCAGGAGTGTTCTGGCTCTTGGGAAAGAGGAAGGAGGAAGGGCGTACTGAGAAGACAAAGCCAGAAGTGGGACTGGGCTTGGTGCTAGAGCCCTGGGGCAGCATGGGCCTTCTCAGCCCTGACAGGCACCAGGCACTCCGGAAACCGCTGGAGCAGGAGCCTGACCTTTCCAAGCGGCTGCCAGGATTGCACGTCTCTGGCTTTTCAAACTCATCACCTTCTTAACTGCAGCCAAGTCCCACCCGACCCACGGCCCCCTGACCTGAAGAAGCCCCGAGGGAGGGAGAAGCTCGGCAGTTCTCCAGGCATGACCAGTGGCCCTTCCAGCTGGGTTGCCCAGATAGTGCCCTCTCCAGGCAGCCCCTGTGACATGCAGGAGGTATGTTCCCAGGCTGGCTGCCGCCGCCGACATCCCCGGGGACACCACTCGATTATGGGACACGGCCAGCACACACAGCATCCATGACATCCGAAGCCCAGAATCCGCTGGGATTGCCCCAGGCCTGGAGGCTACAGTTCTCAGACCTCTGTGAACATTCCTCAGGGACCAAGGGCGAGTCTAGCCATTTTGGGCAAGATGTCTCTTCCCCCCAAGACTGAGTCATGGGAGGCCACAGGACAGTGTTGCCTCGGGGTTGGGAGAGGAGATGTTCTACAGAAGGACAGCACCCAAAGAAGCTACTCACTCTGAACTGTCATCTCAGGGAGAAGAGAGTCCTAGAACCCCAGAACCGAGGGTCCCAGCTCTTCTCTGCACCAGGCCTGTGCTGAGAACCCAGCTCTCGCAGTTACTTATTTGGGGCACCATGGAAGCCACTGAGTTGGGGTGGAAGGCTGGGGCCTACTAGGCCTTCTATGCTGCCAGAATGGCCACCTCAAAACCTGCTTAAATCCCGTCAATGAGGTCAGTCCACATTCTCACTTGACCCTCAAAGCCCTTCATAGTCCAGTCCCCACTGACCCTGTCATGTCACTACATTCGGTCCTCTGCACCCAGCTCCGCAGCCCTTCTGAGCTTCTCACCCCTCCCCACCTGCTGGTCCCGCCTCCTCCCACTCTGCTTCTGGGATTATTCCTCGTTCTTAAGTACGAAGCCATTTCCCGAGTGCCAGGCTGACTTGGTCCTTGTCCCCCCGCCTCCATGGCAGGGTGTACGAGCCGATTTCAAGAGCAGGGGAGGGGTCTTGTGCATGGCTCAGCCTGGTTTCTAGCACCAGTAAGTGTTCACTGACTGACAAAATGAACACGTGAGTTCTCGGCCTCTTCCGTGGCTAATTCTGGTACCTTTTCGAAGGCTCTTTCACAGTAATAGGCCCCTAGTGCATGGCTCAGCCTGGTTTCTAGCACCAGTAAGTGTTCACTGACTGACAAAATGAACACGTGAGTTCTCGGCCTCTTCCGTGGCTAATTCTGGTACCTTTTCGAAGGCTCTTTCACAGTAATAGGCCCCTAGGGCCCGCCTGCCATACCTGTGTCACCTCACGGAATTCTATGGCACAGATTTAGCCTTTCTTCTGACAGATGAGGAAACTGAGGCAGAGAGAGGCCCACCGACTGCCCACGGAAGGTGGGGTGGCCAGGTTTGGAATCCAGCTTGACTAGTCAGTGCCTAAGCTCATTCTGCTGGGCCACGTATGGGACCTCCCCGTAACCTACCATGGCAGCAGGTGTGCCCACTTCTTCCCAGTTCTCCCCACTCTGCCCGGGGACCCCTTAGCCCTGCACTGCGAGGAAAGTGGCTGAGAGGTAGGTAGAGGCCACTAGCCTGGGGACCTTCAGATGGAAGCCTGCCCCAAGGCTCGGCCTTTAGCCTTAGGACAGACATGGCCAAATCGAAGAATCCTCTCTCAGGTAGTCTTTCACTCCAGTTACGAACAATGGGGCTGGGTAAGAAGAGGCTGGGGGTGCCAAGACGTCCTTGACCTTCTCAACCCCTTCCCTGCAAGTACAACAGCCCGAGGAAAGCCCCAAGCTTGGCTCAGCCCTGCAGGGTGCTTATTCAACAGCAGACACTAGGCAGGTGCTTCGCAGACACTACCTCTGTCCTTCACTCCCCCACCCGCACCGGGACCCTCTGTCCTTCTTCACTCCCCCACCCACCCCAGGACATTTTTTGTTTTCATTTGTTTTGCTAAAGGATGGGTGTGCTCATCAGAGAGAGAGAGCACCCTCACCGAGTCATGGCCACAATCCTTTCTCCTCTATGTCTCCATCTTGTTGGGATTTGGGGCACGTGTGCACATGAGCTGGGGAAGGTTCTCAAGCCACTGGAGCCAGGATCCTAACCATGCGTTTGGGGCATTTGGACAGCTCCTTTAACCACCAGGCCAAGGGGTGGCCCCCCAGGAAGTTCCGCAAATTTCTATCTTAACATATAAACTAGCTAAAGCACACTGAAGTTACTGGGTGAGAGTTCAACGTCAGATAGGTATCCAAACCCAGGGGAGCCTGCCGCAGAGGCCAAACTGCTAACCACTATACTAGACGGCTATACCATCTTCCTTCCTGAAACTCCCCAGAGGACAGAAGTCCCCGCCCAACGCACCATGTCACCATGGTCTTGGAAGTAAATCAGTCCGCAGTTCTTGCGTGTGAGCTAACCCCGTGTGTAACATGAGCCAAGCTACAAATCGTTCTTGCCCTTTGCCCCCATGTGTTCGTTCTGGATGGAGAATAAACTCTTAAGGAGAAAGGAGAAACGGGGGGTGGGGGGGGGAGAAAGTTATTTCCACGGAGTTGTTCATAAAAATGAAATTGTTGATTAGAAAACACCTGGAGGCAATCCAACCAAGCAAGCCAGGGACGATGCTGCACGTCCAGGGATGGACTGTTAATGCAGAAAACAGCATGGAGACCTTAAGGAGATCATGGTTCACAGGACTGCATGCGTTTAAAATCAATGCAGATTGTAAGAGCAGACACTTTGTGTTTTTTTTTTTTTTTCATTTCAGAAATACAGCCTGAATGAGAAGGGCTTGCCTATGCCATTTGGGGGGGGAGAAAGTTATTTCCACGGAGTTGTTCATAAAAATGAAATTGTTGATTAGAAAACACCTGGAGGCAATCCAACCAAGCAAGCCAGGGACGATGCTGCACGTCCAGGGATGGACTGTTAATGCAGAAAACAGCATGGAGACCTTAAGGAGATCATGGTTCACAGGACTGCATGCGTTTAAAATCAATGCAGATTGTAAGAGCAGACACTTTGTTTTTTTTTTTTTTTTTCATTTCAGAAATACAGCCTGAATGAGAAGGGCTTGCCTATGCCATTTTCTTCCCCCTTTCCTTTAAAGAAGTTAAGAGCAATTCATGTTTGATAAGGATATTCATTTAGGGGTCATTCCTGCACACGGTACGTTCAGGTCTAGAGAGCTGGGGCAATATGCGGTGTGCAGACCCGGTAACCCAGGACGACCTTCTAAGAATGTGTGTTTGTCAATTGAGAAAACTCCAAAGAGTACTTAGAGAAGCAACTTGTCCCATCACCGTCTTGTGCATTTTCCTACAAGGCTGATGAAGGCAAAGGTTAAGGAAACCCAGAGCTTACAATTCACACCATTTCTCTAAGACATGTTTCTGAGCTTCTTGGCTGGGACTGTGTCAAGTCTAGCTCAAGTCCCTCTTGGGATCAGCGAAGATGCAGCAAAATAGGTTTGAAAAAGCCTCGCCCTCAGAGGCAAAGGAAAGCAAGCCACAAGACAGAAAACTTTCTTACCTGTTCACGTGCCGGGATGCGATCCCCTAAGACTTGCCGGTGACTTCCAGGGACTCCCAGGCCCTGGGGCAGGTGCCTAGGGGCCTCAGGCAGCGTGTGTCAGGTGGGGAGGCTGTGGTTGTCCCCAGCCCTCCATCCAGGCTTCCCGTCTGATGTCTGATGAGAAAGGCGGGGGAAAGCAGGCCACTGCAGCCAATGCAGGGACCGGAGCCAGCAGGGTGGGGCAGGCCACGTGGCTCTAGCCTGCCTGGGAGTGTGGAGAGGGAGGGAGTCTCCAACCCAGAGGATCAGCCAGGGGACCATTCTGGCCAAGGACACCAGCAGGTTCTGGGGGAGTTCGCAGAAGCTGAGCCCTGGTTCCAAGTCAGGCTGAACTGTTTAAGAGGTGACTCCAGCTCCTCTCCAAAACATGAGTCCTGACCAAAACCTCTCCTCACATAACTTAATAATACGGTCTGGGGCCTGCCTGGCGGCACAGTTGATATCCACCTGAACTGCAGGGATAGAACCAT
This sequence comes from Tupaia belangeri chinensis, assembly GCF_000334495.1. Taxonomy (NCBI): domain Eukaryota; kingdom Metazoa; phylum Chordata; class Mammalia; order Scandentia; family Tupaiidae; genus Tupaia; species Tupaia belangeri. Next base: position 14,065,208 of record NW_006159850.1, on the reverse strand, counting down.
GTACTGACCATGGGTTCGGGTCCCCAGGTCAATTTAAAATTGCACAAGCAGGGGCCAGCAGATGGTATGGTGGTTAAGGCACCAGATTCTCAAATGGCCAACTGTGGTTTGAGTCCTGGACCTGGTGGCTTAAAAATCATTCTGGGTGTGTGTGTGTGTGTGTGTGTGTCCAAAATCCTGAGAGGAGAATAGAGTAGAAGGGATTGTGGTGTGGCCATCCCCTCGGGGGTGATTCCTCACCCTCTCTCTCTCTCTCTCTCTCTCTCTCCGGTGAGCACACACAAGTGCCTAAGAGCTTGAGAAGACAGAAGGCTGGGGAGAGGGCATTCTGGCATAACGAGACCCCGGGGAGGCTGCTTCTCTCCCTCTCATGCATGTGCACACTTGATCATGGATGAAATAAACATTAGAAATAACGTGATGCGGTAGTGACGAGTGTGGGCCGGAGGGCAGCGTTAGATGGAGAAAGGCCGTCCTCTGACACACACCGTCAGTGCAGAGAACCCCGTGCCAGTCTACCAGCCTATGGGTGGGACACGGGCTCAGCGTGGAAAGGGCACGTCCAGGATGTCACAGCTGTTTACCTAGGGCTCACCCCAAAGCCTGGGCTTTCCCCACAGGACTCAGGGCCTGTGCTGCTGTAATGTGTGGCCACGGTGGGAGTTCCTTGAGACACCAGGAAGGCCACTTCTCTCAGCCCCACCTGGAAGACACCCACTCTACCTGGGTCAGTGACTGTGCTGAGACAGCAGAGCCCGGCTCTGTTACCTACCGAGATACCGAGAACTCCTAGCAAGCCCCCCAATTTTACTAGACTGTATTTAGAGTAGCTGGGCCAGGTCAACTGGAGGGATCCTCCACCACCAGGCATCACAGTGGGACCAGGGCTGTGTTCAAAGCCTCAAACCATCAAGGGGGAGTTGGCAGTGTGACCCTGAAAGTGAGCACAGAATCCTTCGTTTTGAGGTGCCCTTGTCAATACCTAGGCTCCCACAGCACTGGTTTGGGGAATGCTGGCCCAGACATGGCAGCGTGTGCTACTCCGAATGCCAATGCCTCCCTCCATCCGGGCGTCCCGTCTGATGGCTGATGAGAAAGGCGGGGGAAAGCAGGCCACTGCAGCCAATGCAGGGACCGGAGCCAGCAGGGTGGGGCAGGCCACGTGGCTCTAGCCTGCCTGGGAGTGTGGAGAGGGAGGGAGTCTCCAACCCAGAGGATCAGCCAGGGGACCATTCTGGCCAAGGACACCAGCAGGTTCTGGGGGAGTTCGCAGAAGCTGAGCCCTGGTTCCAAGTCAGGCTGAACTGTTTAAGAGGTGACTCCAGCTCCTCTCCAAAACATGAGTCCTGACCAAAACCTCTCCTCACATAACTTAATAATACGGTCTGGGGCCTGCCTGGCGGCACAGTTGATATCCACCTGAACTGCAGGGATAGAACCATGTACTGACCATGGGTTCGGGTCCCCAGGTCAATTTAAAATTGCACAAGCAGGGGCCAGCAGATGGTATGGTGGTTAAGGCACCAGATTCTCAAATGGCCAACTGTGGTTTGAGTCCTGGACCTGGTGGCTTAAAAATCATTCTGGGTGTGTGTGTGTGTGTGTGTGTGTCCAAAATCCTGAGAGGAGAATAGAGTAGAAGGGATTGTGGTGTGGCCATCCCCTCGGGGGTGATTCCTCACCCTCTCTCTCTCTCTCTCTCTCTCCGGTGAGCACACACAAGTGCCTAAGAGCTTGAGAAGACAGAAGGCTGGGGAGAGGGCATTCTGGCATAACGAGACCCCGGGGAGGCTGCTTCTCTCCCTCTCATGCATGTGCACACTTGATCATGGATGAAATAAACATTAGAAATAACGTGATGCGGTAGTGACGAGTGTGGGCCGGAGGGCAGCGTTAGATGGAGAAAGGCCGTCCTCTGACACACACCGTCAGTGCAGAGAACCCCGTGCCAGTCTACCAGCCTATGGGTGGGACACGGGCTCAGCGTGGAAAGGGCACGTCCAGGATGTCACAGCTGTTTACCGAGGTCTCACCCCAAAGCCTGGGCTTTCCCCACAGGACTCAGGGCCTGTGCTGCTGTAATGTGTGGCCACGGTGGGAGTTCCTAGAGACACCAGGAAGGCCACTTCTCTCAGCCCCACCTGGAAGACACCCACTCTACCTGGGTCAGTGACTGTGCTGAGACAGCAGAGCCCGGCTCTGTTACCTACCGAGATACCGAGAACTCCTAGCAAGCCCCCCAATTTTACTAGACTGTATTTAGAGTAGCTGGGCCAGGTCAACTGGAGGGATCCTCCACCACCAGGCATCACAGTGGGACCAGGGCTGTGTTCAAAGCCTCAAACCATCAAGGGGGAGTTGGCAGTGTGACCCTGAAAGTGAGCACAGAATCCTTCGTTTTGAGGTGCCCTTGTCAATACCTAGGCTCCCACAGCACTGGTTTGGGGAATGCTGGCCCAGACATGGCAGCGTGTGCTACTCCGAATGCCAATGCCTGGCACACGCAGTTGTTTCAGAAACACTTCTCAGTCAGATCAACGTAACCGGATTCTTGGCTTGGCCCCGAATTTGCAGCCGGACAATAATGCCCACGCTGGAATGTACGCGGCTCATTTCCACCCCCGTCCCCAGGCAGTGGCTACTCTGGCCACACCCTCTGCAAGGCCCCGCTGTAAACCTTGCCAAGGCATTGATTCATAGTCAGGCGGCTCGTGGGAGGGAAGAGGGGGTGGAGGTGAGGGGGGCATGGCCACTGGCGCTCACTGGATCCTCACAGAAGTCTGAACAACCCCCGTGGTCTCTCGGGGGCCCCTTGGTCTGGATTGATACCCTTTCTTTCAAAGCATCACGTACAAGACAGCAATGTAGGGTGGAGGTGGCTGCAGGTCTTCCAGGCCAAAGCCCCAGAGTTCAGTGGCTGTCCCTCCTCGGTGCCCTGACACTCAGCACTTCCGTTACTGTGACCCCAGGAGGCGGGTCTTACTCTCCCCATTTTAGACAAGAGACCAAGACTGTGCCGAGGTCAGTGAGCAGGTCCTGACTCCACGCCCAGTGCTCTCTTCACGGGCTTCACTGCCCACTTGGCGCCTGGCAGGTGGAATCCTGTTCCCGAGGGCTCCGTGGTGGTCTACCTCATAACGGCATCAGCTCGGCAGAGCCGAGAGATCCTCCAGCGTGCTGTCCTTTTCTTATTTATTTATTTATTTATTTTTCGAGAGATTTTTGATATAGGGACATGCGCTCACCAGAGAGGCAAAGACAGACACAGAGAGAGAAAGCGAGAAATCACCCCCCCCAGGGGAGATGGCCACGCTACAACCCCTTCTCCTCCATTCTCCTCTAGGGATCTTGGGCACGCACATGTGCCCAGCATGAGTTTTAAGTCCCTGAG
>NW_006159850.1:14054026-14061804 GCF_000334495.1 Tupaia belangeri chinensis | reverse complement strand
AAGAGCGGTCGACTATGTGGGAGTCCAGTGACATAACTATTATGCCATCTACTGGTCCCATGAATTACTCATTTAATTTTACTTGTTATTATCATCCTTCGATTTGACCAGAGAGAGAGATAGATAAAGAGCTTGAAAGCAAACTGCCAAGTCTGGTACTCGAACCCTCGTCAGTCATGTAGAAGTCCAGTGGCCCCACCCCCACACCACCTGCTGGCCCCCACAGCATGTTTTCTTGTGGTGGTTAAAGGCACTGGACTCCCACATGGTTGACAGTGGGTCGAGTCCCAGACCTGCAGGCTTCCTTTCTCCCTTTCTTTCCCCCTCTCTCTGTCCCTCTCTGGTCAAATTAAAATAAAGTTCAATAAAATAATTTTTTTCAAAAAAGAGCATTAGGTCCTGATAACCCACAGCAAATATTAATACTTCTTCATGCTCATGTCACCAGCTTATACACATCTATTCAGTCCCAAGTTAATAACTCAAGAAAATTCTCTCCAAGTGCCGTCGTCAGAAGCAATTCTCCTCTCATTCAAGATGTTGTTTGCAGCCATAAGGGGAGTTCTGCTGGGTGCCCTGTGGACTGAAAACTTGAGGCTCAGGCTCCAGCAGCAGTCGGAGGCAGGGAGCTGGGGTGGACTTGCCTCTGGGGTTCACAGAGCGGTGGGGCAGGGCTGTGGTGGGGCCGTGCTCCACGGGCCCTTCAGCTACTGCCAGATGGGCTCTCCTGGCCTCTTTCCCAAAACAGATTTCCAAATTGGGTTTCCTTGGATGGGTTTGATAACATGTTTATTTCATTTTGAACAAGAAAATATATTCCCTTATCCTGTCACTGGGATTTCCAGGAATAATCACTAGCACCAGATTGTGAAATTTGCAGATGTCCAGGCATCATCAGCAGATTCTTCAGAGAAACTGGGGGCCAGCAGGTGGTGTGGAGATTAAGGCGACTAGATCCCATATGGCCAACAGGGTAGTTCGGTCCTGGACCCGGCAGCTTGAAAATTATGTTAGGCACGTGTGTGTGTGTGTGTGTGTGTCCAAGATCCCAAAAGGAGAATGGAGAAGGGATTGGCCATTCTTGCTGGGAGGTGGGCTGATTTCTAGCTCTCTCTCTCTAGAGAGCACACGTGCCCTATAGCAAACTAGGGGAAAAAAAAAAAGAGGAATTGGGAGCCAACCACCAAGTCTAGTGGTTAGGAGCCAGACTCCACATAGGACTACAGTTGGAATCCCAGCCCCTGTGACCTGAAAAACATGCTGGACCCAAGTGCCTGTCCCAAAGTCCCAACAGAATAGAAAAACAAAGGAATAGCAGTGTGACCACACCCAGTGGGGGTGGGGGGTGATCTCTCCCTCTCTCTCTCTTTTTTTTTTTTTTTGAGAGGTTTTTGCTATAGGGCGCGTGCACTCGCCAGACAGACAGAGACATAGCGATAGAAAGCGAGAAATCACCCCCCAGGGGGGATGGTCACGCCGCAATCCTTTCTCCTCCATTCTCCTCTTGGGATCTTAAGCACGCACGCACATGTGCCCAGCGTGAGTTTTAAGCCACCGGGTCCGGGACGTGAACCACGGTCGACTACGTGGGAGTCCAGCGACATAGCCATTACGCTAACTGCTGGTCCCCATCTCTCCCTCTCTTAAAACCACATGCCCTCTGACAGTTAAAAATGAGTGCCCAGGGACTAGCAGATGGTGTGATGGTTATGTTGCTGGACTCCCACAGTCTACTGTGGTTTGAGTCCCGGATCCTGTGGTTTAAAACTCATGCCAGGTATGTGTGCATGAGTGCCCAAAATCCCAAGAAGAGGAGGAGGAAAAGGGATTGTGTGGTATGGCCATTCCCCAAGGGGTGATTGCATGCACCCTATAGGGGAAAAAAATCTCTCTAAAACAAGAGTAATAGGAAGGGACCAGCATACGGAATAACAGTTACGATGCTGGACTCCTACATAGTTCTGAGTCCTGGACCTGGCAACTTAAAACTCACTCCAGGCACATGTGCAAAATCCCAAGAGGCAAATGGAAGAGAAAAGATTGTGGTGTGGCCATCTCCCTCAAGGGGTAATTTCTCACTTTCTGTTTGTCCGTCTCCAGCAAGTGCACACACCCTACAGCAAACATCGCTCTTAAAAAAAAAAAGAGTATTGGGGGGACCTGCAGATGGTGTAAACGGTTACATCACTGGACTCCCACATGATCGACTGCGGTTCAAGTTCTGGACCTGGAGGCTTAAAATTCATGCCAGATGCAATGTGTGTGCATTCCTAAAATTCTGAGAATGGAGAAGGGATTGTGGCATGGCCATCCCCCACAGGGGGGTGAATTCTCACTTTCTTGTCTCTCTGGCGAGCACATGCACCCTAGCAAAATTCTAAATAAATTAATTAAAGAGTAATGGGGGCAGAAACAAGTCATCTATTCAAATACACACAGATGATGCTAATGTCCAATGATCAGCTGGGGCTGAGAACCACTACTGGGGCCAGCACATGGCATGGAGTTTAGGGCTTTGCATTCTCACATGGTCAACAGCAATTTGAGTCCCGCACCCGACTCCTTGGCGAAGACAACCCCCCACACCACGGGGGATTTCTCACTTTCCTTGTTTCTGTCTCCGGTGCAAGCACACACACCCTATGGCAAAAACCTCACAAAACAGAGACACGACTACAGGCCTCCTACCGTTTCCTAATGAAAGCCCTTGCTGTCCTCTTCTGCCCCCAACTCTTCATTTTTCAGACGCGGTACCTTCTGATTACTTTTTGTCCAAATGACCTTCATCTATATCTGTTTGATGAGCTTGCCCCAGGTGGATATATAACTATTTTTTTTTAATTTGCCAGAGAGCTCGTTTGCTCATGAGACAGAGGGAAAGTGGGAAAGTTGCCCTCAGAGGGGAGGGCCACTCTGCAAACCCCTCTCCTCCGTTTCCTCGGGATTTGGGGCACAGCACACCTGCGTGTATATCTAGCATGTTTTCTAAGCTGCTGGCTCTGGGACTCGACCTGCACAGCTGACAAAGTAGGATCCAGGCACCTTAACCACATCACTGGCTGGCCCCTTTCTAATTTCTTTTTTAAGTTTATTAATTTATTTCTTCCAAGGAAGATAGGCATCTCCACAAGGGACGTCATGCCATGATCTACCTCAGCCCACCAAGATCACAGCCATGCACATACATGCCTGGTGTACGCAAGACCTCTGGATTCGAATCCAGCTTCGCACATGGCCTCCACATCACACAACGCTGCCATTACCTCTACGCCGTGGTGCTCACCTCCCCCCTTTTTTTAAGAGAGGTTTTTGCTATAGGGTGCATGCGCTTGCCAAAGACAGAGAGACAGAAAGCGAGAATTCACCCCCCAGGGGGGATGGCCACACCGCACACGTGCCTGCAGTGAGTTTAAGCCACCAGGTCAAACTGCGGTCAACTACATGGGAGTTTGGCAACAGCCATTACACTAACTGCTGGTCCTTCCACCCCCTTTCTAACAGGCAGGTCTTACTGAGTAGTGATCCTCCCCTCAGCTTTGTGAGCAGTAGGACCACAGCGGCCCACTGCTGTGTCTAGCTTACAGAGGGAGGCAGGAATCGAATGCAGGTCTTCATGTGGCTTCAAGAAGCCATGTGGCAGCATCCACCAGTGTGGACCAAGGCTCTGTCTGTTTTCTCTGAAGACACCATGTGTGGACTTTGGCTCTTCTCAAACTTGCTGCCAGGCTCTGGGCAAATTACCTCTGCCACCTCAGCGGGACAGAGCCTGCCAGGTTACATTAAGTCTCCAGCCTCTGGGTCAGAGCAGACCCAGGAGGTGGCGGAGTGAGGGCTCAGTAAATAGTTGTTGATTACGAGTTTCCCAGCCTCTTCTAGTGCCGTAGTGTCTCCCAATGCTGACTTTCAACACTTCAAAAGTGGCAGCTCTTGATGGTACTAGTTCAGACCAGTGAAGAAGACTCTCCTGACCACTGTGTAGTCCAGACCTGATTTCAATTCAGCCAAGGCCACGTGATCACGACGGAGGTTATCAGATCCCCAAACGCAAACTGACTGCAACCAAGCAGGTGTTCGCGAGTCCTTACCATGTGTCCCAGAGTGAGCCATCTGTTCCCTTGTGTTATTTTTTGGACAAGGTTTTATTTCTGCAAGAAATGCTTCTTCTGAGTTCTGGATATAGCTTTTGAAAATTAATTTTGAGGATATAATAAACTTTAAATATACAATATTCCATTTGCAATGAGCAAGTGGATGACTCATGCAAATATATGCCATTGGAATTTTGAATAGAAAACAGCAGTTTAGGGACCAATGTTAGGCTAGACTCCCACATAGCTGACCGCAGTTCGAGTCCCAGACCCTGCAGCTTGAAACTCACACCAGGTACATGTGCATGCGTGCCCAAAATCCCAAGAGGAGAAAGGAATCACACCCCCAGGGGATGATTCCTTGCTTTCTGTCTCTGTCTCTCCAGAGTGCACACACCCTATAGCAAAAATCTATCCAAAAAAATAAAACAAACAAAACTCAGTAATTAAAAAAAAGAATTGAAAGCCCGGCTGACCCCAGCTAAAGAATGCTCCACACTTCCAGCTTCCCTCTAATTGAGCTCAGGAAAGGCTGCAGCAGACATGGGAGCAGCAGCATTCTGCAGACCAGTGTCCCCCATGAGACACTGGAACCCACGTAGAGCCCCGGCAGCAACACGTTCACAGAAACCAGGAAAGGCAACATTCCATCCTCAGTCCAACTGGAACAACCCTCCCCCACAGAATGCTATTCTTGGCAAGACATCTTCCAAAGGAAACAGCATCTGCAGAACCTCTGCCATGAGGTCAGGGGAAAGCTGAGGCAGCTGAAAACACTTTGGTCCTTTCTTAGATCCAAGTCCCGGGGACTTAACAGAAGGTGGGCGCCAATGGAGGCTAAGCTGAGTGCCAGTGCCCTGACACTCTTCCCGAGTTCCATGGCAGCCACTGGTGGGTTTCCCAAGGTACAGAAGCCTCCTTCAAAGGACTGAAGAATTGTTAAACACCGTTCACAGGTTCTGACACAAAGCTAGGAACAACATTCCTCCATTCAACATACTCCAGAGCCCTTCCTGTTGCAGGATCAAGCAAACCGATGGGGGACTTGCAAAGGAAGCACTGGGGACCTGCTGACTCTACAGAGGTATCTTCTTTTCGTGTGTTATCCCTACCACTGCAGGAGGAACACATCTTCCTGTCAAACCTGGATCAGGAAAGAGCCAGAACAAGGAGCTCCAGCTCAAACCTCTAGCGGAGGTCCTCAGACTCTGCATGTCAACATCATGCAATGTGACAGGACAGACTTAGGCCCATGGAAGAAAATCAGTCCAGAAATTTAAGTTTCCCGAACACAATTCAAAGTTCTGTCTACTACCCTACTCTATGAACTAAGTGAGAAATTTTTAAAAACATTAAGAGAACCGGGACCGGCAGTTAGCGTAATGGCTGTCACTGGACTCCCACGTAGTCGACTGTGGTTCGCGTCCGGAACCCAGTGGCTTAAAACTCACGCCAGATGTGTGTGCGTGCATGCCCAAGATCCCAAGGGGAGAATGAAGAAGGGATTGTGGCGTGGCCGTACCCCCTGGGAGGTGATTTCTCGCTTTCTTTCTTTCTGGCAAGCACACACACCCTAAAGCAAAAATAAATAAATAAATAAATAAATAAATAAATAAATAATTTAGAGAATCACTTCCTAGTAAAACTGGGTCTCAATTAACTGATCTAAAGCCAAATTAAAGAGATACTAAGTTCCAGGGAGATGGCAGCAGGAATCTTCTCTGGGCCGGACCACAAACTGTTCAGGTTGCATCTGATCACTGCCATTCGTAAGTGCCAACCACTAAGAACCTATTCAACAGAGGCAGCTGTGCACATGCAGGTGTTGGAGCCATGTGCTCTGTGGGGTACGGTAAACTGCAGTGAGCTGTCCCTCCAGGGTCAGTGAGACTGGAAGGTTCCAGCTTCCCACACAGCTAGGCAGGAATTCTCAGGTATGGGCCAGAACATTTCTGTAACTGGACCACATCCAGCCAGTAAGGCTCTCAGGCTCTTTCCTTCTGTCCTGAAGGCCTGCTGGAAACGGCCTAAAACGTGCAGCAGAGATAGGGCCCCTGGGTTCACCATCTGCATAAACTGGCCTCCCAAGGCCAGGTTAGTATTGGGTTCTTTTGTACTTACTGACCCCTCTGGCAGATGTAGGGCCCAAGATATTTTCAGGAGCTGTAGAAGTAAAAGGAATACCTGGTAAGAGACTACCCAGCTGGAATTGATGCCAAATCCCCCATTCTAAGACCTCATTGTAGACAGAAGCTAAAAACAGGGAAGAAAAATCAGTCATCCCTCCTTGACAGCCAACGGGAAGAGCAATGGATGTCTATATGGTTTTCAAGCCCAAGGTTCATCAACATACCACCAAAAAACAAACAAACAGGAGAAGCCAAAGAAACCATTGCAGAGCTGGGACTGTGAGGCCACAGGTGCCAGAAGTCCAAGCAGGACCTGAAAGGAAGACTTAGTTGAAAAGAGTTAGGCTTCCTCTATGTTCTTATCCCCAGAAAAAGACACACCAACACTAGCCACCTTAAAACTAGGTTTGTATTTCTGGTTAGGCTCCAAGTGGCAGGACTCGGGAGTTATACCCTATCCAGCCTGGTAACCCTAACCCACCTTAGCTTGCCTCCTTCCCTCCCACAAAGACAACATGGTACAAAACTATATTTACAGGAAAACCAGTTAAAAATTAAGGGTGTGTACAAAAGTAGACAAGATAGCCAGAAATATCAATGCATGACGGCTTCAGGAATGAGCACTATGCTCCTGTGGGAACCTGGGCAATGCAGTCTGTCGGAGGCAGGGAGAAGTGTGGCGGGTCTCAGCGCCAAACTGAGGGAACCAGTCACTCAGGAGGAAGAGTGGAGAAGAAAAGCTACAGGCTTTAACATTGCAAAGTCTTAATTATCCAGTCAACTGTCTTCTGCCATATGGCGAGAGCCAGGTGGTGGTGATGGTGAGCAGGGAAACAAAACACAGTGTCTCTGGCAAGCCCCACAGGCGAAGGGCAGGCTCAGAAGGCATAACGGGTCCGGATATCCTCAAGCTTCTTGGACACCTCGGGTGGGGTTCGGTCCAACTCTTCAGAAACATTCTTTTGTTTGTTGGGTTCCATGGAATTGAACTGTTCACAGAGGTCTCCATCAATCACATTCTAAAGCATGGAAAAAACAGAAGAGAAGGGTAGATGCCCAAACAGAATGGCACGAGCTGAAATAGCAGCTGCGGAAAAGCTGGCACTCTCCCCAACACCTAGGCCCATCTGTGGGACCAGGAAATGCTATTCTAAGCTGATCCTTAGCAACTGGCATTCAGATTAGAAAAACAGGGTGAAGTTTTCTCAGGCTTGGTCTCCTGCCAGGAAGAAGACTCTAAGCATCACTAGCCACGTCTCACCATCTTTCTGCCTTCCTTATCCCACTTCCCTGCTGCTCATTCACTCAGGACACCCATGCTTTGAAGACATGGAGGATCCCCCTTTAAATCCAGATTCCTTCAACCTACCTTAACAGGGAAGTAATAGGAACGGAAGCTGAGGTGGTCCCTCCCACAGAGAGGGGGATGCTCGGATCGCAGGTGCATTTCCACATGCTGGAAGAAGTCATGGTCCTGGTGGAAGAAAAGTGACTTCAATAGTCTATGGCTTCCGGAAGCATAATTAACAGACAAACCACCGATCTTTACCACATAAACGGA
>NW_006159850.1:14011351-14053854 GCF_000334495.1 Tupaia belangeri chinensis | reverse complement strand
AAAAAAAAAAAAAAAAAAAAGCCACTGATCTTTACCACATAAACGGATCACCTAACCACAAATCTAATCACTCTTCAGACGTTCACAGGTTTTTCTGCTTCAATGGAACTGATAAAACCCCAAGAGACCTTGCTGTATCTGCAGTATAAGGAGGGTCACCACATGTGAAGAGTAGCCTGTGAGGTTAGACCCCTGATCCCAGCTTCCTTGGCTGGCACAACACAAACCAAACCTAGGCAACCTAGAGTTGAGTCCGTGAGGCGCCGAGGCAGTAAGGTACCCCAGGAGACATCATCTACTGTCCCTAGTCTGCGGAGTTCAGGTCTGGGGTGCTGGGCTCAGACTAACCCTGTATGCACATCGGAACGAAACCAAATCCAGGTACAGTCTAAAATGGAAAGGTCCTCCCTGGGCGAGGAATGACTCATGAGTCCTAGTTTCCAGAACACTCCTAGTTGTAAGTGGGAACAGATAGATGTGCCCTCTCAGGCGCGCTAAGCACCAAGAACACCCTTAGAAAGGCCAAGGTCTGCACGATGTGGCAGCTCTCACCTCATGAGATGTGAATGGTACGAGGATACCAATTCCTCCTGACAAAGTGGTATAGACGAGTGATTCTGAGCCTCCTGGGATCAGTGTGGTCTTCTGTAATGACAGCACTGTCTCCCCAACGTGGTAGTTCATGATCACCTCTGCCTGCAAGGTGAAAACAGACTAATTAACTTCACAAGCGCTAGGAGCTGCTTTGAATTCCTGAGAGCAAGCAGTGCCCCCTCAAAGACTAATTTAGCAAGATTAGAAAAACAGGGTGAAGTTTTCTCAGGCTTGGTCTCCTGCCAGGAAGAAGACTCTAAGCATCACTAGCCACGTCTCACCATCTTTCTGCCTTCCTTATCCCACTTCCCTGCTGCTCATTCACTCAGGACACCCATGCTTTGAAGACATGGAGGATCCCCCTTTAAATCCAGATTCCTTCAACCTACCTTAACAGGGAAGTAATAGGAACGGAAGCTGAGGTGGTCCCTCCCACAGAGAGGGGGATGCTCGGATCGCAGGTGCATTTCCACATGCTGGAAGAAGTCATGGTCCTGGTGGAAGAAAAGTGACTTCAATAGTCTATGGCTTCCGGAAGCATAATTAACAGACAAGCCACTGATCTTTACCACATAAACGGATCACCTAACCACAAATCTAATCACTCTTCAGACGTTCACAGGTTTTTCTGCTTCAATGGAACTGATAAAACCCCAAGAGACCTTGCTGTATCTGCAGTATAAGGAGGGTCACCACATGTGAAGAGTAGCCTGTGAGGTTAGACCCCTGATCCCAGCTTCCTTGGCTGGCACAACACAAACCAAACCTAGGCAACCTAGAGTTGAGTCCGTGAGGCGCCGAGGCAGTAAGGTACCCCAGGAGACATCATCTACTGTCCCTAGTCTGCGGAGTTCAGGTCTGGGGTGCTGGGCTCAGACTAACCCTGTATGCACATCGGAACGAAACCAAATCCGGGTACAGTCTAAAACGGAAAGGTCCTCCCTGGGTGAGGAATGACTCATGAGTCAAAGTTTCCAGAACACTCCTAGTTGTAAGTGGGAACAGATAGATGTGCCCTCTCAGGCGCGCTAAGCACCAAGAACACCCTTAGAAAGGCCAAGGTCTGCACGATGTGGCAGCTCTCACCTCATGAGATGTGAATGGTACGAGGATACCAATTCCTCCTGACAAAGTGGTATAGACGAGTGATTCTGAGCCTCCTGGGATCAGTGTGGTCTTCTGTAATGACAGCACTGTCTCCCCAACGTGGTAGTTCATGATCACCTCTGCCTGCAAGGTGAAAACAGACTAATTAACTTCACAAGCGCTAGGAGCTGCTTTGAATTCCTGAGAGCAAGCAGTGCCCCCTCAAAGACTAATTTAGCATCTCTCTCTCTCTCTTTTTAAATGACAGGATTTCACTATGCCTCAATCCTTGGGTTTCAGTTTCCCAAGTAGATGGACTACAGGTACACACCACCATGCCTGGCACTTAAAGTTGGGCTGGGACTCAAACTTGGGCCTCTTATGAGGCTTCAGCCTGCAGTGTCTCTCACATGGAGTGCAACCACAGTTCAATTCCTGGCCAGTCAGACTGGAGGACGGATCACAGCATGACCAGATACTGTGAAGGGTACCCAGCCAGCCCCACGTCCTGCCTGCACACACATATGCTCTGCACTCTATCATAAATAAAGAAAAAAACTCAAAGCTACTAAAACACTATAAATATTTCAAAATATTCTCATTATTTACTTAAAAGCTTCATGGTTTGCAGATAAGCAGATGGAATGGTGGTTAGGGACTAATGGTGGTTAGGGTGCTGGACTTTGACATGGTCACCTGCAGTTCAATTTCTGGACCCAGCAGCTTGAAACTCATGACAGGCACATGTGCATGTGTGCCAAAAATCCCGAAAGGAGAATGGAACGGGGACTGTGGTGTGGCCATCCCCCTTGGCGGGGGGATTTCTCACTTTCAGTCTGCCTCTGTTTCTGACTCTCAGATAAGTGCATGCACCCTATAACAACAGCAAAAATCTCCAAAAAAAAAATACACAATGGTTCACAAAGATGATCATGATACATAATTTCTGATAAAAACAAACTTTTTTGTTAAAATCAGTGTGCAATTAAAAAAATCCCAGAAACTCTAGAATAGAATAATCAAAACAAAACTCCAAATCAAATTAAAATAGAAGTGGCTAGGTTTGCCCTCTAAAACAAATCTACATGTAAAGGCCCAGGCCCAGAGATGCTCTACTGAAGAAGCACATGTCTACAGAAGCAAAGCAAAGCCCAGGACACACACTCACGAAGAGCTGGTTAGTACTGAGGAAGAACCTGCACGACCATCTCTAAGGAACTCACTACTTAACTTACACTGACTGACAAAAGCCTAGTTTTAGAGAATCATACAAACAGGATAGTGACGTGGTCACCATACGTCAAACCCAGTGATCATCCATTACAGTGGCTTAGGGATTCCAGAGCACGCAAAGGACGCACTCAGCACAGTCACATGTGCTGGGGACAATTCACTAAAACTGTTTCTTGCAAGGGCAAGAGCAAAGGTATAAGCAGTGTCTTTCCCTTGGGCCCATTTCTCCATCTTACCTTCTGCGAGGCCCCATTGAGCAAGCCCCGGTCCCATAGGGCTTTGTTTCCAGTGGGATCTTCATCCACTTCATCATTGGTGTTAGGTGGGAGCCTCACCTACAAGGAAGGGACACAAATCACAGGCTGAGCTGCACACAGAGCAACACTTGTCCAGGTCCTTGCAAGTCCAGGGCACTGCCCAGGCCATCTCTTGCATCTTTTCTGGTGGGCAGGAGCGTGTCTGAGGAGTGAGAAACTCGAGAGAATCCATCACGAGCAAGGGTTTAACACGGCCAGAGCAAACCCCCAAAACAAAGGCCACAGAACCAGAGAAACCAGGCTGGGGCTGCTAAAAATAAGCCAAAATTCTAACAAAACATGAAAACGCGCATCAGCCATCTATTTGAACCAAATCTGTCCTCATTAGGTCACATTCCGTAAGTAGGAGGGAGGTGATCCAGGAGGGAAAATCAAAAGACTGGGAAGAAGGCTTGACAAATGCAAAGACTGTTTTTGGAGTTGCCTTAGCAGGACTGAATTTTATATCCATTTTTACTTCCCATATTAGAGAGCGTAATTATGGGTCCCTGGCTTTACCCAAACAACAAACCAAAACCACTTTCCTACGCAGCAGTGTTGCCTGAATAAATAACATCAACTCACCACGCAAATGTTGCCAAACTTGTCTGCCCCGGCCACGGTGTCATAGTCAAGGAGGCTAGCTGTAGTGACCCATCGGGGGTAGGTGTCATCGGCGAAGATGATCAGCTGGTTCTCATTACGCTTGTAACGAACCCAGATGAAACTTTCCTGGACATCAGACACAATTACCCTGTGCCCAATAGTCTGGATTCCTGAGATGTAATTGGCAATATGCTGGGGAAGACAAGGACAGCAATGAGTGTAACCTCTGAGTTCAGAGCCTACAGGACGCCCAGCCTTCCCTGACTACAACTTATTCAGGGGTTTGTAGAATAGCACAGGGCAAAGAGCAGCAGTTGACAAAAAACTCCCAGAAGGTGAAGAAAAGAATTCACTGAGCTTTTGTGACCAGAAGGCGCACAGGTTACATGCTCCTGCATGAGACTGCCACATGGTTGACCGTGGTTAGAGATCCAGACCCGGAGGCTTGAAACTCACACCAGGAGCGTGTGTGGGTGCCCAAAATCCCAAGAGGAGAATGGAGGAGAAATGACTGTGGTGTAGCCATCCTCCCTGAGGGGCGATTTCTCACTTTCTGTATCAGTCTGTCTCTCTAGCGAGCACAAAAGCCCTATAGCAAAAATCTCATAAAAAAAAAATTAACTAGCTCTAAATACAGTGGAAATCTATCCCCAGCTCTCACATCTCATAGTAAAGTTCCTATAGAAGCAGGTAGAATAGAAAGTTCATTCTTGGTCTGAGGACACCAAGATGATCCATCTTCCTGCCTTTCTTACAATTTCAGGGCCTAATTCTAAGACTGGAATTGGGAAAATACCACAAAGTGCTAACAAAAACACCATTCTAACTGTCCCCCACTCTGCCAATGTCTCCTCCTGCCTCATTAGCTAGTTGCTAGCCCCCATATCAACACACAGACCTTATTCTCACATTTTCGGAGTAACTTCTTCTTCCCCAGGTCATAGACCCGCAAAAGCTTCCCCACGCCAATCAACACCCTCCCCTGGAAAGGGGCAATAGCAGCAGGGACCTCTTCCACTGGAGTCTGTGAGAGAAAAAGCAGGGAACGCAGCTATTAAAAAATAGCAGGGCAGGCCCCACCCTCTCAACCCAGAAATACCTTCCTCTACAGGAACCTGTCAGGACAACAGGGACAGGGGAACTTATTTTTGCTTTTAGGGAAATAAGCCACACAACAGCAGTCTCTATGAGGCAGGGTGTTTCACGTAGCCAGTGGGTCAAGGCCACAGATGAAAAGTCGTCCTGGTGCTTGATGAATGCCACCCTAGAGCTTGTGCTCTGTTCAACTGCCATGACAAAATAACAGTGAGGCCTCCATATCTAAGAAGTGACTGTGGCTTGTGGAGCGATGGGATAGGAACACTAGTGAAAAGTGACATTCTACTGGCTTGTTGGGAAAGTCATGACACATTTTTGCAGAGAAAGATACAGAAAAATGTTACAAGGGAGAGACAAGCTTCACACAAAGATCTGTTATGTCACTGTCCTAGAGAATATTAATTCTTTTTCTTTATAACTTTAAAGGAGCCAGCAGGTGGTATGGTGGTTGGGATGCCGGACTCTCACATGGCTAAATGCAGTTTCAGTCCCAGACCTGGTGGCTTGCTTTCTCACTTTCTATCTTTCCCTTTCTCTCTCTGGTGAGTGCAATGCCCTATAACAAATTTTAAAAATTATAATAAACAGTAACATAAAACTGACCACTTTTAGCCATTTTAACGCTTATAGTTCAGTGGCATTAATACATTCACAAGACCAGTCGGTGGTATGATCGTTAAGGTGGTTGGATCCCACATGGCCAATTGCACAGTTCAAGTCCGGGATCTGGAGGCTTCAAAAATATGCCAGGCTGAGGCTGATGGGTGGCGAGGTAGACGACTTGCTTTCTCACTTTCCCTTTCTCTCTCCGTCTGGTCAAATTAAATAATTCTTACAAACAAACAGGGAACCAGCAGTTAGCGTAACGGCTATGTCACTGGACTCCCACGTAGTCGACCGCGGTGGCTTAAAACTCACGCCGGGTGTGTGTGTGTGCGTACTCAAGATCCCAAGAGGAGAATGGAGGAGAAGGGATTGCGGAGTGACCATCCCCCCTGGGGAGTGATTTCTCGCTTTCTGTCTCTATATCTCTCTCTGTCTGTCTGGCGAGCGCATGTGCCCTATAGCAAAAAAACCTCTCAAAAAAAAAAACACAAAAAACAAACAAAAACAAACAAACAAACAAACAAACAAAAACACCAGGCACAGGACCAGCAGGTGGTGGGGTGGTTAAAGCACTGGACACTCCCATATGGCCAACCAAGGTTCAAATCCCAGACCTAGTGGCTTGCTTTCACACTCACTCTATGTCTCTCTCTGGTCAAATTAAAATAAGTGACTGAATAAATATAAATAAATAAGTAATTCTTAAATAAAAATAAATAAAAATAAAAGGCTGCTTTAAGGAAAAAGAAAAAGAAAAACATGCTAGGTGCATGTGCATACATGCCCAAAATTCCCAGAGAAGAATGGAGAAGGAACTGTGGTGTGGGCATCTCCCTAAAAGGTGCTTTCTCACTCTATTCCCACCCATGTCTTTCTCCAGCAATCACACGTGGGCTATGGCAAATTAAAAAAAGAAAAGTACATTCATGGTGTTGACAACCACCAACATCTCCAAAACTTTTTTTTCATTTTTCTAATTGCAATTCTGTGTCCATTAAACAGTAATGTCCAAGAGATATTCTTGAGAACTGATACATTTTGGTCACAAACTACTGCTTACTAGTAAGACTGTAACCAAGGGGCAATTCAATATGCATCTATCCCCCACCCCGTGCTGAGCACACAGATACTAGAGCATCACTAAAAGCAGGACGGCCCCAGAGTCAGGCGGGCAGAAGGGTCACTGGACGACCTGACTCCTAACAGGTGCAAAAGGGGAGAGTTCATTTGTACTGTGAAGTCTTCAAGTATGGGTAGAAAATATCTTTCCGAAAAAAGAGAAAGTAGATTTGATAAATATGGCTGTCTTCCAAAGAATTAGAGGATCCTGGATTAGTGATCATTTCAAAAAAATCTAAAACCCAGGTTGAATTCAGAGTCTCTCAAAGCTAGAGTACCTCTGAGAAAAGATCTGCTGCTAACCCTTGACAACTTGTGCTAGGAATAACAAAGGCTGTGAGGAGAAACTCCCAGTTCCTCTTTTCAAACAACCATTTCCTAAGGAGATAAAGTGGCAGAATGATCTACATTACTTTCTCTGCTCCCCCACCCCGGATTCCTGGACGTGTTAGCTGCATGGAACAGGAGAGGTGCACATCCCTTCCTATTTTCTTTGGGAATAATTGGTGGATATAATTCTTGGTTGTTTCAAAGGCTAATTCAAGGAAAACCTTGGCTATTGATTTGTGTATCTGTTACCTACTTCACATACTGTGTGTAAGTCTTCTTTAATTAGCCTTAATGATTGAATCTCAGCAGGATCAAAGATCCAAGAGAACCACAGGCTGGTTCCTACCTTATGTAAAAACTCCAGTTTCTCCCCATTGTTCACGAGCTTGTAAGTATAGACAAAGCCCCCTGCCACAGATCGGGGGTTCAGAATCAGGTCCTTGGCCACACCCACCAGCACATACCAGTCTTCACCAGTGTTGGAGAACCTGCACACAGCCACACTGCAAACAGAGAAAGCAGCCAGTCAGGGACTAGTCAACCCCCAGAGAACTGCTCCAGCCTCCCCAGCCCTGGATGTTGCTGGGCTCCTCACCTAAAAGCTGCCTCATTCTGTTCCAGTTGGACAAGGTCCAGTGTGTTCCCCTGAATAGGATTCATCACCCGGATCACAGAGGCCCACTGCCCATTGCCAGCCTTGGGAGCTCCAAAAATGGATTCTGGAAGGTTTTCATTAAGGAACGCTGCGGCCATCTCTGCAGCCAGCTCTCGCTCATCCTCCCCTGCCGCTTCTACCATTTCCTAAACGCAGAAAGGAAGGACAAGTTGGCACACTCAGAGGCGAGGACTCGATGACAAGGGGACTGAGTAGCAAACTACTCCAAAGGGAGCTCATAATATAGAAAGTAGCAGTTCAAAGCCAGGATTTCCCAGTGAAGGTCACAGGGAGAAGCATACAGTCAAGGAAAAGATGGAAGATTACTAAAGAGAAAACGAGATTCCATCTGTTACATATGTAAAAATGCCAAAAAGACCTCACATCAGTTATGGCAAACACTGGACTACTGGTCTGAGAAACACAAAAATGAAAACACCAATTTTCTGTCTACTCTACTTGATTTCTCCTGCTAAGACTACGTATCTTGGGGAAGTGGGAGACAGCAGGTGGCACAGTGGTTCAGGTAATGGATTCCCACATACCAACCACAGTTTGAGTCCTGGACCTGACAAGCTTGCTTTCTCACCTTCTTTTTCTCTCTCCCTGGTCATATTCTTAAAACATAAAAAGACTACTTATCTTCTCTCTTTTAGGATAGATACAGTCCCAAATGGTTGTGGCTACCTGATTTTTGCTAGGAAAAAAACAAAAACAAAAACTGCATGGTTTGAAAAACTTCTGCACCACAATAAAACTGTTCTTTAATTGTCTTTTCACAAACGTTCTAAAATTTTTTCACATAATATATTTTGGAAACTCAAGCACTCTTTCGTGTTGCAGAGATGAAGCTGAATTCTGAATAAACCCAGATCAGTCCTGGGTCACAAAAAAGGCCTAAGCTGAAGGATGTGGGCAAAAGGCTGTGCCGAAAGAACTGCAAAGAGCTCAGATCGCTCCACATAACATACAAGATAATAAACAATTACAGGGTTTTTAACTTTCGAGAACATCTCTTAATTGAGCCCTAAACATCAGCCTCATTACCTCTGCCATCTGCTGCTTTCTCTGAGCTTTCGTAGCTTCAGTGTAGGCATTGTGGTCAGTCTCAATGATGATCAGGTTGTTACTTTCAGGGTGGATGACAAATTTCCTGGGTGTGTACTGTAGTGGGAAGGCTACTTGATTGAAGACGGCACCTAGTTTCTCCAGCGCCAAAATCCTATCGCAAAACTCAAAGGAGTTAGTAAGTCATTCACACGAGAGCCCAGACACCAGTGCCGAAATGGACCACAAACACTCACAGCAAACATACCACTCCTTGAATCTCTAACATTAGAACTAGGCAACAAGTAACAGCACTCTAGATTAGCACAAGAGGCAGTAAAGTCAAGGGCCCTCTCCTTCAACAAGACCCTACCATTGTTCATAGCGATTCTGTTTTCCCATTGAGACACATCATGACTGTCAAAGAAACTTAAATCACTCCAATCATAATATGAATGTTAAAATGTCCTCTTATTGGGACCAGCAGCAAACAGCATAATGGTGACATCGCTGGACTCCCAGAGTTGACTGCAGTTCCAGTTCCAGACCCAGAGGCTTAAAATTCACACCAGAGGATCAGCAGATGGTGTAATGATTACATTGCTGGACTCCCATAGTTGACAGCAGTTCAAATCCCAGACTTGGCAGCTTAAAACTCACACCAGGTGCGTGTGCATGTATGTCCAAAATCCCAAGAGGAGATTGGAGAAGGGACTGCGGTGTGGCGTTCTCCACAGAGGTGATTCCTCTCTTAAAAAAACTCATGCCTGGGGCCAGCAGGTAGCACAGTGGTTAAGGGCGCTGGACTCCCACATGGCCAACCATGGTTAGAGTCTGGACCTGGTGGCTTGCTTTCTCACTTTCTCTGTCTCTCTCTATGCCCCTCTCTGGTTAAATTAAAATGAATAAAGTTAAATAAAATAATTCTTTAACAACAACCAAAAAAAACTCATGCCAGGTGCGTGTGCCCAAAATCCTAAGAGGAGAATGAAGGAAAAGAGAATGTGTTGTGGCCATCCATCCCGGGTGTGTGTATGTGTGTGTGCACGTGCAATTTCTTGCTTTCCATTTGTGTGTCTCTGTCTCTCAGGCGAGCACACACCCCATAGCAAAAATCTCTTAAAAAAATTTTTTTTAACCAAAAATATTTCCTATTAATGACAAACTCTAAACTGCAAATGTACTGTGAAGCACTGCAATTACCTGAACATCCACGGTATTTGTACCGATCGTGCGTCAGAAAGTGATACCTTTCTAAAGAATCATCTCAGCTCGGGACCAGCAGTTAGCGTAATGGCTATGTCACTGGATTCCCACAGTTGACTGCGGTTCGAGTCCTGGACCCGGTGGCTTAAACTCACACTGGGCCGTGTGTGCGTGTATGCCCAAGATCCCGAGAGGAGCATGAACGAGAAGGGATTGCGGCATGGTCATCCCCCCTGGGGGGTGATTTCTCGCTTTCTGTCTCTGTCTCTGTCTGGCAAGCGTATGCGCCCTATAGCAAAAACCTCTCCAAAAAAAAAAAGAAAGAAAAACAATCATCTCAGCTTTAGGAAACAGTACAAGAGATGGCAAATGAGGGACCTATATAGTTCTGACAAATGGGACAAGATAAGCCTAAGATAAATTATGTGAAAAACCAATGTACCTTAAAAATAGCTGAAAGAACAAATTATTTTATCTTTTAACAAGAGAATTTCATTTGTGGCTTAAATATTCTCAGCAATAAAAGTTAACACTGCTCTAGCCCGACAGCACTTTGGTTAAGTACTGTGGAAGGAGCTGGATCCCACATAGCCAACTACAGTTCAAATCCCAGCCCCGGCAGCCAGTAAACACGCCAGTCCATGTGTGTGCATGTCCAGGATCCTGATCAAAAGAAGGAATGGAAGAAAAGGGTGAACAGCATGACCACGTGACCCCATTGGGGTGGGGAGGCATGCTCACTCTCTCTCTCTGGAGCATGCATGCACCTGGGCATCCTCTAACATTAAGGAAAAAAAGAAAAAAACCTACAAAGAAAAGGAAACTGAGAATGACAGTAGCTATGAAATGCCGAACAAAACTGTGGAAGCTAGAAAGAGGTGCAGAGCCAACGAGAAATTACTTGAGCCCAAATCCCAAGAAAGGATTAGGAACTAGGCAGTAAAGATCTTGGGCAAGCAGGCAGCATGGAGGTGAGGGCACTAGATCCCCCATGGCTGAATATGCAGTTCAAGTCCTGGACCCGGTGAGTTGAAAGATCATGCTGTACGTGTGTGTGCGCGCCCAGGTCCTAGGAGAATGGACTCGAGCTGGGCCTGGCTATCACCCCTGTGGAGAGATTTCTCATTTTCCTCTCTCTATGACTGGAAAGTACACACACACCCGATAATAGCAAAAACCAAAGAAAAAAGTAAAGGTCTCAGACTTAGGAAATACATGACTCATGAGCCAAGGAAAGAAAATAGTTAGGAAAGCGTAATTTGCTAAAATGACAAGTGTATGTATCCTCTGTCCCAGTGACTCTCCAAGAACACACCCTATAGATTTCTCCACACATGCTGAATGATACTGTGTATCAGGCTTTTCACCTTAGCACTGTTAGAAGCAAACCAGGGACCAGCAGGTGGCATGGTGGTTAAGGTGATGGTCTTCCACAAGGCCAATCAGGATTCGAGTCCTGAAGCTGGACTCGAATAGTTATAACTAAGACATGAACAACTTAGGTGGCATTAAAAGCTTTAAAAAAAAAAAAAAAAAAAAAACCCACACAAACTCACAAAACTTGAGAAAGCCATTTTAGGTTAATTTCCATCTTGCTAAGAATATAATATAGGACATGTTCATGCTTCAAGTCAGTACTGTCAATATAAATAACGGGTCTATCAACTTGCTAAAGGCCTTAATAACTTAACGCTAAAGTTAAAATTTAAGATGTAGGGGGCTGGCAGGTTGCGTGGTGGTTAAGAGCACTGGATTCTCATAAAGTCATCCAGGACTCAAGTCCCAGACCTGGCAGTTTTGCTTTCTCACTTTCCCCCTTCTCTCTTTCTCTCTTTCTGTCCCTCTCTGGTCAAGTAAAATAATAAAAAAAAAAAGTTAAATGAAATGATTAAAAAAATATTTAAGATGTAACGCCACATGACGAGACCCAGTGACAACCCAACACATGCTCTAAAATTAATCTAACGGCATTGCCTTTTCACTGGAAAACAAAACTCTTAAACCTCAAGCAGACTGGACTGGACTGCTAAGTAATAAAACTTGGCCCTGGAAGTCTAAACAGAAAGTCTAAACATCGAAACTTAGCTACCAGGTACTCAAATCTTCAGCCAAATGAGTGTATAATTGCAACACTAGTCTCGGGGTGAAGCCGGCTCTCTGCCATCTCGTCGTCGTCTCCGCCAATGCCCTGGCAGAAGCAGAGGCCTTGACAGAAAGGCTGCCTGCTGGGGACTCAACTCACCTCAGGGTGTTGGTGGAGATGGCCACAATGCCCTCAGGACACTGTTCAGAGGCAAAGCCAGATGCAAACTCCAGGGTCTCATAAGACAAGGGAGTGAGGTGGAAACGAGACTGGTAAGAATAGCTCAACCATGAGCGGCTCGACATAGCCAACACCTATGGAGAGAACAGTAACTCCAATGAGCTCAGAAAAAGCAAAAACATCACAGGCTATCAAAACCCCCAAATTTCAGTCGCGAGACTATCCCAATGGACTTTAAAAACATAAAAAGCTTTAAGAAAAAGCAGCCTAGAAGAGGCAATACGACTCAGTGTACATTATCCATATGTCCTAGACTAATCACTCAGTCTCTTCCAGAGACTCTTTCAGAGCCTATTTCCCCAGGTATAGAACGGCAGTACTGAAACTGGACAGCTGCACAATTAAATGAGGTGACATGTAGAACAGTAGCGCTGTAGCCAGCACTTCTAACATACTTTACTGAAGAGGACAGGTTTCCCAATCTCCTTCACATTGGGTGTTAAACCCAGTAAGATTACTCACGGCTAGTGGTGCCCTGGATGGAAAGTTTCCAGCTACTCTCCAGCTCTTAGCCTGAAAGCTGGAGAGATCAATACCCCAACCCATGGCTGTTGCCATTAACATCAAAACATGCTGCCTGTCCCCGTCGTTACTTACTGCCTCCTGGCCTTGCATCCGAACACGGAAGAGCTTCACAGGACGGGACCCCAAATACCGAGTGCGGGTGTCAGACAGATCCCCAGTGACAGGGTCCAGCACAGTTCTCAGCAGTACACCATTCTAATCAAAAGGAGAGATCTAAGTGAAGACTACTTAGCTATGATGAGGAAACTCTCCCTTAATGTAACAAATTCAGAGCTGATGTAAGAAAATGACTTGGTGGTTCAAAGAAGATCCTAACAATTAGCCATTCATTCGTTCTCTTGCTAAATTATTCACTTATTCATCTGTACAGTTACTGAACATCTGCTAAGGAAAACACTTTTCACCCTTTCATTTTTTTAACCATGTATTTTTGTCTTTACTGCACTTTTTTTTCCCTCTTTTAAATTTGCTTTAAGGCACAAACAAGCAAGAAGAGAAGCAAGCGATGACTCCCAAGAGAGGTGACCATGCCACAATTCCTTCTCTTCTATTCTTGTCTCAGAACTTAAGGCACACACATGCACTAGCCTGGCATGTTTTTCAAGCCTCCGGGTCTAGGCCTTGAATCTCAAAGTCAGACTCTGTTGCCTGAACCACCACTCCAACCAGCTGGCCCTTAACCACCTATGTTAAAACTCTTCTTTTGGGGCCAGCAGGTGGCGTGGTGGTTAAAGGCACTGGATTCCCACGTCTGACTGCGGTTCGAGTCCCGGACATGGCAGCTTGCTTTCTCACTTTCTCTCTCCCCCTCTCTCGTCAACTTGAAACAAACAAATGAATAAATAAATAAAATAATTCTTTTTTAAAGAAATTCTTTCATAGCCTGTTACTTTGCGTATTAAAGAATCTATATTCATCTGCTTCAAATCAAATGGCAGTCTCCATGTTCCTTATGGATAAGTAGTATTCCCTATAAAAGATAAATACTGCATATCCCCACTCAATAGATACCAAATGTCTGCACTCTACAGCAGAAATCGAAAGATCAGAACCTACTGGGTCATTAGAGAAATCATGACACATTTTTGGACAGAAAAATATGTCATGACTTTTCAGACAACCTAATATAACAGCAGAAAGGTACCAAAAACTGTATGGGAGAGGAGTGGGGTGGTAGAGAGGGCATGGGAAGACCTCAGGGAAATAATTATCAGATACAATATTGTAAAGTTCTCTGTTGGAAATGATGTTTATGGCAATTTCCTTGATTTATCTACCACCTATTGCATGCATATGTTGAAAAACATATTGTGTGCTATAGAGATGTACAATGATTAAAAGCAAATAATAAATCCTTTAAAAAAAACTTTATAACTTAAAGTAAAAACAAGTGCTGGCAAGGCTGTGCTAAAAAGGGTACCCTTCTGCACTGCTGGTAGAAATATAAACAAATATAGCCATTGTAGAAAATATGGAGGTTCCTTAAAAACTTACAAATAGGACTACCATATATCCACCCCTGGGTATCGATGTTGGAAAGACACTTACACACCATTCTTATTGCAGCATTATTTACAGTATCTTAGAAATGGAATCACCCTAAGTGTCCACCTGATAGCTGGATTAAAAATAAGGTGGCATAAATACACAATGGAATATTCCTCGGCCATAAAGAACAATGAGATCCTGCTACTTGATACGAAGTAGTCAAATCTAAAGGATACAATGCTAGGTGAAGTAAGCCAGACCATGAGAGACAAACACAGTATGCCCTCGCCCAGTATATACTGAAAGCCTGCACTATGGCAGAAATGGAAAGATTTGAAGACACAGAGGGAGCGAGGACAACGGCAGATACCAGAGACTGCATAGGGGGTGGGATGGAGATGGGAGGCGATTACAGAAAAAAGCATTTAACAAACACATGAATGCAGGTAGACAGGCAAATGGGTTGCTGAGCAACACAATGCATCTGAGCAAAAATTTAAAATATATTCACAGTTAAAAATAGCCAGGCCTGGGACCAGCAGTTAGCATAATGGCTATGTTGCTGGACTCCCATGTAGTCGACCGTGGTTCAAGTTCTGAACTCGGTGGCTTAAACTCATGCCGGGTGCATGTGCTTGTGTGCCCAAGATCCTGACAGGAGAATGGAGGAGAAGGGACTGCAGCGTGGCCATCCCTCCTGGGTCCCCCCTCACTTTTTGCCTCTCTGTCTCTGTCTTTCTAGTGAGTGCACGCATCCTATAGCAAAACAAACAAACAAACAAACAAACAAACCTCTCCAAAATAAATAAATAAATAAATAGCCAGACCTATTGACTACAGTACCTAAATATTACTTCCCCTAAAAGAAGCAAGGCTTTTTACAAGAAACAGCTAATTCAGGGCTGGACCAAGAATGTTCCAAATGCAGGCAGGACAAGCAGTTGTGCCAGTATGCAAGGAAGCCTCTGCAGAGAGTGGGGCCACGTTAAAAGGAAATAGGAGGCCGAGCCACTGTGGTGCAGCAGTAACAAAGTGTCCTACAAGGCTGCAGACCACATGGCCGACGGGAGGTCAGGATCACCAGACAGGCTTAAAAATATGATGGCATGTACACCTATCCTGAGGAGCTAAAAAGCTGAGGAAAAGGGATAAAAGCAAGAGGAGACCCAGTAAAGGGTGCTTCTCTTTTTCTCTCTTTTGACCTCTACTATAAAATAAATAAATAAAACGCGCTTAAAAAAAAAAAAAAAAAGACAAAGGCACCAACTTCAAAGGGGGAACATCACGTGTCTAAAATGAGACAGTTCTCTCTTTTACACACATACATACCCGTAATAGTTTGAGGCACAAATACATAAAAATCCTTAAGTTAACAATGCTAATTAAAAAAAAAAGAAAACAAGGCCGGCCCTACAGCCTAGTGGTTAAAGGAGCCATATTCCATGTGGCTGACTGTGCAGACTGAATCCGTGCCCTGGAAGACTGGAGAAAACACCAGGACCTTGTGCTTGTGTGCCCCAAATCCTGGGGGGCTGAACAAGTGGAAGAGATTGTGGTATGAACACACCCACTGCAAGGTGTTTTTTCCACTCTACCTGGCAAATGCAATACTCTTTGGACAAAAAAAGACCAAAAAAAAGAAATCCTAACTAGAGGAATAATGCAGGAACACCATCTACTAACTCTGAAAACAGCCAAAGAAAGGAGAAAAAAAGAAATATTTATCCTTTTCCTGTATCAACTTTAGTATAAGCAAAGAAATGAAGCTAATGTCTTTAGAGAAGAGTTACAGCTGGTTAAAACAGAAGTAATAGACTACCTTCATTTTTCAACTAATGAAAAAAGTAAATCTAGGCAATGTGCATTAACAGTGCTTAAGTAGATGGCTGGAGGCTGAAGGAATGCTTTAAGACCAGTAATAGATCAAAACATTTCTGCTAGCTGCCAAATTGCGTCCCTGAATTTATGCACCTATCTCAGCTGGTCTGCCTGAGACCTCCTGAACGCCAACCTTAGTCCCCCATGAGGCCCCTTTTCCACTCCGACAAGATGAAAGAAACTATCATGAACCAGGAAAAACTCGCCAAACTGCAGGCACAAATGCGCGCTCACAAATGTGCACTCACAAATGCGCACTGGTGGGAAAGGAACTGCTCGCAGAAAGGTGATAGCTCACAGAAAAGCTACAACAGATGATAAAAAACTTCAGTTCTCCTTTAAAAAAGTTAGGAATCGGGACCAGCAGTTGGCATAATGGCCATGTCACTGGACTCCCATGCAGTCGACCACAGTTTGAGTCCCAGAACCAGTGGCTTAAACTCATGCTGGGTGCGTGTATGTGCATGTTCAAGATCCCGAGAGGAAAATGGAGAAGGGATTGCTGGGGCGTGGCCATCCCCCCGGGGGTGATTTCTCACTTTCTGTGTCTCTGTCTTTCAGGTGAGCACATGCACCCTATAGCTAAAACCTCTCCAAAAATAAAAAACAAAAGAAGTTAGGGGTAAACAATATCTCTGGTATTGAAGAGGTGAGTATGTTTACAAACCAGGAAAGGTGATCCACTTTAACAACCCTAAAGCTGAGGCATCTCTGGCAGCGAATACTTTCACCATTACAGGCCATGCTGAGACAAAGCAGCTGACAGAAATGCTCCCCAGCATCTTAAACCAGCTTGGGGCAGACAGCCTGACTAGCTTAAGGAGACTGGCTGAAGCTCTGCCCAAACAATCTGTGGATGGAAAAGCACCACTTGCTACTGGAGAGGAGGAAGATGATGATGAAGTTCCAGATCTCGAGGAGAAGTTTGATGAGGCTTCCAAGAATGAGGCAAACTGAGCTGAGTCAACTTCTGAAAGGGATAAAACTTGACGAAGTTACTGAGAGCTACTATTTTATACTATGACTGCTTTTTAAAATTGTTTTCTTTATGGATCTGATAAAATCTAGGTCTCTTAATATTTTTAAGCCTCAGTTGGACATTGCAGCTCTTTTCAGTTTTTGCTTATATGTAATTTATTCTTTGCAGCTAATTGAGCTGAAGAAGCCTGGGAATAAAGTTTGAAACAAAGGTTAATAAAGTTCTTTGCCTAGTTAAAAAGAAAACATTTCTAACACCACTAAACGTAGGACAAGTGTATATTACATACCTCCTGATGTGGTGCAATAGAGAACAAACAGCACTACTTAGGAAATATTCTTGCCCCCTCCAAATAGTTCAATCTGAACTAACTGCCTTCTTGGTCTGCACTAACCAAGACTAAAGCCACCAAGCCACATTTCGCTGATCAGAATGAGATGACCATACTAAGTGTAAAGTGCCATATACCATATTTCAAAGATTTGATACAAAAGAAAGCACAATGTATCTCAATTTTTATATTGATCACATACCGAAATGATTTAGATGCAATCTATTTAATGTTTCATTTTCTGTGACTACAAGAAATTTCAAACAATGTATATACCATTTGGGCCAGCAGGTGGCATGGTGGCTAAGCAGCTGGACTCTCACAGGGCCAACCACAGTTCAAGTTCCAGACCTGGCAGCTTGAAAATCACTCTGAGCACCTATGTGCCCAAAATTCCAAGAGGCTAGAGAAGGGACAGGGAGGACCAGCAGTTAGCATAATAGCTATGTTGCTGGACTCCCATGTAGCCGACCACGGTTCAAGTCCTGGAACCAGTGGCTTAAACTCAGGCCAGGCATATGTGCCCAAGATCCCAAGAGGAGAATGGAGAAGGGATTGTGGTGTGGCCATCCCCCCTGGGAGGTGATTTCCCACTTTCTGTCTCTCTGTCTCTCTCTTTCTGGCGAGTGCAAAAACCTCTCCCAAAAAGAGAGAGAGAGAAAGAGAGAGAGAGAGAGAAGGGACTGGGGTGCGCTATCCCATCCAGGGGGTGATTTCTCACTCTCTTTCTCTGTCTCTCTGTCAAGCACATGCGCCCTATGGCAAAAACAAAAAATGAACAAACAAAAAATTTAAAAGATTTATGGTTATTATTTTGTCTAATCTGCTATAGGGTACGTGCACTCACTAGAGAGACAGACAGACAGAAAATGAGAAAGCAAGCCACCAGGTCCGGGACTCAAACCATGGTGAGCCATTTAGAAACAGCACCTTAGCCATTATGCTACCTGCTGGCCCCAATAAATTAAAATGTTTAATAAATAAATGAATAAATAAAAGTAAAGCAAGGTGCTGCACACTCACACTGACCGGTCAAACTACTTAGTAGATTGAGGGAGTTCAACAGAGGGAGATTTTGTCTCAAAAGGGTGGAAGGAATAGTTATAAGAGACACAAAAAGGCAATGAAGCAAATGCAAAGTGTGGACTACTTTGCTGAAATCCTGAACAGAAGCAACTACTGTAAGAGACCAGAAAGGTGAGGGGTCATGGACAACGTATGAGATGGTATTAAGGAATTATTGCTAAATACTGTTGGGTATGACAACACTAACGTCTAAAAACGGACACTGTTAGAGCTACATTTATCAAAGTGTAGATGAAATGATACATCATTTTCGATATGCTTTACTACAAGAAAGGAGAGGAAAGACAAAAAATAAGAGAACATCATTGACAACTGTTAAAACTGGGTTTATTTTTATTTATTTATTTATTTTTTGGAGAGGTTTATGTTATAGGGCGCATGCGCTCGCCAGAAAAACAGAGAGACAGAAAGCGAGAAATCACTCCCCAGGGGGGATGGCCACATCGCAATCCCTCCTCCTCCATTCTCCTCTCAGGATCTTGGGCATGCATGCACACGCACCTGGTGTGTCCAGGATTTGAACCGCGTGGACTACATGGGACTCCAGCAACATAGCCATTATGCTAACTGCTGGTCCCTTAAAACTGGGTTTAAGATAAAGGTTCATTATGGCTGTCTAACTTCAGTGTGTACACATTTGAGAATTTCTAAATTATAAAGCAAAATTAAAAAGTAAAAAGTGGTGAGTAAATTACTGACAACAGAATAAGCAGCTATAAAGAAAAATAAAAAGTATACGATAGAGAAGCTGACACCATCTGATTCTACTGCTCCTGCTTTCCACGACAACGGGGAACATCAGGGTCCTTCGTCACTAATGGGGTCAATTATGAACTCTGAGTTGAATACTGTGGGAACTACAGGTAGCTCGTGAAGACCCTGTCTAGTGTGATGTGGGGCAGCCATCACAAAGCATTTTTATCAGATATGAAGACCCTTTATGAAATACTTTTTTCCAGGCCTAATTTGTTCAAATTAAAGATCCTAGTAGAATAGAATTCAGGGCAGCACTATGCACTTTTCATAAGGGGAGTGGTATCAAAAACCAATGCACAGAACATGGCTGTATCAAATAAAGGAGTACCTGAAGCCTACAGCAGGCCTGACGCCCACCCGGGGGGGCCTCTGGATTTCTTACCTGTAGCCCAATGTTCAGGTATAGGAAGCCGATGGAACCCCTCTCGCCCAGCTCATCCTGCTTCTCAGTTCCACCCATTTCCACAATACACAAGGATTCTGGCTGTGCGGGGAGAGCCTGCATGCTCAGAGGCTGTAAACAGTCCTGAATGGGAGAAAAGAGAAAGAAATCTTAAAAACACAGGATGTGACAAATTTTGAGGGGAAAGAAAAAAAAAAAAAGCCCACAGAAGTTTAATTCTAAGATTGCAGAACAACTTTTCTGTAGACAGGGAAAACCCCAGGAATGGGTTCTTAGATGGTAGTGGATTATAATAGTTAAACTGAATCTCAGAATAGCTTTGGGAGGATCTTGTTTTCTGCTTTTTTGCCCAAGAGGATCATAAGCAAGCATAGGGCACCTCCCTTTAAGGAACTAAAGCTCAAGTTGAATTTCATTCAAGCAAACACAGCCCTGGGTTTTTGTTTTGTTTCCCAACTACTGAGGCAAGGAAGAGCCAAAGAACCAGGCGCTCTCAGATTAACATCCTTAAACCAGAGCAGAAGTCTCCTATTTTAGAGTCCAGTACAGGTGACTGGAGGTGGACATTGAGAGTGGGCCAGGTGCTCAGGTTCCAACCACAAGTTTCCAGAAATTTGAGTCACTCACTGAGGGGTCCAGGGAGATGATTCTGACAGTGTTGTCCACCAGCCCCACAGCTAGGAAGCGAGACCGCTGCTCTCCAGGGGGCACATTGGCCAGACTCATGCACACGACGTCCGCGGACATCTCTTTCCGCTCTGTGTACTCATTCAGTTGTCCTGACTAAAGGAGTGAAGACACAGAGAGGTCACAAACCACAGAGGGATGGGTCAAGATGCTCCACCCCTAAGCCCTGGACCCAGGGAAGGAAGACAGGCTGTTAAGTTTGTTTCCTACTCACTCTTGTCAATGACCAAGACTTTCTCTGAAGTCTTAAGACTGAACTTAACAGGCTAACAGCAAGCAAAATTAATGACACCCACTGCCAAGAGAATTAAGAGACCTCTGACAAGCAGACAACACCACAAATTTTCAAAGCCAACCTAGCTCAAAGAAAATGGAAATACATAAAACTGTTTCTCTGTTCATGAGATAATTTTTGGTAAAAGGGAATTCAAATATAATGTCGGTTGGGGCCGGCAGGTGGCGTGGTGGTTAAGGGCGCTGGAATCCCATACGGCTAACCGCCATTGGAGTCCCAGTGGTGGCTTTCTTTCTCTCTCTGTCCCTCTCTGATCAAAATTAAAATATAAAGTTAAACAAAAATATTTTTTATATAAAATACACACACACACACACACACACACACACACACACACACTGATGTATATATACTGGTTAACCAAAGAAATCTCAACCATAGGTTCAGTGACACTGTCCAAGTTGGCCACACCAGATACTTACTGAGAGAAAGCTAACTGGCATCTTTTTATACATGAGTCAAAGAAAGTTTTTGATATAGATTCAAACTCCGGAAATTACATCTGCCAACATTTGTTGGAAAACGTAGAATGAAGTGCAGAAGCAGAAAGTATTCCATCACTAAGAGGTGATTTCAAAATTCCAAGGAGAATTAAACACCAGGTAACACTTTTAACTTTCTGTAAAGGGCCAGATTCGCCTAGGTACACTTCAATGTCAAATTCCTCTTGTGAACATAACAGATGCCTGAACGACTGCCTCTGGACCCAATACTAAATGCCACAGTGAATGATAAAATAACATACAGGATCCATCTCGAAATAGACCAGCTCTCCTCCAGTCAAGGCGATCACCACCTGTCGCTGGTTCACAGCACACTTCACAATGGTTTTCTTTCCGGGGGTCTTCCACTCGTTGACTCTCTTGTCTGCTCGTATGTGCCGAATGCCATCTGGGTAAACCTAGAGTCAAACACAAAAGGAAACCTGACTTTATGATTTGACTCAACACTCAGGAAGAACCTCACATCAATCCTATCTGTCACCAGGCACGTGTGTATGCGTGCCCAAGACCCCAAGAGGAGAAGAGAGAAGAGTTTGTGGCATGGCCATTCCACCCTGGGAGGTGATTTCTCGCTTTCTCTCTTTCTGTCTCTCCAACAAGCACATGTACCCTTATAGCAATCACATCTGTCATCCCTGTCAGATCCAGACTGTATTTGAGGCATCAGTTGGGTCACTCAAAAAGCATCACTTGGCCCTAGGTAAGGTCAACTTAGAAAAAGTTCATGTTAAGATACCCACTTCATGGGACCAGCAGTTAGTGTAATGGCTATGTCGCTGAACTCCCATGTAGCCAACCATGGTTCGAGTCCTGGACCTAGTGGCTTAAAACTCACCCCAGGTGCATGTGCGTGTGTGCCCAAGGTCCCGAGAGGAGAATGGAGGAGAAGGGATTGCAGCGTGGCCATCTCCCTGGGGGGTGATTTCTCGCTTTCTATCTCTCTGGTGAGCGCACACACCCCGTAGCAACCCCCGCCCCAAAAAAGATACCCACTTCAAAGAAGTTTGAAGTTCACTAACGAAATACTTACAAAAGCCATTAATAAAGATGAAAGAGGGACAAAAAAAAAAAAAAAAAAAAAAGATGAAAGAGGGACCAGCAGGTGGCAAAATGGCTAAGTTGCTGGAAATTCACGTAGTTAACTGCGGTTTGAGTCCCGGACCCGGTGGCTTAAGCTCACAACGGGCACATGTGTGTGTGTGCCCAAGATCCCACGAGGAGACTGGAGAAGAAGGGATTGCGGCATGGCCATGCGCCCTGGGAGGTGATTTTTTGCTTTCTTTCTCTGTCTTTTTGGCGAGCGCACGTACCCTATAGCAAAAATCTCTCAAAAAAAAAAAAAAAGAAAGCAGTGGTGATGTGGTTCAGTAATAGGAGAAATGGCAGAGAGAGAGGCTGTTATTTTTCAAGTAAGCAGCCAAGTTATGAAACTCCAAAGACCTAATTCTTGGTGCAATTCTTTATGCTGACAAAATAGTATGTCCCCTCCCTAACGCTTTCTGGTGGTGGTGGTGGAGACACGCAAGCACAGCAGCCGACACCAGCATGAAGGCAAGGGAAGAATAAAGCAAACTGAGCAGGTGAGTGAGCCCTGAAAGCCTTACCTGCACCAAGGCATCATCTCCCAATAAGGAGCAGGACAAGGTCGGGGTGGTGCCCAGGAACCCAGAGTCAGTCACTTCTTCCACAGTCTCTCCAATGGACAACACGAGGGTGGCATTTACGAAAGACACGATGATATAAGCATCAAACTCATCTGCAAAAGGCAAGAAAGGAGTTGGTTAGCCAAGGACTCACTGCAATTCCAAAGTCAAGCAAGACACTGAGAGCTCTGTCGTGAGAAGCCTTCCAAGGCACTTCTGTAGTCATCACACACACGTGCGCACACATGCACACACAAGGGGCACCAGATGATCCAAACGATAACCAAGGGTCACAACAGCCTAATGATGTACTTTGGCTCAAGTGCCTACGAACACTGAGCTCTAACACCTCTGAGTTCTACTATTTGGAGACATTTGTTGGAGAAGCAACACGGGACATGGGAAGGAAATCAGAGGCATGAAGAAATTTTGAACACTTATCTATATGTACAACTCATTTATTTGGACCAGTTGGCAATCATAACCCATTCTTTTTTATTTTAAAAGGTTAATTTTATTTATTATAATTATTATTGTTTAATTTGACCAGAAAGAGAGAGAAGGAAGGTGAAAAAGCATGCCACGAGGTCTAGGACTCATACCGTGGTTAACCATGTGGGAGTCCAGCACCTTAACCACCACATCACCTGCAGGCCCCTTCACAACCCATTCTTTTTTTTTTTTAATTATCTTATTTAATTATTCATTTACTATTTTTTTTAAATTTGACCAGAGAAAGAGACACAGAGAGAGAGAGACACAAAGGCAGAGAGAGAGAGAGAGAAAGTGAGAAAGCAAGCCACCAGGTCCAGGACTCAAACCATGGTCAACTATGTAGGAGTGTCCAGTGCCTTAACCACCAGGCCACCTGCTATTCCCCACAACCCATTCTTAACAGAGACTACTCCTTATACCAGGAAAGATCTCTGACTTCTCCCAAAAGAAGCTTATGCAGGAACATAAGTTCTAATGAGCAAAACTGAGACTACTTAAGCCTTCGTGAGACCAAATCATTTTAGGGTTGAAAACCAAGAATCCTGGTCCCAATGGGAGGGATGAACAAATACCAGATAACCAGGAAGTGGGGCGGCGTGAGTGTGGGTAGGAGTGTTTATATAGTCGATCCCTGACCTCTCCGGTTTTTTAATTAAATATACAACAATCCAGTGGTAATGAGCAATCCTATCAGGATTTGCTTTTCATAATGAGATGTAGTTGGATAAACAAACACTAATGAGTTTCTCAAGGCCACGGGACCCATAATATACAGAGAACCCCAAGTTTCTCCTGCAGGTCCCACAGTTAAAAGGCCATGTGTTTCCCACAGCTCTACAACAGAAATCCACTTCCGTGTGTGCCCTCCACATCCAGCCCAATGTTTGGCATAAAGTTTGATAAATGTGAATAAAGGCACTTTTTAAAGAGAGTTGATTTTTCCTATTTTACATTTGCATTTTTATATGACCACCTGCTTTTATGTCCCCCACCCCAGAAATCAGGTAGACAAGGAACACAACAACAAGACAAGGTACTAAACTGGAATGGCTGCCTGGCTCCTGGCAAAAGAGTCATAGGATCCTGTGGACCTGAGTCTTTGTCAGAGCCCAATGCCACAGGGCTGCTAAGCCAACTCACGTCCAGGACACATTTTTTATTCTGATCGCTCCAAATGAGGTTTAGCTGAACTAAACCTACTAGATCAGTTCACACAATCAGTTTTAGGGATGGAGGGGTCATGGGAAGAATTCACAAGGGTGGAGCCTATGGCAGTGCTCTGATCTATTAGGATACGAAATTAACTTGGTGGGTTGTAATCAGCACTTAAAAACAGAAAGAGATACAATTTAGGACAGTGCTTCACACATAGTAAGTCGAGAAGCTTCTGTTTTAAGCAATAACACAAGTGAAGTGGGGTAGCAGAAAGCAAAGATCCCAAGACCTTACACAACAGGTATGCTCTAACAGCTAGGCCAGGAACCCTCTAAGTAAGGGTTCAATTCCCAAATCATGAAGAGTAACACTGGACAAAAAGATACACGCCTTTTAATTATTTTATAATAACTTAACATTTATCAAACACTTTAGACATCTTACAAAACCACTCTGTAAGCACTATTTATTATCATGAATTAAGGACATGGTTGTCCCTAAAATGAATGTCTTTTTCTTTCTTTAGATTTTTTTTTTTTTTGCCAGTGTGCTTGCCAGAGAAACAGAGAGACAGTGTGAAAAGAAAAATCACCCCCCTAGGGAGAATGGCCACAATGCAATCACTTCTCCATTCTCCTCGCAGGATTTTGAGCACACAAGCACACACATCTAGTGTGTTTTTAAGACACCAGGTCTGGGACTCAAATCACAAAGTTGGCCACGTGGGATCCAGCACCTTTTTTTATTTTTGGAGAGGTTTTCGCTATAGGGCGTGTGCGCTTGCCAGAGAGAGAGAGACATAGAGACAGAAAGCGAGAAATCACTCCCTGGGGGGATTGTCACGCCGCAATCCCTTCTCCTCCATTCTCCTCTCGGGATCTTGGGCACACACGCACACACGCCCGGCGTGAGTTTTAAGTCACCGGGTCCAGGACACGAACCGCGGTCGACTATGTGGGAGTCCAGCGACATAGCCATTATGCTAACTGCTGGTTCCCGGGATCCAGCTGCTTAACCACCATGCCACCTGCTGGCCCGATATGGATGTCTTAATAGTTTATAACAAAACTAAAATCCATCTCCACATGACACCAGACTTAAACTTTGACTTAAGCTGTTTTGAACTGGAAATTTCTGGTGCACAAAAACAGAAATTGCTTAATAATAACATTATATGAATACTCTTATCATTTTCCATATTCTCATTACTGAAACCTAATACCTTAAAAACTGGGAGCCAAACAAAGGGCTCTAGGTGGCCAGGATTTCTAGTCTCTTAAGCCAAGGAAAAAAGGGGGGCTTTCAGAGAGAGGAGGGACCATACAACTTTGAGCTTTTATGCAACAGAATGAGGGAGGGGAGGAAGGGGTGCCTGGGTCCTGATCTTCCCTGTGACCATGGTCCCTGTGACCAAGGTCCAGACTGCTCAGATATAGAAGAGATGGCCAGTGGGGTTTAATAAGGTCATACTTTTGCTAGATAATTCAACAAGCAGGAAAGCAATGACTGGAATCTCGAGCTGTTTCCCTCCACAGATTTCCTCTAAATACCCATTACTCAGTGAACACCAAGCACACTTTATCTTCTACCCCTTCCATTCTGTAGCTAAGAAAAGATTACTCTTAACATCCCATGGAGGCTACAAGTTCAGAGCAAACCCAAGCTGCAACCAAAGTAAATGACTAGGAGTGATAAATACTCATGGTGCTTTTTGTAGAGCTTTTAAATCCCACATGAAAGAGCCTCAGTTCATAGCTCAGTGAATATTCTGAGGGTATAAGACTTGAGTGCTGAAGCACTGCTGAAGCCCTCAGGGAAGGAATGTTTTACTCTTCTCCATCCCTTGCCTTAGGATCTCAGGTTCGACAAAGTAGCTCAGTCCAAGGGGCAAAGTGAATGATTTTAAACCCAGATGACTGAAGCCTCCAGTATCTCACTTCATATTCAGAGTGCCTGGTGCTATACGCCTTAGCACGGTCCTAGATACCAAAAGCTTTCTTCAGGTCTGATCTTTCGTTCAGCTTGCCTGAACATGTTAACCTCAAGAAAGGGTAGGAAACTAAAGCGTTCCAGCTACAGGCTCTCTTGGCCTGGTGAAAGATAAGTTAGTCATATTTTCCAAATTCTGTGGAAGAAACAAAGAAGCCGACTCCTGCCTCGGGTCACTGGACACTCTGGTGGATGAATGTGCATCTCTGTAATGGACGTTGACATCCAACTGCAAATTACCCTCTGAGAGACGCCATCAGGGCAGCCTCAAAATTCTGGGCAGGTCCCTCTCCCTGGGTAACTAGATACAAGACCCCACGGTAGACCCTAGTGGTAGGTACACACCTGTGTAGGTCAGCACCTTCACCAGCCACCTGTGGAAGAGAAGAAAAGGCTTGGTATTGGTAGTGTGCATCACCAAGTACCAGCCAAGGTTAGTATTTGCCGGGAAGACTACAGCACGTGTGGACAGAGTGTTCGCTCAGCGAGCTTGGGAACAAAGAGAACCTGACCTGTTTTTGTGGGTAAGTGTCAGAATTACAGTATCTAAAGAGTAAAACTTACCAGGATGTAGACCTTTCCTAGACTTTACTATATAACAGAGAAAATTTGAGCCACAAGTTCCATCAAGTAACATACCGATCATTAACTTAGCAAACATGTCTCTCCAAAGAGCCATCCCCAATCCTCAGACATAAGAACATTCCTTCCCTTCTAACCTCTCTTGGCAACATGCTTATGCCTTTCTTCATAGCAGAACACACAAGTTGTGTCTATTAGTCTGACTGCTGAGGGTGGGATTTACGTCCATTACTGACTATGTGATGGGTACGCAACTGCAGTACAGAACTTATCATGAGAAAAACCAGCAAGACCCAGACTCTCAGTGCAGTCAGTCAAGCTGGGCATTGGATTAAGATTCTGGAGACAAGGTTTTCTGGCCCTATTACCTGATATGCTACTTTAAGAGAGTCAACCCCTATGACTTTCCATGTTCATAAAACTGAGGAGAAACTTCTCGGTAAGCCTAAATCTATTTTAAAATAAGAAGCTGATTTTAAAAGTAAAAAGAAAAAAGAAGAGCACACTAGTTATCTCAAAGCCTCTTCCTCGATCAATCTGGGTAACAGTCTTAAGAGCCGTAATACGAACCAGACACCAAACCAAAGGTGAGCCTCAACACTAACCAGCTTGAGAAAGATCACACACTGGAAGTCTTTAAAAATCAACAGTGTATTCTCAGCTAAAGCAAGTCTACCACTCTCCTATTCACTTTTTACCCCTTTCTACTCAACTCAAATTTGATTCCAAAGCCCATAATAAAAACAAATTGGCTAAAAGGTGTACAGTACTAACCAAAAAAAAAAGATTTTTCCTCCTACACATTTTCCCAACTCTCTTAAATTTGCTGCATACAACCAGAACATCTAAGTATCAGGCATAACTACAGTTGTTTTCTTAAAAAGGCTTTTGTACACTGACCAGGAAGATCTTACTCACCAGGCCCATATTCTTGAGGGAATGAGAGAAAATGAGGTCTAGGAACAAAATGACCCAAAATGACCTACAGCCCCACAGTGAATCAAAGGGATGAGAGCCAAGTTTTACTCTTTGGGACTGAAATTCCCCCGTCACAAGACTTCCCTGCTATTACACAGCTACGCATTTTCAAATTACTTTTAACATTTGAGAATGGCATGACCACTTTTTATCTAAGAATTCAGATTCCCTCTTTTTCTCCACCCTTCTTTTCCAAAAACTCCATTCTGAATCCAATCAACCAATCTCTGCTTTCCTTAACAAAAGCAGGACTAATTTACCAAATCTTGTCATTCCCAAATGGCCACCTTGAATTTCACTGTGGTTTTAGCACAAGAACATAACTGAAGA
Source organism: Tupaia belangeri chinensis (assembly GCF_000334495.1). NCBI lineage: Eukaryota > Metazoa > Chordata > Mammalia > Scandentia > Tupaiidae > Tupaia > Tupaia belangeri. The sequence continues at coordinate 14,025,552 of NW_006159850.1, read as the reverse complement.
AAAATGAAAAAGCATCAACAACCTTCCTTCACACCATACCACTTACACAGACGGAACCAGGGCCTCCATGAATATAAAGTCAGAGAACACCACACAAGACAGCTCCGTGACCCTGAGATGCTTCCGTGCTATAATATTAACAGCCTCCCTACACCCTCCTCCCCACCTGCACAAAAAGCAGTATAAAGTGAAGACATCCTGATAGGAAAAATACAAGGGTCAGGACAGAAAGTTCCTGGTTTGTGGTGTTAGATGAAGTGATTATCATTACAGTTTCAGCCTCCTCAGCATTCTATCAATGGTACCCAAGCCCTCATTCTGACTGTTGGGAAGAGGCTGCTTACCTTCAATGTGCCGACGCACCGTCCAGACAGCATTGGGGTTACCGGGCAGCTCAGAAACAGCCATTTCTGACACCTGACAAGAGGAGGAAAGCCACAGACCCAATGAGCATGGAACTCAGCTGCTTGCTTACACCAGTACTAGACAATAAAGTCCCAAAAGCAATGCTCACACTGCGCTGGAATAAAAGGATGGAATCTTCCTGTGAAAAGAGAACCTAAGAACCAAAAAGGTCGGAGAACTGGCAGTTGCCCTGACAGTCTTCAGCAAAAGCCCTGAAATGGGTGAGAGCATACAGCTGCAGCAGCCCAAACCATACACATCCTTTGGCTACATGTCTACATTCTCTCAGAAAGGGTGGTACCACTGGGAACGACGCAGATCATCTAAGTTAGCATCCCATTTCTTTCTCTAGCTCATTTAAGAACAAATCCCTTTTTTTTTCATGGGCCAATTCAAATGCCACATCCTTTAGGAAAAAATATTCCCTATCTCTTTGGCTGGCAGTTATCATCCCCTTCTGTACATGCTCACAGGACTCAGTCATCACCTCTCAGGGCACTAACACTTTCATCTTACCCGCTATTAGGTTGTCAGGGAAGTCATGATGTATTTTTCTGTTTTTCTATGCAAAAATGCATCATGCCTTTCCCAATAACCCAATACCTTTTTATATTCCTGTGTCAGCGCTAATGATTCTCTAGGGTCAACCAGGTGGCATGGTGGTTAAGGCAGCTGCATGGCCTACTATATGGCCTACTTCATGGCTCAAACCTTGGACCTGGTGGCTTAAAAAACATGTGAGCAGGAGAGTACTAGGTGGCATGGAGGTTTAGGTACCAGATTTCTACATGGCTAACTTCACGGTTTGAGCTCCAGACCCAAAGACTTGAAAACACTCTGGGTATGTGGGTACGCATGTGTGCATGCCCCAAATCTCAAGAGAATGGCTTTGGCATTGCCACCCCCCTACCCCGGAACAGGGGTGTATATGTTATTTCCCACTTTCTCTTTTTCCCCCTGGCAAGCGCACACGCCCTATAGCAGAAAAAGAAAAAAAGAGAAAGAAAAACCCATACGGAGGGATATGTAGTGCCCAAAATCCCAAGAGGGAAATAAAGAAGGGACTGTGGTGTGGCCATCCTCCCTGGGGGCGCTTTCTCCTTCCTTTTCTCTCTCTTCCCCTCCCCAGTGAGCACATGTGCCCTGGAGCTAATTTTAAAAATATATACACAAATAAATAGTCCTCTAAATGTCTTCTCAGTTCTTAAAAGCAATATCTAAAATAAACTCAAAATAATATAGAGGGGAGGGAACCAGCAGTTAGCGTAATGGCTATGTCGCTGGACTCCCACGTGGTCGACCGCGGTTCGCGTCCCAGACCCGGTGGCTTAAAACTCACGCTGGGTGCGTGTGCGTGCGTGCCCAAACCCCCTGGGGGGGTGATTTCTCGCTTTCTGTTTGTTTCTCTCTGTCTGTCTGGTGAGCACACGCGCCCTATAGCAAAAAAACCTCTCCCCCCCCCAAAAAAAAATTATCTATAGAGGGGGGACCAGGAGTTGGCGTAATGGCTATGTCGCTGGACTCTCATGTAGCTGACCGTGGTTTCAGTCCCAGACCCGGTGGCTTAAACTCACACTGGGCACTAGAGTGCATGTCTAAGATTCCGAGAGAAGGGATTATGGCGTGGCCAACCCCTCTAAGGGGTGATTTCTTGCTTTCTGTCTCTCGGGCTCTCTCTTTCTGGCGAGCGCAAGTGCCCTGTAGCAAATGCCTCTCCAAAAACTTTCAACATCAATAAAATTTAAGTGTCAAGTTCTATTATATTCCATATCAAATATAAAATTGACAATCACTGTGCTCAAGCCAAAATCATAACCTAGTCAACGAACAAGGAAAAACAAATCAACGTGTAAGAACGAAGCAATAAAAAAAATATAATAGGGACTTCTTAATAAATCAAGTGGGGGTACCAGGAACTTAAAAAACACTGATTTTTAAATGAATTTTTATTTCTTATACTATATATAGTATTTCCTGTTAGTGAATATATGCAATTTTGGGAAAAACGCTAGCTTTCCTCAGATGCTGATATTCAATGAGAAATAACTTAATCAAATTATGGGTCCAAACTGTGCCCAGACTATTGAAAACTTGGCAAACTGATGAATGTTTTGGTAGAAAAAAATATTTTCAAACTTCCCGAAAAAGGATTAACAGCCAACATTTACATATGTACTACATGCCAATTGTTAAGCCAAGTGCTTCATATGCATCCTCTAACTCACACAGCAATTTTTTAAGGCAGGAACCATTATTAACCCAATTTTACAGAAGCTCAGTAAAACTAGTAAGTGGTAGAACCAGAATTCAAAACCAGGGTTTTCTTGGCTGTATTCCAATAAAAACGGACAAAAACAGTAGGTCTCTTGAATCTGCAGTTTGCCAACCCCAAACTATGAAAATAAATTGTCACGAGAAACTCTTTTTTTTTTCCTTTTTTTAAAGAGAGGTTTTGCTATAGGGCACGTGTGCTCGCCAGAAAGACAGAGACAGAGACAGAAAGCGAGAAATCACTCCCTGGGAGGATGGCCACGCCACAATCCCTTCTCCTGCATTCTCCTCTCGGGATCTTGGGCACACACACACATGTGTCCAGTGTGATTTTAAGCCACCGGGGCCAGGACTCGAACCATGGTCAACTACATGGGAGTCCAGCGACATAGCCATTACGCCAACTGCTGGTCCCAAAACTTTCTTTTTTAAAGAATAATTTTATTTATTATTGTTTTTATTTGTTATATAGCACATGCACTCAACAGAAAGAGATGAGAATGGGGAAACGGTGTGAGAAAACATGGAACTGTGATCAGCCATGTGAGAGTTTGGCATTTTAACCATTATGCCACCCGCTGGCCCAAGAAGCTTTATTTTACTCTAACAAATGAAATCCAAGGTCTCTTCTAGAAGGCATCAACACTAGAACCATGATGAAAAGAGGATGTGAAATTTGAGAGGATAATTTTCAGTGTCCAAATTAACAAAAAGATTAAATAATTCTGATCCATCCACTTGAGAGAAATATTATAGAACGTTAAAAAACAGTGCTACTAACAGCAAACAGGGCCAGCAGCGAGTGTCTCAGAGGTTAAGGTGCTAGATCCCACATGACCAACTATGTGGTTTGAGTTCCAGATCTGGCAGCTTGAAAATCACACCTTTGCCTGTGCATGAAAGCCCAAAATCCCAAAACTAGACCGGAGAAGGAACTGTAGAGTGGCCAGTCCCTGCCCCCCACCTGGATGATCTCCTTCTTTGGTGAGGGCACACACCCTATAGCAAAATCTAAAACAAAAAGGGTAAGAAGTTTTGCAAGAAGAACATAAATACATAATATTAGCATAATTAATATAACTATCTAAAAATTCTGTATTAAGACTAAGACTAGGGCTGGCCCTGTGGCCAAATGGTTAAAGGAGCATAACCCAGATACATGGCTGACTATGCAGTTTAAGTTCTGGCCCTGGCAGCTTAGAAAACAGGCTCGGGGCATGTGCATGCCTGACCAAGATCCAGACAGGACAGAGAAATAGAAGACAAAGGACTGTGGCATGACCACGCCCCATTGAAGGTACTCACCCCCCTTCCCCGTCAAGCACACATGCCCTCTGGCAAATAAAATTAAGAACACAAACAAAAAAAAACTAATAAGACTAAAAGGAAATAAGAGTAAAATTAAAATGTCCCATGTAGATTTCCTAGCCTCCATGTTATGGCTAGTGAGCCTGGAATTAACATGCTAACAAAGCACAGAACCAGAATCCTAAATTCTTTAAACTTTAGGAAAACAGAAAAAAATACATTTTCATGAAAAAAAAAAAAAAATCACCTTTGGCCTGTTCAAAGTAAACCCATAAACTGCTTTGTCAATGCTTCTCTCCAAACCCTATAGCTTACCCAGAAATTACAATCTTACCTCAAGTCCATGCCTTAGGACTCTTAGAGATGATCGAGGTCCCCTACCACAGGCCACATATAGCTGTGGGGTGTCTTCATTGGCTAGATCAGCTATCTGCATAGAGAAAAGGTTAGGAGAAAAAAAAATGTTTGGTCTGCTAAGTTTTCAGACCCAACCCTAATTCTCAGGATACAAACTTCTTGGTTTTTAAGTTTATAAATGGCCTACTGGCCCTGACATAGAAAGAGAAAAAGCCCCTATATATCACCAAAAGTAAATCAGTTTGAAGCAGGTTTTCCCACTACAAAAGTCTTCAATCGGTTTGTAAGTTAACAAAGAAACTTTTACATTTAATGAAACAAAGTCCTAGAAAACTTCCAACTCATATTCAGCATTCCCCTTCAATCACAACCTTATCCGTACCTAAAAATTTCTCACCAATAAAACCCCTATTTATTCATATCACAGTAGATACCCCCAATCATCATTTATTCTCATCACTACATAAAGTTACACTAGACCTGCTGTTAGACTGTCTATAATCACAGCCACACTACCTGCAGATGCTCCTATAATGAAGCTGATTGGTTTTGGGGTAACTCTGCACCTGGTCACTGAGCCACTGAATGGGGAACCATACATTTTTATATTGGTATCTCAGGTATTTGACTGCTTTCTTATTTGATGATCAATATGTGAAAAGAATTATCTGTACTGAAGTCTTACTAAACCAGACAGTTAAAATGAAAATCTTCAGGGCCAGCCAATGGATAGCAGTTACATGGCTGGACTCCCACATGGCCAACCCTGGTTCAAGTCCTGGACCCAATGACTTGAAAATCATACCAGGCAAATGTTCATGTATGCCCAAGATCCAGAGAGGAGAAAGGAGAAGGGATTGCAGCATTGCCATCCCGCATAGGGTGATTTCTCACTTTCCCTCTCACTGTCTCTATCTCATTCCCTGGTGAGCACACGTGCTCTAAAAAAGAAATCCTCAACTTTTTGTAGCACAGTATGGACTACTAGACCATAGATGAACATGTGGGTTCTGAGTATAGACAGCCTTCACATGCTCTTAAAAATAAACACTAACTCAAGTATTTTGAACACATCTTGTGGGGCCAGTAGATGGCATGTGGTAAAGACACTAGATCCCACATGGCAGACTCCATGGTTTGAGTCCTGGACCCAGCAGTTTGTGCATGCCCAAAATCCTAAGAGGGGAATGGAGAAGAGACTGTGATATGACCACCCCCCCCAGGGGAGGATTTCTCACTTTCCCTCTCTGTCTCTGGTGAGTGCATGGGTGTCCTAATGCAGAAATCTATTAAAATAAAATATAATAAAGGAATTTCCTTTAAAAAAAAATCATCTTGGATCTTTGTACAGCCTTAATGAAAAAGCACATATTACTTCTTTACAACTTTAATGAAATGCTCTGCTGTCTTGGTCACCTCAGTTCTGCATATCATTACATGCATGAAAAACTACTACTCAGAGAGGGGATCCAGATGCCTCAGCCCAATAGAGATCCGTGGTACAAAAAATGTTAAGAAGCCCTGCTACAGATATCTTAACTATTCATTTTAAGCCTATAAGCCACTTATATCATTTCTCCAAGTTCCAATAAAAGGGGAAAAGAATCACTAACATTCAAATTAGAAATTACTTATGTTTTTACCAACAAGACTGTTTTTCAACAAGAACATAAGTAGTTAATTTCATACTGCTTAATATACCAAGACGAGTACAAGAATGCTGGGCTGTCCCCACTACACAGTAAGCAAGCCTCTCTCTCACACCCAAACTGTGATTACCTAGACAGAGTGACCCCTAATAGTCACTCAAACCCCAGTAATTCCGGATGCAAGGACATGGTAAAATTTCTAGCTGCTCAAATAGAGGGCTAGTAGTGGGAGACATAATCTCCACCCTGGGCCATTTCAGGTTCCTCCTTGAGGATGAGATTAAAAACATCCTGTTACTGACTGATCCCAGTGTCTCTGAAGTTATTTTAAAGACAAACTGTGCTAAACACGAAAAACAGTGCAATACATATTATCGATTGATAAAAGATCAAGTTCAGAATACTCTTAGTATATGAACTCATTCACTTTCAAAAGAAAAAAGATACAATGCACGCAAGTGTGTAATCGTAGGTGCAGAGAAAATGACTGGAAGCAATCACAAGAAGTTGTTATCAGCAACAGCCTCAGAGGAGCTCAAGGCTGAGAAGACTCAGGGGAGGATTTTTATTTTTCACCTTTCATAGGTCTGAATTTTTACATTAAATACGAATTTTACCAATGAAAAAGTGCAGGGGCCAGCAGTTAGCATAATGGCTATGTTGCTGCACTGCCATGTAGTCGACCGTGGTTCGAGTCCAGGACCCAGTGGCTTAAAACTCACGCTGGACGCGTGTGCGTGCGTGCCCAAGATCCCAAGAGGAGAATGGAGGAGAAGGGATTGCGGCGTGGCCATCCCCGTGGGGGGTGACTTCTTGTTTTCTGTCTCTCTCTGTCTGTCTGGCGAGCACACGTGCCCTGTAGCAAAAACCTCTCCAGGAAAAAAAAAAATTAGAAAGTGCAAAGATTTTATTATGTTTTTAGTTCCCAAATTTGTCCCTCTAACTGCTCTACCTTTGTGCTCAGGCAATTTCACAGACATACTAACAAATCTGTTTCCGATCAGACCTTAATTTAACTAGGGGAAAATATCAGCCTTTCCGTGAAAAGCAGCTGATGGGCACTGTTCACTGTGACGGTGCCTGGAAAGGCCCTCACCTGGCAAAACAGGATTGGAGAGAGACTATCCAACTCATCCACCAGCACAAGGTTTTTGAGTGGTCTTGGCTGGAAGAAGAAGGTGTCTCCCTCTTCCAGGGGCATGGCAGATGAAAATTCGGGTTCTTCATCATCATCTCCAAGATGTGCAATTTGGTATAAGTAACTGAAAAGAGAGAGAAACTTTTTAACTACAATACACTTCCCAGAGATCATGTTTAAAACCAACACAATGCTAGAGCTATTTGGAGCTTAGATATCGGTCTTAAATTCAAGGCTGGAGTTTGGATTTCTTCCATTTGGCAACAAAAAGCCACTAAAGATTACATCATAGGGACAGGGAAAATAATTTCATTTTTGTCTGCTTGGTGAGATGACCACAAAGGGAGAGTTCTGCAGGGAAGGCAAGGAAGTGAAGTAAGAAAACTTATGAATTAATTCAGATTAACACAACAAAGAAATATAGAAGTAAAAGTAGAACTGAAAGTGATGGAGGACCAAAAAAGTGCCATTTTATACTTCAATTGCTAAAATGCATCTAATAAGAGCAATACTGAAGTTGGGAGGACTGGTGAAACGAGCAGGCAGGCCCAAGTATCTACAGGGTTCACTTTAGATTTGTGCAGTGAAGGGTTTGCCCAACATCTCTACCAGGTAAGTAGTTCGGTGAAAGAAATCTAGGAGAAAGTTCAGGAGAGAGAACACTTCTAAGGATATTTTCAGAAACACCCAGAGGTACTGACTGAAACCACTGAAGTTAAGGAAGATAATTTAAAAAGAAAAGAAAGACACAACTTCTTTACAAAAGACAATATTCTGGGGTCAGCAGATGGCCTAGTGGTTACGTTGCCATATGATTCTCACATGGGCAACTGCAGTTCAAGTTCTGGGCCTGGTGGCTTGAAAATCATGTCAGACAAGGGAAAAGATACACATCACTCCTGCTCATTTTTATAGTGACCAGAGTGAACTAATAACAAAAGGTTTACTCATTACTCACTGGTTTCCAAATTCTGATGCTACGAACAGGAAACCTGTTTTAAGCACACACATGGCAGCAGCAACAGGCACAGTATCAAAATACTTGAGCCGGATCTCAGTAACCTGGATTAAAAAGAAAAAGAGAGTCCAATATAGAACCAAGTGAAGCTACTGAGCCACAGAAGGCAGAGCCCAGTGTTGTTATGGTAAGACGGCATAAGCTGAGAGCAGAAGAAACCTCAGTATCTAAACCAGAGGTTAGCAAACTACAGGTCACAGGGCAGCTGTGGCCATCCATTCCCCTATCTCCTATACTATAATGGCAGTTACGTAGTTGAAACAGACTACCTGGCCCATAAGAGCTAGAAATAATTACTACTGGGACCAGCAGAAGGCATAATGGTTATGTTGCTGAACTCATCGTCGACTGTAGTTTGAATCCAGGGTCGGGTGACTTAAAACTAATGCTGGGCACATGTGTGCGCACCCAAGTTACCAAGAGGGGAAGGTAGGAGAAGGCCCTGGGGTGTGGCCATTCTCCCTGGGCAGGGCGGGGGAGGGGGGGAGGAGAAGGGGGTGATTCTCGCTTTCTGTCACTCAGTCTCTCCAGTGAGTGCATTCTCACTACAGCAAAAATCTCTCTTAAAAAAATAATAATAATAACTTGACCTTTACAAAAAGAAAATAATAAAACTACCCGGACCAACAGATGGTGTAATGGTTACATCACTGGACTCTGACATGGTTGACTACGGTTTGAGCCCCAGACCCAGTAGCTTAAACTCACTGGGCATGTGTGCGTGCATGTCCAAAATCCCGAGAGGAAAATGGAGAAAAAGGGTGTGTAGTGTGGCCCTGAGGGGTTATTTCTCACTTTCTCTCTCATGAGCATATGCACCCTATAACAAAAATCTGTAAAAAGCAATAAAAACAATTTTAAAAATAAAATAAAACTACCACTTCCTACCACAACAGCTATCCAGGGGCCAGCAAATGGCATAATCCTACCACAACAGCTATCCAGGGGCCAGCAAGTGGCATAATGGTTGAGGGTCCTGGACTCCCACAGGGCTGACCTGACCGCAGTTCAAGTCACAGACCTGGAAGCTTGCTTTCTCACTTTCTCTCTCTCTCTCACTCTGTCCCTCTCTGGTCGAAATTAAAATAAATAAATAAATAAAGTTAAATAAACCTTTTTTAAAAATTAAAAATAAAATAAATAGCTATCTAAGAAAGCACCCAGTAGGTTCAAAGAGCTTCTCCACTGGAGGAAAAAAAGAGATTACATGTATCAGCAGTTTTCAATAGACGATTCTCTTCTTAGAGAGAAAGCGAGATTGAGCTTTCCCTTCTTATTCAGACCACTAATCACTTGAAAATAATGACTGGATGTGGCATTACCCAGTCTCCTACTATTAGATATAGGCATCAGAAGTCTTATTAACCAGAGAGAAAACCTATATTCATCTATTGGTCCCAAAGGCAACCATTTTCTAAATCATTCTAAGTTTCCATTTAACTTGTCAGTTTTACTTGGCCTGTCCATCTCAGAGAAAAACTGTAATAACTATATATACAAATACTCAAGCTTTTTTTTTTCCCCTTTCTAGATGTTGCCATAAAGTACAAAAGAGAAAGCGAAAAAGTGAGAAATCACCTCCCCAAAAGTGGAATGGCCACACCACAATCATTTTCCTCTTAAGATTTTGGGCACGCGTGCACACGAGCCTATTTTGTTTTTCAAGCTGCCAAGTGCAGGGCTTAAACTCTGTGGTGGGCCATATGAGAGTCAGTGCCTTAACCACCATGCTACCTGCTGGCCTCCAAATAATCAGTTTTTAAAACAAACAATTGGCTTTAAAAATAAAAATTATGGACTGGGAACCAGCAGTTAGCGTAATGGCTATGTCGCTGGATTCCCACATAGTCGACCACGGTTCGCGTCCCGGACCCGGTGGCTTAAAACTCACGCCGGTCGCATGTGTGTGCGTGCCCAAGATCCCGAGAGGAGAATGGAGGAGAAGGGATTGCAGCGTGACCATCCCCTCTGGGGGGTGATTTCTCGCTTTCTGTCTCTCTGTCTGTCTGGCGAGCGCACGCGCCCTATAGCGAAAACTCTCAAAAAAAATAAAATAAATAAAAATTATGGGACCAGCAGTTGGCGTGATGGCTATGTCACTCGACTCCCATGTCCCACACCTGGTGGCTCAAACTCACGCTGGACCAATGTGTGTGTGCACTCAAGATCCTGAGACTCACGCTGGACCAATGTGTGTGTGCATGCTCAAGATCCTGAGATGAGAATGGAGAAGGCATTACAGCACGGCCATCCCCGCCCCGGGGCGGGGAGTGATTTCTCACTGCCTGTCTGTCTCTTTCTTTCTGGCAAGCACACACACACTCTATGGCAAAAACCTCTCAAAAGAAAAGAAAAACTGAAATTAAGATTAAACTAAGGAAGCTTTTAAACAAACTAGAACCATAACAAATAGTTGGGTTTTTTTAATTTAATTTTCCCCCTCCATCCATGCCTACTTACCATATCTTCATCTGTCTCCAAAGTAATCTTGAAGATATCTCCCTGCTCAGTTTGGGCCAAAAAGAAGAACATCGACTTGGTCTTATGAGTGGCAGAACAGACAAAAATCATTCCTCTTTCAGGGTCATCCAGGTCATTCTAGCAGAGTCAAATATATAATCAACATCTTAGAACTGAGTTATTTCTTATTTCTACAATTCACCACTTTACAAACAAGGACCACTCAGCTGCCCAAGGACCACAGGCATATGCTTCGACTGCACCTGCCTGCCAGCCATAACACTAAAACACAAAACCTAAAAACTGTCTGCTATAAAGAGTGCCACAATATCATAGCCTGATCAGATCAGTAAGGAAAAATATATCTTCAGAGAAAAATGATCAGAGAAGAGACATGAAATGTAAAGTCATCACTTCAGGCTGTCCACGTCCATGGCACTAACATCCAAACCATGCATCATCAGCCTTTTCCAATATATCAACTTCTTTGGCTTCTAAAAGGTACATCTTTAATTAGGATTTTGAATATTTTTAATGTTTTCAACATTTTGTATTTCTCTCATGAGCAAGCTCCTCAAATACTTCTTTGTTGCCTCAAAGACAAGTACAGTGCTTGGCACACTGAGGTACTTAATGTATGTCTGCTCAACTGAGTGACTTCCCATCTCTCACCAAGAATTTAACTTCCCAAACGTCTTCTCAGGCTTTCTAAAACTGGTGGTATCTTACTTAGTTATCACATATTAGATCAACTAAGGCTTAATACCAGGAAGTATAAACTAATGTTTAAGTGAATTAATTTGGGGATGAAGAGGGAGGGTCACAGTTAACTGATTCAGGGAAACGATCAATAGCAAATCACTGAGTAAAATGATGTTGGGGAAAGGGGACCAGCAGGTGATGTGGTGGTTAAGGTGCTGGACTCCCACATGGCCGACTATGGTTTGGGTCCTGGACCTGGAGGCTTGCTTTCTCTCTCTTACCCTCTTACTCTGTCTCACTCTGTCCCTCTCTGATCAAATTAAAATAAAGTTAAATAAAATAATTATTTAAAAAAAATGCTGGGAAAAGGAAATTTAAAAGTCTCAAAGACCACCACCAGATTCCACACCAATTGCAAAAAGAAGGTACCTTTACAATGAAGACTGAGCAGACAGCACCTTAATAAAGTGGTCAATTTAGCATTACCAATGAGACAAATCACTATTTAATGTACCTAGTATGATGCAGTGAAAATATCCATCAATATCTATGCAATAATCCTATCGAAAACTTTAACCCCGTTATAATCATGAGGAAGCAGACTGTGGGACAGACTACAAAAAATTAGCTAGGACTCAAACAATGTCAGTATCATAAAAGACTACAACAAAAAAGGTGAGCGGAAATGTCCTGAATTAAAGACTAAAGACAAATTATGAAGAAATTTTTCAACATGAGAGAAATAGGGATACAAACTATAACTATTACACAAAATGTTAAATATCCCAAGTCCTGATATCAGCAGTGTGGTTACTAAGAAAATGTCCTTGGTTCTGAAGAGCCACATCTTAAATACCTGGAATGTAGTGTCAAAATGCTTGCAACTTACTTTCAAATTATTTAGCCTAGGGAACCAGCAGTTAGCGTAATGGCTATGTCGCTGGACTCCCATGTAGTCAACCGCGGTTCACGTCCTGGACCCGGTGGCTTAAAACTCACGCCAGGCGCGTGTGTGTGCGTGCCCAAGATCCCAAGAGGAGAATGGAGGAGAAGGGATTGCGGCGTGACCATCCCCCCTGGGGGGTGATTTCTCACTTTCTGTCTCTATGTCTCTCTCTGTCTGGCGAGCGCACACGCCCTATAGCGAAAACCTCTCTTAAAAAAAAAATTATTTAGCCTACAAAAGTGCTTAAGTACATCTTGAGGAAGAAAAGACATAAGCAGTGAATCCAAGTGAAGGGCATTCAGGAATGCATTGTCCTGCTGTTTTTACATTTTCCATATGGTGGAATTTTTCAAAATAAAACTTTGGTGGAAATGGGAGAAAAAGAGCAAACAAAATAAAAGATAATCTACTGCCAATAAATATGCATAGCTTCTCCTATCTAAAAACTTTCACGAATTCCAAACTGATTACTGTCCTTAGGTTCCTCTGAAGTGGAAATTAACAGTTTTCATTCTCTTTCTCAAAGAATTTGTTTTGCTTTTACTGAAATATGTCACCAGTTTTATTAGAAATAATGCTTACAAAGAAAATAAAGCTTAGTAACAGATAAACCGAGACAACAACTGTAATTACGAAAATTAAATCCATTTAACAAACACAAATACCTCTTCTCTTAATGCAAACAAAGACCTTACCCGTCTCCTAGGAATTGGGCATCGGATGTCTGGCTGGTCACCAAAGTTTTTGTAGGTGATATAGTTTTCAGAGCAGATCAGGACTCCACTTGGACCATCTGACCCTCCTGGAACTGTCAGAGAAGTTACAACTTAGCATGACTTGATATAACCATGAGTTACTTTTTACTTTCAAGTCCATCTCTCTGTCAACACAACCTGATAAAGGTAGTGGACCTCAAGGTGAGAAACATCCCATTGTTTCTTTCTCCCTGCTGTCCATGCTAAACAAGTATGAAGGGTGATCTCCTGTCCAATTAAGTGATAATACATCTGAATTTATACCTCCAAGCCCAGAATTCAGTTTTAAACTTCAGAACTATAATCCAATTGCCCAATGGACGTGGGTGTTCCAAATGTTCTTTAAAAGCATAAGGGGTTAAGGCGGGACCTGTGGCCCAGCAGTTGAGGAGGGAGGACCAACTGTGGCAGACTATATACTTTAAATAACGGTCCCAGTGGAGTGAAAAATATGCTGGGCATGTGCGAGTACAAGCCCATAATCCCAGAGGACGGAAAAACGAAGAAGGGGTCTGCATGACCACAACCCACTGGGGAGTGCTTTCACCCTCTCAGCCCAATCTCCCATCACTCTGAGCACAAACACCCCCTGGCAAATCAAAAACAAAAAAAGTTCAGAGTCTTCCAAAAGTTCATAGAAAACGCCTATTATGAAAAATTATGCATGTCTTTCTAAATTTTTTTGCACCAAAATAAATATGTACTTTACTTTTGCTTCGTGAATTTTTTTTTTTTTGAGAGATTTTCACTGTAGGGCGCGTGCGCTCGCCAGACAGACAGAGAGAGACATAGAGATAGAAAGCGAGAAATCACCCCCCGGGGGATGGTCACGCCGCAATCCCTTCTCCTCCATTCTCCTCTCGGGATCTTGGGCACGCACGCACACGCGCCCGGTGTGAGTTTTAAGCCACCGGGTCCGGGACACGAACCACGGTCGACTACGTGGGAGTCCAGCGACATAGCCATTACGCTAACTGCTGGTTCCACTTCATGAATTTTTTGAAGTCCCTGCATTCAATGTGGTCACCAACAACCTAGTTTCTTCTCAAACCTGTTCTACTTTCTGGATTCTTCACCTAACTGAACACCACCATTAATAAACCAAACCAGAACCTGGAAGTCATCCTTCAGTTTTCTGCCTTCCCTCTGTCCTCCTGATTCTACTCCTTCGCAGCTCTCATGCCGTCAGTCC
>NW_006159850.1:13977506-14011320 GCF_000334495.1 Tupaia belangeri chinensis | reverse complement strand
TATCTTAGCGAAAGAGCTTCCTGTTGAGCCTCCTGGCATAGTCTTCACCCTCCATTCCACCAGGCAGTATGTAAGAATGTAATGTTTCTGAGTATCAATCTCTAACACTTCTGCTTTAAATCCTTCAGTAAACTGACACCCACCACCACTCTTATCCCAGTTCTTTAATACTTCAATCACGATGAGTCTGTAGACCTTTGCATGAGCGTTCTTCCTTCTATTTGGGCCTTTGTGCGTGCTGTTTCCTTATCTACAACAGACTCCTCCCCACACCCACAGGACCTACCTAACTCCTAGATAGTGCTCAGGTCTCAGAAAGCTTTTCTACAGAAAGCTTTTTCAAACACATTCCCTTGCCTTTCTGGACTTAGGAACACCTTTTCTATGCTGTCATGGTTGTTTGGCAAAGTCACTGGTCATTTTCTGGTCATTTACATATGTTCATTAGGCTTCATCTTACACAAAGGGAGGTACCACATTTCACTGTTCACCACAGCAACTCTAGAGCCCAGCAGACTGATTTGACCCATACCAAACACAGAGGCTCAATACAAATTAGTTGAATGAACAAAGCCCTTGTAAATGAAAGTTACGGCAATGTAACAGCAAGTAATGAGATATGTAATCATTTTGGGGGAACACATACCCACCCAATATATTTATCAAGTCGTTGGGTCCAGGACTCAAACCACACAGCCTACGCCTACCATGTGAAATCCAGCTACCTTAACCACTATGTCATAGGCTGGCCCCCATGAACAGTTTTATCTTGTTGGGATTGTCCATTTTGTTTGTCTTTTCAAAGAACTAGCTTTTGATGAAAGGGAAAAACCGACCACAGAAAGTTATCACAGTAACTAAGAGTAATCGATATTGCAAGCTGACTGCTCTCATCCTTTCCTCCCTACTCCTAGAAGAATATGGAGTTATTAAGGTGCAAGATACTCTATGCACAAACTTTTTTATCACTCCACCTCGTAAACTTTTTTTTTTTATTTTATTCACCTTTATTTACTTATTTTAATTTGACCAGAGGGGGACAGAGCAAGAACAAGGGAAGGAGGGAAAGTAAGAAAGCTAGCCCCCAGGTCCAGGACTCAAACCACAGTCGGCCATGTGGAAGTCCAGCGCCCTTAACTACCACGCCACCTGCCAGCCCCTCCACCATGTGAACTTCTAACCTCACCAAAACAGAGACAAGGTGCTCATAGCTATTTACAAATGGATTAATTTCCAAACTTGAGTATTAAGTAAAACCTATTGAGTTTGTGCATAAAACAGACTAAGAATAGGGGACAGAGCAGCGCTAACAGAGAAGTACCTGTAATAAGGAAGTTGCCATGCTCTTCCAAAGGCTCACTGTATTTTCGGACCACGTGATTTAAACCAAGGTCTAGCTCATAGAAGGTAAGCGTCTGCTGGGTATTAGCTGCTGCTTCCCCTGTTGGATCATTGTCTGCTTCCTGTAGAGGAGTACAGTGACATAAAGACTAATTGGCAGCACAAAAACCCAAGAACTTTTAGAATGATAACAGCATTATGACTTTTCCCTTTTACAAACAAACTTAAGTCAAAATATGCCAAATGGTTTGACGAAGTTCCCACTACAAGACAACGACAGACAGAGCTAGAACAAGAACCGGAATTCTGGATCCAAGATTCCTCCTAGATAAATACAGTCTTCCATTCAAGGCAAAGAAAGGTAGGCTGTGCCTTTCACTATTCCCTGTGAGAAAAGACCCCAAGCCCAACATCACCTTTTTCACACAGCTCTTCCCAATAAACACCTTATTTCCCTAGAGAGACTGTCTAAATCAGAGTAAAGGCGATTAAATGGTAAAGTAAGCTCTGAAACATTCCAAAGAACTTCATAAGACATTCTGAATATGGCATTTGGAATACGGATAAGATCTGCTAGCAAGTCGGATTTAAGATCTATACCAAGAAAACAATCTTAGAAAAACACTGAGATTTTGACAAGAAATTCTTAAAAAAAAAAAAAAAAAAAAAAAGCCATGATCCCCATTACCTCATAATCCATTTCCAAACAAGCAAACATTGGATTTTCAAATCCCACATCCACTCCAACCACGTGATACACTAAAGTGTTTGCTTTATGGGCCTCCAGGGGAGATGAGATAGTAAGTCGGGCTGCAGCATCTCTGTTTAAGATATACACCAATTTCTGTTTCTCAATAGCACCTATAGTTGAAAATGATAAAATATTAAGACTTTCAGAAAATAAAACAGGCTTACAACTACACTAGCACAATTACTTTTCAAAAAGTCATTTAAAGTCATTATTCTACTAAGTCAATACTCTATTAACGCACAAGTGTAGTAACTCAGGACCCTGTTCCCTATCATTAGAATAGGCATCATTATTTTGACACACTCCCCCTTTCCTAATAAAGATCTTTACATCCCATTAACTCAACTTTTTTTAAGGTGACCTAGACTTAAGGACACTAGAAAACTAAACAGTAATTCATAAAAATTCCTAGCTTTATGCTTTGAATTAGATCTAATGATTTTCTGACTGCTCAGAGGTCGCCCTCCATATGCCTGATCAGATACACAGAATTTTCTTCAAGAGTTTTATCAGAGAAGAGACATGAATGTGAATCATCACTTCAGGCTGATGAAAGCAACCTTATTCATTGTTTAATAATCCAAGATCATCTCAATGTAGTTTTTACTACAGATGCGGTAAAAAATTTAAAAGCCTGAATTCCAACTAAATGTGGAAAATAAACACGACTTAAGACTTTGCTCATCATTTTACAAGAAAATTCAACTTTTTAAAAAAGGAAATGTAACTTTAAGCCATTAAGAGTAAACCATATGTGATTCAATGTAATATGAACAAGATTATGATGATAATATATAATTAAAAAAAAAAAAGAGTATAAACCCAGGGGTACCAGCAGATGGCGTAATGACTACATCGCTAGACTCCCATGTAGTTGATTATAGTTCAAGTCCTGGACCCAGTGGCTTAAACTCACACCAGGTATGTTTCTGTGCATGCCCAAGAAGAGAATGAAGAAGGGATTGTGGTGTGGCCACCCCCCACCCCGTTCTCGCTTTCTGTCTCTTTCTGGCAAGCGCACATGCTCTATAGCAAAAACCTCTCAAAAAAAAAAAATAGATTAAACCCAGGGACAAGTAGATGACGTAATGGTTACATTACTGGACTCCCACACAGTTAACCATGGTTCAAATCCTGGACCTGGCACCTTAAAAACTCACATCCGGCACGTGTGTATGTGTGCCCAAAAAATTCCAACAAGAGACAGGATTATGGCATAGCCACTTCCTCCAGGAGGTATTTTGTGCTTTCTATCTCTGTTTCTCCAGTGAGTGCATACATCCTACAACAAAAAACTCTTAGAGGGAAAAAAAAAAAAAAGAATAAATCCAAACATGATGCCAAGTATTACCCATATAAGTGATGCACTAGCATAGTGTCAATGTCACTGCACTGTCATGCTAAACTGAATTTGTAAGAATCAAAGATATACTTGATAGAGGGGGGAAAAAAAATAACTTACTAATCATAACAGCTCGCCCTTTGGGATCCACAGCTAAGAACTGGCCAGGAACGATGCGGCGACATCCACTCTTACCAAAGGTTTCTTGATGAATTTTCTCAAACATATTCTTAGATGGCTGGTATTCCAAGATAACAATCCGACCTGAGTCACTGCCAACTACAATGTAGTCTTTGGTGCCACCTGTCAGCCTAAAGGCCATGAGCGACCGAATAACACCAAATACTTCCACAGTGAGTAGGGTATGTACTTTGCCAGTGTTGGGGTCCGGGCGAAGCAGCTCCAAGATCTTCCCACGAGAAACAACAATTTCCTGTTGTTTAGTTCCTAGAGCACCATAAAATAAAGGTCATAAACAGTCAAAACTAGCTCAAAAAGTAGTAAGGCTAAATTGAAATAGCATTAAAGACAAATATAATTAAACAAACTGGGGGCTAGTATTTTTGTTTATTTTATTTGGGGAAAAAACTCTTCAGAACTAAAAAGCTTTAACAAAAGTGATTATCAAAAAAATACATTTAGAAAGTGATCACATAAGATACTTTAAAATAGTTATTTTTCTAGAATTTGCCATCAATCTGTATAACTGGGAATTGTCTATAAACGATATTAACATATATTTAACAATTAGAAGATTAGAATTTCTCAGGGCCAATGGGCATGGTGGTTGAGGCTCTAGACTTCCACGTGGCTAATCAAGGTTCAAGTCCTAGACGTGGAGGTTTTCTTTCTGTCTCTCTCCCTGTATCTCTCTCTAGTGAGTACCTGTAGCAAATGAAATAATACTTCTTTTTTTTTTATTAGGATTTCTCAAAGGCTCTTTATTCTGAAACCATCTTTAAAAATACAATTCTTTTTTTTTTTTTTAAAGAGATTCCCCCCCCACCACCATGGTATGTTGTCACACCACAATCCCTTCTCCATTTCTCCCTCTTTTCAGGATTTTGCTTTTTTTTTTTTTTTGAGAAGTTTTTAGCTATAGGGCACGTGCGCTCACAAGAAAGATAGAGACAGAGAGACAGAAAGCGAGAAAGCACCCCCAGGGGGGATGGCCACGCCGTAATCCCTTCTCTGTTCTCTCAGGATCTTGGGCATGCACGCACACGTGCCTGACATGACTTTAAGCCACTGGGCCCGGTACTCAAACTGCAGTCGACTACATGAGAATCCAGCGACAGTCATTACATCTGCTGGTCCTGCATTTCCTTTATTAAAAGTTGCATTTTCTGATATCTGATATCCCATCCCTGCTCATCCAATCCATTCTCATTTTTTATAAAGCCATTTATAAAGCCATCTCATTTTGTAAAAAGTCACTATCATGCCATCTTACTTTTGCAAAGATCTTTTGGAGATTAGAGAAGATGAAGTATGTATTTTTTACTCCAAAGTGCTATAGAAGCTATTAATATAAAGCATTACATAAATTATACTGTCCTCTGGTGGCTAAGAATAAAAATTCTATTTTAGAGAAAAATGACATTTAAACTGGAAATCTGACAGATACAGTATCAAAAATGTCTTTTCAAAAATTCTTTCCTGGGACTAGCAGATGGTGTAATGGTTACAATGCTGGACTCAAACATACTCAACGGTTCAAGTCCCAGACCCAGTGGCTTAAAACACACCTGGCCTGTGTGCAATAAGCTCACAATGTACCCAAAAATCCTGACAGGAGAATGGAGAAGGGATTGCAGCGTCGCCATCCCCCTGGGGGTGATTTCTCACTTTCTGTCTCCACAGTGAGCACACAAAAGCTGTATAGCAAAAATCTCTCTTAAACAAAAGGAAATTCTTTCCATGGAGCAAGACTGTGGCATGATGATAAAACACAATGCTCTCCAAGACAGATCCAGGTGAAAAGGTGCCAGGTTCATTTCAGGAGACCTCCCTGAGTACAAGGGACAAACACATGCCCATGATTCAGCACTGGGTGAAGCTAGAGGTGGATAGCAGTGTCAAAACACTTTGAGGTGCACACTCACTCACACTCTCGCTCTCTCATTCACAGAAGAAATAAACTTAAAGTAACCAGTCAAAAAATAAATAAATAAATAAATCCCGGGCCTACACGTGGGGTGATGATTGAGGTGCTGGATTTCTACATGGCCAATTGCAGTCTAAATTCCGGACCTTATGACCTGAAAAATCACACCAAGTGTGTGTTGTGTGCCCATATGCCCCAAATCCCAGAGGAATAAAGAAGGGACTGTAGTATGGTTATCCCCCAGGGGGATAATTTCTTACTTTCCCTCTCTCTGTCTCTGGTGAGTGCATGTATCCTATGGCAAAAAAAAACTTAAGAAAAAAAAAGAGGAACATCTCTGGTCCAATCCCATGGCACAGTGGTTGAGGGTGCTGGATCTGACGACCAAATCCCCGATGCTGGGTGCAGACCATGTGTATGCCCAGTATCCTAACCGGGTGGAGACGTGGAGGAAAAGGGACCACAGTACAACTGTGGCCCCCTGAGAGGTACTTTCTCCCCATCTTTTCTTCTCTCTCTCTGGCAAGGGCAAATAAATACTCTGTACCAATTTTTATGAAAAAGATCTTCTTTTTCCAATCCCAGCTGAAAATCACTGCATTATCTACTAAACAGTCACAATTCCCTAAAGTTATGTACACATATAATTTCCTTCATAAAATGTAGCAAAGAATAAATTATCCAAGTGTATCCCTTGTGACTGATTTAATTCACAAATGTTAAATCCACAAATGGTAAGAAAAAGTTTTTATTTTATACTCATTAGTCTCTCACTTTCTATAACTCTCAATCACCTGTTATTTCTTTCTTTCTTTCTTTTTTTCCCAGAGGTTTTTGCTATAGGGTGCATGCGCTCATTAGAAAGAACGAGAGAGACCGAAAGCTAGAAATTACCCTTGGGGGGATATGGCCATGCCGCAATCCTGTCTCCATTCTCCTCTCGCAGTCGTGGGCATGCACGCACATGCGCCCAGCGTGAATCTAAGCCGCTGGGTCCAGGGCTTGAACCGTGGTTGAGTACATGGGAATTCAGCGACATAGCCATTATGCCAACTGCTGGTCCCTATCACCTGGTATTTCTTTCTAGCAAGTTCATACAACCTGGCCTTCATTTATCTTTCCAGCTCACCATGCACAGCACAAACTAAATGAGGAACATGTATCAGCAACAAACAGCCCTTCACCTCAACTGCACTTGCCCTTTTCTTTTCTTTTTTTTTGTTATAGGGTGCGTGTGCTTGCCAGAAAGACAGAGAGACAGAAAGCGAGAAATACGCCACAATCCCTTCTCCTCCATTCTCTTCTCAGGATCACAGGCACGCACACACACACACACACACACACACACACACCCAGCATAAGTTTAAGCTACTGGGTCCAGGACTCGAACCGCAGTCAACTACATGGGAGTCCAGCACCATAGCCATTATGCTAACTGCTGGACCTGTACCTGCCCTTTTCTTATACAAATTGTCCTGAGGAAGCCAAGGTTCCAACCTTCCCTTTAAACTATTTCCCTTGATAACTTGATATTCTTTAGACATCCTTTTGATCCAACTTAATGTCAAATTTAAATCAAAGATGTCTTCCATATCCTTATGACTCATAGCAATAAGCTCACAATCTACCTGCCACTAGATAAGTAGCCAAGAAATGGGTACCTTATAAGAATCATTACAGTGTGTGGCAGGGAATGCATGTAGAATCAGGTAACAGATAATGCAACCCAAGTTATCAACAAATGTCACAGACTGCAAGCCAGACTTGGACTGTTCATGTTTTTAATATATTTAAATTTATTTAATATTGGTATCATTTTTTTTTTTTTTTTGGAGAGGTTTTTGCTATAGGGAGCGTGTGCTCACCAGAAAGAAAGAAAGAGAGACAGAAAGAAAGAAATCATTCCCGGGGGGATGGCCACACCACAATCCCTTCTCTTCCATTCTTTGCTCGGGATCTTGAGCACACATGCACACGCACCTGGTGTGAGTTTAAGTCACCAGGTCCAGGACTCGAACTGCAGTCAACTACACGGGAGTCCAGCGACACAGTCATTACGCCAACTGCTGGTCCCTATTGTTAACATTTTTAACTTGCTATAAGGCTAGGTGCTCACCAGAGAGAGACAGAAACTGAGAAAGTAAGCCACCAGGTCAGGGACCAATACTCTCATGTGGGAGTCTAGTGCCTTAACCACACCACCTCTGGCCCTGGACTGTTCACATTTACCAAATGTTTTCACATAAGTGGAAAAATTTCCTCCAAGAGATAAGCAAAACATGTATTATTAATTCACTGAAATTCAGGAAGGCAGAAACTAGAGAACTTACCAGAGAAATTGCCATGAATGGCAAAGCTGATGCCAGTGGCTCGCTGCAAGGTCAAGTTATACAGGAACATGGTGGCAGCAGAATTGGGCCACCCAGGTCTTGATTATACCAACGGTACCAAGTCAAAGCAAGCTGAGGGCACACATAAACAGAAAACCAGTAAGAATCAGTTATTTTAACCAACAGTTCTATGTAGGAACTTCAAGTGAAGGCAGTGTAAACCCCGTTGAGGACCAACATATTGGATCAGTTGGATCAAGTCATGATACATTATTGCATAGAAAAATACGTCCGTTGACTTCTCCAACAAAACAACAGTTAAGAGTGCTTTTAAAAAAAAAGAGTGCCTTCTGAGGGGGCCATGCAGGCAAGCTGGTAAGGATGCTGCCTCCCATTCTAAGGCAAGGCCTGGACTGGGAAGAAACTGAGGCAAGGCCCAGTTTACGAGCCCTCCCTTGTGTCCTTGAACTGGCCGGTATTTAATTTCTCTGCTGTGAGTTTTACTGTTATTACGGTACTCTGCAAGGGTAAAACATCACCCCCAACTACTGCAATAAAGTCTATTAGTGATCTTGTAGGAATGTGGTTCCCTAAGACTGACTCGAGGACCAGGAAGTTTAAGACTCCCCCACCTGTCTGTTTTTAAGCCAAAATTAACAAATAGATTAAGTTAGTATAAACCAAATTAGCATTAGAGACTCAACAAACAAAATGCAGGAACCCACAGATTTATTAGAGGAAAAAGCCTGGATGGGACAACAGAATAAACAAAGCTGAGGGCTCCACAGAAAGATTAACCATTTTAGCTGAGAGTTTTTATTTAAAGCAACAGGTAGCTTTCAACTACAAAGAGTTTTTCATCTATGTGCTGTTGACCATGAAAAACTGCTAATAAAACATCCAGTGTTGTCTCCTGAGCTACAAGATTATTTTCCATTCCCATATAAGATCGTAGACTCGCCCTCTATTGTTGTAATGTATAGTCTATATATTAACTGTGTCTTTACTTAGCAAGACAAGATTTTTATTTAGGTCTTTGCAACCAGCAACGTTATCGCCCTGGCCCGGGACTGAAGTTATCAAACATCCTACAAGCCCCCTCTTTAAAAGACCCTTCCCAGTAATCAAGATCTAAAAAGAAGATACAGCAGACAAATGGACTTCCTCATCCTGAGAACTGTAATTGATTTTACCTGAGCTAACAAGACAAACAGCATGTTTTATAATTATTGCTTCCATGCTTTGTATACCCTGTTCCTTAGAGTAAATTTTTTACTACCCCTCACCCTCCTTACTTCCTAAACCTCCCTCAATAAATACACATGTTTCAATAGCCACGGCGCAGCAGCCTGGAGCTGGCTCTGGCTGTGGTCGGCTGAGAACATGCTAAGGAGCAAAGAGGTCTCGGTCTAATTTTTTGTTTCTGATCACCCGTGTCGCCTTCCTGTGTACGAGCCACCCTCCACTGCCGAGGCCGGACCCCGGCAGCCTTCTATGGGGCCAGGCACAAGCTATCGATGAAGATCTTTAAAAAACTCATGAGAAATGTGCATTATGAAAACCATGGATGGATTTCAAAACACTTTTGCACCAAGAAAATCTAGAGCTTTAATTCCATTTGTCCACAAACTTTCTGAAGTCTCCTCGTACTCTGCCTCTAACCTCACAAGAATCCCATATGATATGTTGTATTATGTTAAACTGAGGCTCAAAAACTTCCTAACAGCACGTAACAAGTGATAAAAATGTTGGGTCCTAGAATCTGTATCCTTAATGCAAGACTACCTATTTGTCTTTCTTGTCACACAAACTGAGTTGGTCTGTATTTACTTGGACTCAAACAAGGTATACATTCCACACCACTCAGAATTCAACAACCCAGCAAGATGCTCCCTCCACCCCATCCCCTAGTCATCTACCTCTGGTGGAAGCAATTTTACCAAATTATATTGTATCCTGGGTACTTTTCATACATACTTTCATACAGCATTTTGCCCCCTCTAACCACAGGTTGAGTACTACATTTATGCAATCACACTAGACTGCAATTTATTTTTATTATTTTATCTGTTTTGAGATTGCAAGAAAAAGGTTTCTTCATAAAAATTACAGAGCTGCAGAATATCCCATTGAATGGACATATTATAATTAATTAATGCCCTACAACTACAGATCAACATTTAGGTTGTAGGCACTCCTTCCTACTATGAAAACTGCTGCAGAGAAAATCCCTTGTACATAGGTCATTTATATGTTCATGAAGTATCTAAGAGCAATTCCTAGAAGTGGAACTGCTGAACTGAAGAAGTCAAACATTTAAGATTTTGATAGACACTACCAAATTGCCTTTTGGGGCAACATGCCCAGCAATGACCGCGTTCCTCATAACCGCAGTGATATTTAGACATTTGACCTATACTAACCTCATGTACAAAAACCTGTTTCTTACAGAACTCTATAGCTGAGTGACTAAATGTAAATCTACTCGCCATCAAAACAAGTTAGACAAAACTGAGTTCTTGTCACATCAAAAGGAAGCCTTCCAAAAGGAGTATAAGAGTCTTCTCAGTACAAAGGATTAAAGTACCTCTTCCATAAAGAATTACCCATTACTACACCTACAGACCTATCTACCACTAAAAAAAGTTTACTTTTCCCATGTTGTTGGAGTTGTTTGTATTTCATAAGGTTTTTGTTACAGGGTGCTTACTCTCACTAGAAAGAGAGTGAGAAATCACCCCCGCTACGGGGGTGGGGGGGTGGAGGGGTGGGGAGGTTCTCTCTCTCTCTCTCACGCTCACGCACGCGCGCGCACACACACACACACACACAGAGCAAGAGTTTCAAGCGGTCAGTCAGAGTCCAGCGAGGTAGTCACTAGGTAGCCATTGCCATCTGCTGCCCCTCCACTCCGTGTTTATTTAGAAACAAAAAACAAGTGCTCTTGAGAAATCCAAAGTTACTGCTCTGTAATGTACAAACTTGATTTTGTTAACGCGGAAAAGAGAATTATAAGTAAATAGCCTCATGATAATTATTTCTGGCCTAGGCAAAAACAGGGTGACATGGTCACGCTGGTAATGGGTCCTGAAAGATAAATTTTCCTACTTGACATAGGGAACATCTTTAAAGACTATACTAAGATCACAGCAAAAGACACAAGAAAAAGTCTGAGATTGCAAAGAGAAAATATCAAGCCGTGTCGGAACAGATCCCCCTAGACTACTTTCTACTCTTTGTAGCTGACCGGAGATAGCCTTTTACCTTTCCTTAGTAACTGATACCACCTACCCACTACAAACCCTTGGAATTCATTTGCCCCAAACCTACTTGGATCCAGATTCTTCAGCTACACGATTATCTTGAAAAAAGTAGCGAAAGGGATATTCTGGAGGAAGAACCTTCTAGTGCTACGAGTATACCAGGAATCATTCACAACCAAAACTTGGTAAGCTTCGAAACTCCCCCGCGTCTACCTCCTCCTGATCGTGACGGTTACAAAAAGCCTGTCTGTGATCGCTCACTCCATCCAACCCTTCATGTTCCAAAGGAACATCATCGCATTTAAATTGTAAAGCCTTCAAGATACCTCTTGCAAAGGAGAAAATAGGTTTAGGGGAGGACCTCCAAGGAGCCCAACTCCCAAAACAAACGCAAACCAGAAGGTGGGTCCCGGAGACCGTTTGCTCTATCTACGCTGTTCAACGCGCTCGGGTCTGTTCCGGTCGATGTAGCAATTACTCCCGGAGGCGGGGGTCATCCCTCCCGCTCCTCTCCTGTCTCAAAGGCCTAAAGGAAAGGCTATCTCTGCAAGCCTTATTTTGAGCCTGAACTCGTTCCCAAACTGCACAGGAAATCGAAACGATTCCAGGAAGCTGTTTTCGCGCCCTTAGCGTTCCCTACAAGTCCTCCTCGTACCCTATCCAGGCCTCTCGGGCCTAGAGGACCTCTGAGTTCCACACGAAAATCTTGGACCCCTCTCCTACGCGGTCGCTGTGCACCTCCCCGGTCCCAGAGTAGTCACGAAGTCATCTTTTTTACCCTGCAGCGGAAAGGATGGCGTAGATATCCAATGGATAGTAAGTCCCTTCAAGACCTAAGCCACCGCCAGCGCCAACCCGCTGGCGTCCGCCATTAGTCCTTTGGACTAGGACCTTCCGGTGGCGCGCGACGGAAAAAGCTACCAAACCTATGCCTGAAGCGTGTATATTACAATTTTTTAAAACCTTCGGTCCTGCTTTCACACCGCATTGAGAATGATTTAAGTATACTCTATTACCGTTACCTTTCCAGGAGAATAGAAAATTAACAGGTTTTTTTTTTTTTTTTTCTTATAGGTGCTGCGGATTTACAAAAACCAAGAGTCGGTCAGGCATCTCTGTGGGCAGCGCCAAGGGCCCCGCGCGCCAATGAGGAGGGGACCTCGCGGGCCCGGAAGCGCCGAGTGGGAGCCAACATGGCGGATGTGGATACCTCTCATAAGTTGTCAGGGATGCCTCCGCCATCTGAAGGGGTGGGAGGAGGCCGCTGTTCGGAAATCTCCACCGAGCTCATTCGCTCCCTGACAGAGCTGCAGGAGCTGGAGGCTGTATACGAACGGCTCTGCGGCGAGGAGGTGGGGCGGAGCCTCTTCTTTCCTGGAGGATCCAGGGGCATAGGGCGTGGGAGTCATCAGCCTTGGGAAATCTGGGCTTTGGGAAACTCTCTCCTTGCTGGGAGAAAGAAAAAAAACCCTACCCAAGAAGCGGGAATGTAGTTGAGTATTTGGGGGGACCTGTCAACTCTTTCATTCGGTCGGCTGCCCCGAGCACGTTTTCTTTGATGTTTGGGGGACCTGCCCCACCAGTTCATTTCCCCCTCCCATAGTCACTACTTTGTCCACCCAAGTAAAGTTAAACTGAGAGTATTTGCCAAATCGCTTGGCTCTCAGGAATTGCATTGGCGTAGCAACTTAAAAATTACAAAGATGTCACGCAATTATCTCATTGAAGCGGGAGGTCATTGCATATAAACCTCTTGAAGCGATTTGATGATTTGAAGGTGTACTTTTAGCGTTTCCTGTAAATGCACAGCTTTATGTAAGTTTGAGCTTTTAAGACTTAAGTATAGCTTTAATTTTGGACAAGTCACAGCACCTGTTGTATCCTTGATATTTTTGTCAAATGAGAGGTGGTGTAGACTAGATTCTTAGATTCCTTTCAGTCATAACGTTCCAGCTTCTGCCTCCTCTATTCTCCTGTGAATGATGTCAGTTCACTTCCAAATGTCATTTGTGTTTCTTGCCAGTGAGAAAGAGGTGTAAACTCTATTCTAAAAGCTTAGCAGCTGTTCCCAAACTTTTGTGTAAGGTAAAGCACAAGCAATTTCAACCTTGGCGAGATCATCTAATATTAACAAACATTGAACCAACTCTAGCAGTTTTTGATACCTCTTTCAGCAAAATGTGTTTTAAAGTTCAGTACTCTTGATTGCTAAGCTTGCATTCATTCAGTCGATCAATACTTTAGGGGATGCTGGCAGGTAGTGTGGTGGTTAAGGGTACTGGACTCCCAAAGGGCCAACCACAGTTCAAGTCCTGGACCTGGTGGCTTGCTTTCTCACTTTCTCTGTCTCTCTTTGATCAAACTGGAAAATAATAATAATAAATAAAGTTTAAAAATGATTCTTAAAAAAATACGTTAGGGAAAAATTAAGGAGGTCTTAACAGGTGGAGCAATATTAATTCTGTATTTGTATTTGGTTGCTGTCAGGGAGGTTCCCCCTCTGGATCCTACTGGGCTGATTTAACAATGAATAGCCAATCATAACGGCTGTTGTTGAACCTGTCTGCTACATACTATTTTAAGCACTTTGTGTTATCCCATTTGACTTGCACACCAGTCCCATGGGATATGTATTGCTATCCCTATTTTACAGATGAAGAAAGGACCCATAAGAAAGTGATATAAATTGAGGTCGCACAATAAATAGCTTGACTGAGATAGAATTGTTCTTATTTCCTGTGTGCTAACTGCACACCAGGAAGAGTTTTTTTATAAATGCCATTTCAGAAAGTTTATTTTTCCAGCTATCATATGTTAAATGCCTTCCTGCTTTAGGTACTATGCTATTGATAATTGGATATAAGTTCATTCACTCTCATTGTGATGTTCATCTGCAATATGGAATAAAATACATACGTAAGATAACACTCATTTTGCAGTGCAATAAGTGCAAAACTGAAGGGTTTGTTTCTTTCGTGTTGTTAATGCATGAGAGGAGCATAGTGGAAGGGAAGAAAAACTTTGAAATGAGATTCACCCTCAGCTAAATGGTTAGATTAGATAACACTTTAGGTCTGACCAATCAGATGACAAGGTATTTCTCTATGTTTCAGAAAGTGGTGGAGAGAGAACTGGATGCTCTTTTGGAACAGCAAAACACCATCGAAAGTAAGATGGTCACTCTTCACCGAATGGGGTGAGTGTGTACATTTCAGCAAGCGCTATTATAAAGTTAATCAAGGTCCATTGGATAAATTATTATTTCTCCTAACTTTGTTATAAACTGCCAGTTAAGATTGAAATGTAGAGATGACATCAAAGTAAAGTAAACATATAAAGGTATAGTTCAGTGGTTCTCAAAGATGTAATACCAGCATCACGTGGAGACATGTTAGAAATGCAAATTGTGGGGACCAGCAGTTAGCGTAATGACTATGTTGCTGAACTCCCATGTAGTGGACCACGGTTCAGGTCCTGGACCCAGTGACTTAAACTCATGCCGGGCGTATGCTTGCGTCCCCAAGATCCCGAGAGGAAAATGAAGGAGAAGGGATTGTGGCATGGCCATCCCCCCTGGGGAGTGATTTCTCACTTTCTGTCTCTCCGTCTCTCTCTGTCTTTCTGGCAAGCGCAAGCACCCTATAGCAAAAACCTCTCCAAAAAAAAAAAGAAATGCAAATTGTGGGGCCTCACCCCCAAACTTATTGAATCAGAAACTCTGGGGGTGGAGCCCAGGTATATGTTTGTTTTGTTTTGTTTTGTTTTTGAGAGGTTTTTGCTATAGGGTGTGTGCGCTCTCCAGAAAGACAGAGAGACAGAAAGCAAGAAATCACCCCCCAGGGAAGATGGCCACGCTGCAATCCCTTCTCTTCCATTCTCCTCTCGGGATCTTGGGCACGCACGCACATGTGCCTGGCGTGAGTTTAAACCACCAGGTCTGGGACTTGAACTGCAGTTGACTACATGGGAGTTTAGTAACATAGCCATTACTCCAACTGCTGGTCCCGAGGTATATGTATTTTAACAAGCATACCAGGTTGTTCTGATGCATAGCTATAGTTTGAGAACCCCTGTTTTTGTACATTTTGTGCATTTGCTAGTCATAAAAATTTTCCTTGATCTTTCCTTCCTCTCAAAGTGTTGTTTAGTACATTGTATGCTCACTTAGCAATTGGGAGAATGTGTTCTTCAGTTCTTTGTAGGTATTTAGGTATATTGTTAGTAGTCTTAGAAATTATTATTTTATTAAACATAGATCTGAGTTTTTAGTAAAATATTCTTGAGAGTGGGACCAGTAGTTAGTGTAATGGCTATGTCGCTGACTCCCATGTAGTCAACCGCAGTTTGAGTCCCAGACCCAGTGACTTAAACTCACATGGGGCATGTGTGCATGCGTGCCCAAGACCCCTAGAAAGTTGTTAGTAGTCTTAGAAATTATTATTTTATTAAACATAGATCTGAGTTTTTAGTAAAATATTCTTGAGAGTGGGACCAGTAGTTAGTGTAATGGCTATGTCGCTGACTCCCATGTAGTCAACCGCAGTTTGAGTCCCAGACCCAGTGACTTAAACTCACATGGGGCATGTGTGCATGCGTGCCCAAGACCCCTAGAAAGGAATGGAGGAAAAGGGATTGCGATGTGGCCATTCCCCCTGGGGGGGTGATTTCTCACTTTCTGTCTCTCTCTCTCTCTCTCTCTCTCTTTCTGGCGAGCGCACACGCCCTATAGCAAAAACCTCTCCAAAAAAAAAAGAAATATAAAAAAAAAAGAAATATATATATATATTCTTGAGAGTAAGTCGTGTAGAATGGACTGAGCTAAGAGTTGTGGGGAGGTACAAAAAAAAATAAACAGAAGAGAGTCACCCATCTGCAAAATATTTCCATCTCTTTTTATCTACTCATTCATTTTTTAAAGAATTATTTTATTTAACTTTATTTATTTACTTATTTTAATTTTACCAGAGAGGGACAGAGCAAGAGAGAGAAAGAAAGAGGGAAAGCGAGAAAGCAAGCCTGACCAGACCAGGTCTGGGACTCAAACCACAGTCAGCCATGTGGAAGTCCAGCATCCTTAACATTCAGTTCAACTGCCAGGCCCCTCATTCATTTTTTTCTTTTAATTTTGACCAGAGAGAGAGACACATACAGGGTGGGATGGGGGTGGGGCAAGGGGCGGCACGGCGTGGAGGAGGGCAAGAAAGCTAGCCACCAGGTTCAGGACTCGATCTGTGGTTGGCCAGGTAGGAGTGTCCAGCGCCTTAGCCACCACACAACCTTCTGGTCCCTCCATTTCTTACTTCTACTTCTACTCCTATGACTATGTCTCTGCTGACATTGTGTGTCTCTAGTCCCAATCTGCAGTTGATTGAGGGAGATGCAAAGCAGCTCGCTGGAATGATCACCTTTACCTGCAACCTAGCTGAGAATGTATCCAGTAAAGTCCGTCAGCTTGACTTAGCTAAGGTAATTCCATTGACTTTCGTTTTTCTTTAATTTGCTAGAGGGCATATGTGCTTTCGGGGTGGGCAGGGGAGTGAGAAAGTGGGACTGGGCGATGTCCACACCATAGTCCCTTCTTTTTTCTCCTTTTGAGATTTTGGGCATACATATACACACCCAGCATGTTTCTCAAGCCAGTTTTAGGACTCGAACCATTGGCCCCTCATTGAGCTTTTTTAAAAAAATTGTTTATTCCATGAGTGAGAGAGACAGCAACACAACACCCCCAATAGAATGTTAACTGCGGTCCATCCCAGTTTCAGCCAGCCCTGCATCATGGACACACATGTGCCCAGCGTATTCAGGGACATCTCAGAGACAAACCAACAACCCTCCCCTGTGGGACTGCGTCATAGAGCTTCACGTTTTACTGCTACACCGCCAACTACTCTTTGCATTGAATTTTGTTTTTGTTTTTCTTTCTTAAATTGCCAGAGGGCACATACATTCAGAAAGGGTAGGGGAGAAAACCCTCCCTTAATGGGACATGGTCACACCACAATCCCTTCTCCTTTTCTTCGTCCTGTCAGGATTTGGGGCAGGCACGCATATCACCCCAACATGTTTTTCAAGCCACTGGGACCAGATTCAGTTTGTGGAATTTAGTTCCCTTAACCATTAAGCTACTGGCCATCCCTATTCAACACACGTTTAATGAAAAACTTATAAATCAAGCACTGTTCTGGGTGAGCTGTGCTCCCCAATATAGCAGCCACTAGCCACAGGTGGCTTTTTCTTTCCTAAGAATTTTTTGCCATAGGGCATGTGCCCTCAACAGAGAGAGAGAAAGTGAGAGGGAAAGTGAAAATCACCCCCTGGGGGAGATGGCCATGCCACAATCCCTTCTCCTCCGTTTTCCTCCTGGGATCTTAAGCATGCATGTGCATGTGCCTGGTACGATTTTTAAGCCACCAGGTCCAGGACTCGAACCTTGGTCGGCCATGTGGGAATCCAGCAACATGACCGCTATACCATCTGATGACCCCAAGTTTATTTATTTCATCTGAGAGAGAGAGACAGAGAGGGAGACAGACACCCTCAGAAGGGTCTTCATGCCATGATCCACCCTAGCCAGCTGAAATCAGAGGCATGCAAATTTGCTCTACATTACACACATATGTAGCTCTTTTTATTTTTTTTTTAAGAATTATTTATTTAATCCCATTTGTTATTATTTCTTTAACTTGATCAGACAGAGACAGTGAGAAAGAACAGGAAAGTGAGAAAGCAAGCCGCCAGGTCCAGGACTCAAACCGCATTCGACCATGTGAGAGTCTAGTGCCTTTACCCACCATGCTACCTGCCAGCCCTGTAGCTCTTTTTTTTTTTTTTTTTTTTTTTTTGTTGTAGGGCATGTGCGCTCATCAGAGACAGAGAGAAAGCACAAGGGAGTAAAAACCTCGATGGGATGTGGTCATACTATAATCTTTTTTCTCCATTTCTGTATCCCATCAGGATTTTGGCATGCTTGTACAGACAGCCAGGGTGTTTTTCAAGCTGCTGGGGCTGGGATTCAAACTGCAATCAATTATGTGGGATCCAGCTTTCAAATCACAGGGCTTAACTGCTGCACTATAGGGGCCAGGCCTGCACATGGGTATCTTAATTTGGACTAGCCACATTTCCATCGCTAATGGCCACAGATAATTAGTGGCTTCTAGGTTTGGTTTCTTGAATAAGTCAGTCCCAGCCTCGGTTTGCTCCTGTGAAACATCATAACCAATCCTGATCTGTTTATTTAGATTCTGTAAAAATATTGCATAGCTTCTTTAGCCACGAAGGCATCAACTCACTTATTAAAGTCTTTTTAAATTAAATTGTATTTTTTAATTGTCAGAGGGTGTGTTTACTTGCTGAAAAGAGACAGAGGAAGAGAATGGGAGAAAGCACCCCTCAGTGGAGCACGGTCACACTGCAATCCCCTCTCCTCCATTTCTCCATCCTGTCGGGATTTGGGGCACACATGCGCACATGCCTAGCATCTTTTTCCAGCTACCAGGACCAGGATTCAAACTGTAGTTGACTTTAGGCAATTTGGTTCCTTTAATCATTAGACCAAAGTTTTTGGTTTTGTTTTTTGTTTGTTTGTTTGTTTTGAGAGGTTTTCGTGCACTCGCCAGAAAGACAGAGAGAGACACAGAGACAGAAAGTGAGAAATCACCCCCCGGGGGATGGTCACGCCGCAATCCCTTCTCCTCCCTTCTCCTCTCGGGATCTTGGGCACGCATGCACACGTGCCCAGCGTGAGTTTAAGCTGCCAGGTCCGGGACTCGAACCACAGTCAACTATGTGGGAGTCCAGCAACATAGCCATTACACTAACTGCTGGTCCCACTTTATTTTAATTTTTTAAGAATTATTTATTTGTTTGTTTGTTTTTCACATGGGTTTTGGCAAAGAAAGAGAAAAAAGGGAGAGAGAGAAAGCAAGCTACCAGGTCCAGAAATCGAACTGTGGTCGACCACGTGGGAATTCCAGCACCTTAATGACCACACCATCCACTGGCCCTGTTTATTTTATTTTATTTTATTTTATTTTGGAGAGATTTTTGCTATAGGGCACATGTGCTTGCCAGACAGACAGAGACAGAGAGATAGAAAGCAAGAAATCACCCCCCAGGGAGGATGGCCACACCGCAATCCCTTCTCCTCCCTTCTCCTCTCGGGATCTTGGGCACGCACGCACACGCGCCCGGCGTGAGTTTAAGCCACCGGGTCCAGGACTCGAACTGCAGTCGACTACGTGGGAGTCCAGCGACATAGCCATTACGCTAACTGCTGGTCCCGGCCCTATTTATTTTAATTTGACCAGAGAGGGACAGAGTAGGGTTGGGGGAGAAGAAAAGTGAGAAAGCAAGCCACCAGGTCTAGGACTAAAACCACAGTAAGCCATATGGGAGTCCAGCACCCTTAACCACCACACCACCTGCCAGCCCCATAGCCTTAAAGGTTTTTTGTTGTTTTTTTTTTTGGAGAGGTTTTCTGCTGTAGGGCACATTCACTCACCAGAAAGACAGAGAGAGACAGAAAGTGAGAAATCATCCCCTGGGGGGGATGGCAACACCACAATCCCTTCTCCTCCATTCTTTTCTCAGGATCTTGAGCATGTATACATATGCATCTGGCGTGAGTTTAAGCCACTGGGTCCAGGACTCAAACCACGGTCAACTACGTGGGACTCCAGCAACATGGCCATTAAGCCAACTGCTGGTCCCTTTAACCTTAAAGTTTTTTTTTGTTGTTGTTGTTGTTGGAGAGGTTTTTGTTTTTTTCTGCTATAGGACACATGTGCTCACCAGAAAGACAGAGAGAGATAGACAGAAAGCGAGAAATCACCCCCGCGGAGGGATGGCCATGCAACAATCCCTTCTCCTCCATTCTCCTCTCAGGATCTTGGGCATGCATGCACACGTGCCCAGCGTGAGTTTAAGCCACCGGGTCCAGGACACGAACCATGATCTACTACTTGGGAGTTCAGTGACATAGCCATTACGCTAACTGCTGGTCCCTGTAGCCTTAAAGTTTTTAACAACTTCTTTATTGTAGAAGAAAAATGCCTTCCACACATTCTGCATACTTATAACAGTTTTGTGAGTGGTATGGTGACGTATGTCTGATTGCCAGTGAAAGTTAGCTGCAAAGGACCTGTAGTTACCAGATTTAGCTCCTGAATCTCTTATCTTCTGGAGAGGTGTTTTTTAAAGACTAAGACATCTCGCCAGTTGGTGGCAGAGTAATTGAGGGGAGTGGATCCCACATGGCCAGCTAAACAGTTCAGGTCCAGGACCTCACAGCTTGGGGGGACTTGCCAGACTCATGTGCCCCAGTATTCTGAAACAGGGGAGAGATGAAGGAGAGGGCACTGCAGTATGGCCTTTCCCCATGGGGAGGTGTTTTCTGTGTGTGTGTGTGTGTGTGTGTGTGTGTGTGTGTCTGTCTCCAGCACATGGCAAATTTTTTTTTAAATGAAGAAGATTGAATAGGATATCGTGTGTAAGTACAAAGTCTTTTTTTGCAGAACCGCCTCTATCAGGCCATTCAGAGAGCTGATGACATCTTGGACCTGAAGTTCTGCATGGATGGAGTTCAGACTGCTTTGAGGAACGAAGATTATGAGCAGGCTGCAGCCCACATTCATCGCTACTTGTGCCTGGACAAGTCAGTTATTGAGCTCAGCCGACAGGGAAAAGAAGGTGGGCAGCCCAAGCTATTGGTTTCTAGTACAAACATGTGTAATCTGAACTTGGCCAACTCAGCCAGGAGAAAACCATCGTCGTATCTGTAGAAGGCCTATATGAGTCCTGTTACCATCCCAGGGCAGGTGTTCCTACTTGCACTTTATGGAAAAGAAAACTGATTTTCTTTCGGCATCTACCCCGGGTTTGGCTCGATCTAAGAGGAAACAGAAAGAAAGACAGAGTAGCAGTGGACACAGGGAGCCTGAGCCTAAGCAGCCCAGGCAACCTGGGCACCTTTATTTGTAGGGCAAAGCAACATTACATATGTGTATTTCATGACATTCCATAGATAAGTTGGTGTGTTATAGACAGTAAGAAGCAGTTGACAAATCTATACGGGCTTATTCATACTGGGCCAGGTGTATCCCTTGGCGATAATCACATCAAGGAGAAATCCCATTAATCTTCTTTTCTAATGGAGAGAAGCCTAGCTGCAGGTGTAGGGAGGATACATAAGGCTAAAGAATCTCGCCATAGGGCGGGCATCACCATGCCGCCCCGGATAAAGCTAAAGAATCTTACAGAGGCAAAGCGGGGATTGGACTTTGCTAATTGGGGTCAAGATGTTCCTGAATTCCATCAGATGTGTCTGTTGGAAGGCTCCTAGAAAGTTCCACCCTTTGCTCTGCCTGCAGCAAGGGTTAAGGAAAGGACAAACTGCGAGGTTCTGACATAGCACAAGGACAGGTGATGTTTGCTCAGAGCATGTCCCCACACCCTCAGGGCCTCTCTCCATTTTTCCCTACAATTTTCTGCCCAATGGGTTCTTTGTAGTTAACCATATTACCTACTTAAAAATTCAATTCTTGGGGCTGGCAGGTGGCATTGTAGTTAAGGCACAGGACTCCCACATGACTGACAGTGGTTCAAGTCCTGGACCTGGCAGCTTGCTTTCTCACTTTCTCTCTCTCTCTCTCTCTCACTCTCGCTCTCCCCCTCTCTCCCTGGTTATATTTTTAAAATAATAATAATAACAAATAAAATTACATAAATTAATTTTAAAAAATTCATTCCTAGCCTGGCATTCTGAGGTCAGTCTTTACTCATCTTGCCTTTCTAGCCTTATTTAATGCTAACCACACATGCCTCCACTCATTGTGCAAGTACTTGCTGAGCTCCTCTTTATGCTAAGGCTGTACTCTCGGGAATACCGTGGAAAGGGGCACTTTATCTTTTTGCTTTCTATTTCTTTGTTTACTTCATTCTCTTTACTTGAAACATGTATCTCTACTCAGGTACCAAAATCCTGCTCATCTTTGAGAAATGAGATATCACCTTCCTTGGGAGGCTTTTCTGTTTACTTCAACCAGATATGTGGCTTTGAACACCTTTGTTTTGATACTTACCTTTTTTCTTCTTTTCTTTTTCTTTCTTTCTTTTTTTTTTTTTTTTTTTGAGAGTTTTTTGCTATAGGGTGTGTACACTCACCAGAAAGAGAGAGAGACAGAGAGACAGAAAGCGAGAAATCACCCCCCAGGGGGGATGGCCACACCGCAATCCCTTCTCCTCCATTCTCCTCTCTGGATCTTGGGCATGCACGCACACGTGCCTGGCTTGAGTTTAAGCCACCGGATCTGGGACTCGAACCACGGTCAACGACATGGGAGTCCAGTGACATAGCCATTATGCTAACCGCTGGTCCCTGTTTTGATACTTACCATACACTCAATTTTCCTGGGGTTATTTGTGCACAAACCTTAGCTCTTTGACTTGATTGTAACTATGTGATTGTAGTAATTGTATCTGATGATGGGATCTCAGCTGATTCACCTTTGAAGCATCCCTACTACTAGCACAGTGTCTTGAACCCAGAAAGTGCTTCATACATATTCGTCAAGTGTATAGTGGTACACAAAGTGGCGTGGATCTGGCGCAATACCATTCTTTAAACTAATTCTCATTTTCTCCCCATCGAGCAGGGAGCATGATCGATGCCAACCTGAAACTGCTGCAGGAAGCTGAGCAGCGTCTCAAAGGCATTGTAGAAGAGAAGTTTGCCATGGCCACCAAGGAAGGGGATCTGCCCCAGGTGGAGCGCTTCTTCAAGATCTTCCCACTGCTCGGCTTGCACGAGGAGGGATTAAGCAAGTTCTCAGAATACCTTTGCAAGCAGGTAAGGACCCTGATTGCTTGGCAGGATAATGGTATGGTATTCTGCCTGCAGATTAGGGCCCTGTTGAATCCATTTTCTTGTGGATACTTTTCTCTCCTCTGGATCTGATCGCCCTTTCAGCTCTTGCTGTAGCCTGCCAGGACATGATGCATGCGTTCATTTAACACATCTCTTGCAGCCTGCTGTGTATTTGCAGCCTGCTGTGTATTGGGCATAGCCTCGACATTGGTGATGCACATTTATTTCCAGCAGACCAGGTGAGAATAAAGGAACATTAAAATGCAGGTTCTCAAGTTTGAATCACCCTTTCAAGCTATTGGTCAGGAATTGACGTTTTTGTTTTTGTTTTTTTTTAAGAGGTTTTTGCTATAGGGCATGTGCGCTCACCAGAAAGACAGAGAGACACAGAGAGATAGAAAGCGAGAAATCAACCCCAGGGGGGATGGCCACACCGCAGTCCCTTCTCCTCCATTCTCCTCTAGGGATCTTGGGCACACACACACATGCACCTGGCGTGACTTTAAGCCACCGGATCCTGGACTTGAACTGCAGTCAGCTACATGAGAATTCAGCGACATAGCCATTATGCTAACTGCTGGTCCCAGGAATTGACTTCTTTTTCGCAGGTGGTGTGGTGGTTAAGGGATTGGTTTTTTTTTTTTTTTTTTTTTTTTGCCAGAGTGTACATGCACTCACCAGAGAGAGACAGAGAGAGAGAGAAAGCACCTCTCCCCACAATGGGACATAGTCATGCCACAGTCCCTCAATCCCTTCTCTCCATTTCATCCTTTGGGGATTTGAGGCACATACACGTGCTCACTTGGTAACTTTTTCAAGCCACAAGGATGGGGACTCAAACCATGTGGTTGGCCATATGGGATTCAACTCGTTTAACCACCAGGCCATGGGCTGGCCCTAGGAATTGACTTCTTTTAAGAGTAATTGGAGTTTGGTGGACCAGCAGTTAGCATAATGGCTATGTCGCTGGACTCCCATGTAGTCGACTGTGGTTCAAGTTCTGGACCTGGTGGCTTAACCTCATGCCGGGCGCGTGTGCATGTGTGCCCGAGATGCGGAGAAGAGAATGGAGGAGGAGAGACTGCGCTGTGGCCATCCCCCCTGGGGGGTGATTTCTTGCTTTCTGTCTCTCTGTTTCTCTCTGTCTCTTTGGTGAGCACACGTGCTCTATAGCAAAAACCTCTCAAAAAAAAAGAGTAATTGGAGTTTGGGACCAGCAGTTGGCATAATGGCTGTGTCACAGGACTCGCATGTAGTTGACCACAGTTTGAGTCCTGGACCCAGTGGCTTAAACTCATGCTGGGCATGTGTGCATAAGTGCCCAAGATCCTGAGAGGAGAATGGAGGAGAAGGGATTGCAGCATGGCCATCCCCCCTGGGGGGTGATTTCTTGCTTTCTGCCTCTCTCTGTCTTTCTGGTGAGTGCATACACCCTATAGCAAAAACCTCTTAAAAAAAAAAAAAAAGGAGTAATTGGAATTCTTGGGCAGACAACAGGTGGTGTGGTGGTTAAAGGTGTTGGACTCCCACATGGCAGACCACGGTTCAAGTCCTGGACCTGGTAGCTTGCTTTCTCACTTTCCATGTCTCTCATTCTGTTCCTCTCTGGTCAAATTAAAATAATTAATTAATCAATTAATTTTTTTAAAAAGTAATTGGAGTTCTTACTGGGTTTAAGATTTCATAACCAGGCTTGAGTCTCAAAATAAGCCACATTGAGATGAAGTTAAAACTTGGAAGAGAACCAGTCTTCAGTTAAAGTGTCAGGGCTTTCTCACCCCTACCCCCCTAGGTGGAGAGATGCAAACCCAGCAGGCCTGTGTATAGAGGGTTGTTGTTTTTTTTTTTTAACTACATGTCAGTTTATCCTGCCTTTCAAGCCACCAAAAAACAAAAAAAATCCCCTGTAGTCAAGCACTAGTCTGCCATTAAGAGAAATGAGGCCGTTTTATGTATGCTTACATGTTTTACTAACGGTGGTTTGTTAAACAAATGAGGTACAAAGCAGAATGTTATTTTTGCTTAAAGTCGGGGGTGGGTGTTAGGCAGGGCTGACCCACATGGGGACGCTAGGTTCCATCTAGAGGCCTCTCAAAGTACCCCAGACACATGCTCCCATGCTCCTTGTCTGGCTGAGTGGAGATCATGATGGATTGACCCCCTTTAGGGGTGCAGACTCTCTATCTCTTTGTGTCTTTGTCTCTCACTCACAGAATAAACTTTAAAAAAAAAAAAAAGTTTCTTTTTTTATAAGAGAGGTTTTTGTTTTTTGTTTTTTGTTTTTTTGCTATAAGGCACATGTGCTTGCCAGAGAGACAGACAGAAAGCAAGAAATCATCCCCTAAGGGTATGGCCACACCACAATCCCTTCTCCATTATCCTCTAGGGATTTTGGGCATACATGTACACGCACCCAGTGTCAGTTTCAACCTGCCAGGTCTGAGAGTCAAACCACAGTTGACTATATGGTAGTCCAGCGACATAACTCTTACACCATCTGCTGGTACCCTAAAAAAACTTCTTTAAAAAATTAGGGGAGGGCCAGTTGTTGGTGTGGTGGCTAAGATGGCTGGATTGATCCCACGTGGCCAACTACGCAGTTTGGGTTCAGACCTGGTAGCTTGAAAAACTTGCCAGGTATTGGGGCCGGCAGGTGGCATGGTGGTTAAGGGCACTGGACTCCCACATGGCCAACCATGGTTCAAGTCCCAGACCTGCTGGCTTGTATTCTCACTTTCCCTCCCTCTCTCTCTCACTCTGATCCTCTCTGATCAAATTTAAATAAATAAATAAAGTTAAATAAAATAATTATTTTAAAAAAAGAAAGAAAGAAAGAAAGAAAAACTTGCTGGGTGTGTACATGTGCATATCCAAAATCCCAAAAGGGAGAATGAAAAGGTAGAATGGAGGAGAAGGAACTATATAGCATTGCCATCCCCCTGGAGGGTGCTTTCTCACTTTCCCTGTCTGTCTCTCTCTCCAGCGAACGCACATGCCCTATAGTAAATTAAAAAATAATCATAATAAAAGATACTAAAAGCTAATAATTCGGGAACCAGCCGTGCAGCCCGGTGGTTAAACACTGTACAGAGGGAGCCAGATCCCACTCGACTGCAGGTTGAGTTCCGGCCCCGGCAGCAACACACCTGTACACATGTCTAGGATCCTAAAGGGATGGAGAATAGAGGAAAAAGGATTGTGACCAGGCCCCACCAGGGAGTGCTTTCTTTTTCTTTATGTCACTGAAGGGAAAAAAAGGCCAATAGGGGGCCCATTTGTAGAATCAAGACCTACGAGGATGAGGCTGACAGAGGCTGACCTTTAGTCTGAGAGAGATATGTGGATTTCCTCCTTTTTTTCAGGTGGCCAGTAAAGCTGAGGAGAATCTGCTTTTGGTGCTAGGGTCGGACATGAGCGATCGAAGAGCTGCGGTCATCTTTGCAGATACTCTCACTCTCCTGTTTGAAGGCAAGCCTCTTGCTCCACCCTAGAGACCACAGACGCATCTGATGCCTACATCCTAACGTTTCTTTCTCCCTCTAGCCCGATGCCTTTAGTTTAATCCTGTAGTTTACTGTGCATCTCCAAGACAATGGGAATATCAATATCATTAGCGGAGCTTAGTTAGAATCTCTCAGGTATTTTGATCCCCCCAACCCTCAAGACCAAACTCTATAAGAGTAAATTTAACCCTAAAATAGTTTACAGGAAAGAGAATGATGCTGATTTTCAAAGGTGGTGTTGTAGAAAACAGCACCAGTAAAACTGACCAAGTGCTTGCTGGTATACTAAGCCCCATACGTGTTTAACAAGCAAGTTTGCTTAGCAAGCCCTAGCATTGACTAAAACCTCTGTGTTCATTTTAGGAGGTGAAGCAGCCAGAAAGAATTTAGTCA
The DNA here is from genome assembly GCF_000334495.1 of Tupaia belangeri chinensis. NCBI lineage: Eukaryota > Metazoa > Chordata > Mammalia > Scandentia > Tupaiidae > Tupaia > Tupaia belangeri. The sequence goes on along the minus strand of NW_006159850.1, from coordinate 13,984,421 downwards.
GCCCCCAGATTAATCCCAGATGAGGGACAGGATTATTTTGTGAGAAGAATATTTGGAATCCAACCTCTCGCCTTCCTTCCTTCTAGGGATTGCCCGCATTGTGGAGACCCACCAACCCATAGTGGAGACCTACTATGGGCCAGGGAGACTTTATACCCTGATCAAATATCTGCAAGTGGAATGTGACAGGCAGGTGGAGAAGGTGGTAGACAAATTCATCCAACAGAGGGACTACCACCAGCAGGTGAGCGGGGGAACTGACAGGTGCTTCGGTAGCAGCTCTAACCAGGGACACCAAGAGAATTACTTGGAAAGGACAAAATGAGAAAAGGTACAGATAAGAGAAAGTAAATACCAAATGAATACTAGAAATAGAAACTAGAAAGTGCTTCCTGAAAGAGACACAACAGAAACTTCAGCCCAATTCTCTACGTCAGACCATTCAACATGCCCTCTGGTGATGTAGTGAGAGCTTTATTCCCTGAGGTCCTATTGAATGTCAAGTAATAGGTCTCAAATTGCCTCTAAGTTCCTTAAGTGCTAAGGATAACAATGGCTTTTTCAGAGCTGTATTTTTCCCCGTCCTTTGAGCCAGGAAGGCACAAGCAGGACATAGAAGTACAAGTGTCCTTGTACAATTTTACTTACAAAGCTTCAGACCAGGGGACTGTAGACATTCTAGTCCATGAGAACACCATTAGCATTCCTAAGTGCAATAGAAAAGGCATTAGTATCTAAACAGAAAGCAAGTCTTTGGGCTATCTTCCTGAAAGCCCTCCTTGGCTTGAAGGAAAGGTGAGGCTGCCTGGTAAACTTGCTAAACCTAAGTATTCTTATGTGTCCAAAGTTTGGAGGGAGGCAGATGATGAAGGGGTGGGAGAAAGTATCCTCATTTCTGTGGTATGTTGCAGTTCCGGCATGTCCAGAACAACTTGATGAGAAATTCTGCAACAGAAAAAATTGAACCAAGGTAATAATCCCTCTCTTTTCCTCTGCCCATGTGAGTTCAACTTGGTAATCTAATGTAATTCAGGCTACCTTGTTACAATGTGGTCTGTATTTTTTTTTTTCTCTCTTTATTTTTTCGGAGAGGTTTTTGCTATAGGGCTCGTGCGCTCGCCAGAAAAACAAGAGACAGAGAGAGAGAAAGCAAGAAATCACCCCCTAGGGGGATGGCCATGCCGCAATCCCTTCTCCATTCTCTTCTCGGGATCTTGGGCACGCACACTCACGCACCTGGCATGAGTTTAAGCCACCGGGTCCAGGACTCCAACTACGGTCGACTACGTGGGAGTCCAGCAACATAGCCATTACGCTAACTGCTGGTCCCTGGTCTGTATCTTTATATGTTGTCAATTATTATTATTTCGTTGTTGTTGTTAGGTTTGCTATATGGCACATGCACTCTCCACAAGGAGAGAGAAAGGGAAAGTGAGACATTTTTGCAGCCTCACGGCAATCCCTTTTCCTCCATTCTTCTTTTGGGATTTTGGGCACACATACACACCATTGTGATTTCCAAGTCACCAGGCCTGGGACTCAAACCATGAAGTCAATCATGTAGGGTCCCGCCAACAATCCTCCATGCCCCAGTCTTACTTTTTTATGTAATATATTATACAAACAAAAGTGCGCATATAATATGTGGATGGTTCTTAAAAAGCAACAACGTCTTTACCAATATTTCCGAAGCTCCCACAGTGACTCTTCTCCCCTCCCCCACCATGAACTCATGTGCCTTATAGCAAACTAAATAAATAATCAGCATAAATCAGGAAGTATGAGTTGTCCAGCTTTTTTTCCTCCAAGATTGTTTTGGCTGTTCATCAGAATAAGTGACTGGATGTGAGGCAGTTTAATGACATATCCTAAAATCCTGCTGGGGCTAAATTACAGGCTAAGGAAATATGTTTTCTTTCACATGAGACATGGGTCATTTTTATCGAAGTCACAAAAGAATGCATACCTCCCCAACCTTCCATTTAGCTCTGGAAGAATTGTAGGGGTGCTCGGCTCAGGTGAATAGCAAATGTGGTTGGCCAGTGTCTGTGACTGTAACGAGGTCACCAAAGCCAGGGAGCCCATCCAGCAGACCTGACGCTGTGGGCAGAGCGCCAGAGAGAGTTAGGAGTGTGTTTGCCTTTTAGCTCTGACTTCGGAGGGAGCCCAGAGTCCTTACTCCTTCTGCTCCGTGTCTCAGGGAACTGGACCCCATCCTGACTGAGGTCACCCTGATGAATGCCCGCAGTGAGCTGTACTTACGCTTCCTCAGGAAGAGGATCAGCTCTGATTTTGAGGTGGGCGATTCCATGGCCTCAGAAGAAGTGAAGCAAGGTAAAGCATGCTTCCTATTCCCTGGGCTGGCAGCGGTATATAATTAGTGTGTTCGGAGGTGGGTAAGCCACAGATCTCTCACTAAGGAAAGTACGGTGGCTCGGTAGTCTCTGGAGGTCTGTGGGGAGCGTGACTCCCAGAATGATTGGACTGTGGCAGTCGGTGCACAAATCCATAAAATTACAAAAAATCATTGAGGGTCTGGCAGGTGGCGTGGTGGCTAAGGGCACTGGACTCCCACATGGCCGACTGTGGTTCACATCCTGGACCTGGCGGCTTACATTCTCATTTATTCTCTCTCTCTCTCTCACTCTGTCCCTCTGGTCAAAATAAAAATAAATAAATTAATTAATAAAGTTAAAATTCTTTTTTAAAAAAATAATTGAATTGGGGATCAGCAGGTGGCATGGTTAAGGCATTGGACTCCCATGTGGCTGACCGCAATTCAAGTCCCAGACTTCGCAGCTTGCTTTCTCACTTTCTTCCTCTCTATCTCTCTCTCTGTCTCTCACTGGTCACATTTTTAAAAATAATAATAAGTAGGGACCACCAGTTAGCGTAATGGCTATGTCTCTGGACTCCCATGTAATCGACCGCAGTTCGAGTCCCGGACCTGGTAGTTTAAACTCAACTCGGGCACGTGTGTGTGTGTGCGCGCGTGCCTAAGATTCTGAGAGGAGAATGGAGGAGAAAGGATTGCGGCATGGCCATCCCCCTGGGAGGTGATTTCTCACTTTCTGTCTCTCTGTGTCTCTTTGGCAAGCACATGCACCCTATAGCAAATTCCTCTCCAAAAAAAAAGAAAAAAAAATTATCTCCCAGAGGCACTGGCCTTGCTATAATCCCTTCTCCTCCATTCTCCTCTTGGGATCTTGGGCAGGGACATAGTCATGCCCAGTGTGATTTTCAAGCCACCAGGTCCTGGACTGAAACCAAGCTTGGTCATGTGGGAGTCCAGTGCTGTAACCTCTATGCCACCTGCTGGTCCCTTATCTTTTATGAATATGTGGCATTTTGTCAGATGAATAATCTATATATTTTTAACAACTCTGTTTTTAGAGGAAATAATTATTTCCAAATAGTTTGCCATTATTGGAGAAAACTGAAATTAGAGATTACAATAATTAGACGTTACAGTGAACAATTTAATACAAACAACTTTTTGCTCCTTTTCCATTATTTCCTTAGGATTAATTAATAGGAGTCAAAAGATTTCCAGGGCAAAGGCTGAAATATAGTGGATATAAGACGTTTCTCTAGACCAGTGACGTCCAGTAACGTTCTTTATGATGGCAGAACTATTCCATGTCTATGTTGTCCAGTATGGAAGCCACTAGCAGTGGTAGTTACAGAGCACTTGGAATGTAGCTAGTGAGGATGGGAACTAAATGTTAAAATTGAATTTGAATTAAGTTTGACTTTTGATAGCCACATGTGGCTAGTAGCTACTTATTGGACAACACAGTTCTGGATGGTGGTGTCATTGTTGCCACTGACAAGCACCAGGCTCCCGACGAGCTCAGACCCTGGTCACTCACTCACCCAGCAACTCCCCAGCCATGTATTAATGGCACAAGCTGTGTAGAAAGCCACAGGCAGAGGGTTGTTGAGTCTCTAGGAAACTCTTCAGTTAGTTGCCCAGTGGAAACCAAATGGTCTTCTTAAAAACCTGGAGCGTTTGGCCAGCTGGTGGTGTGGTGGTTAAGGCTGTAGACTTCCACATGGCTGACTGTAGTCTGAGTCCCAGGACCTGGCAGCTTGCTTTCTCACTTTCTCTCATGAGTGTGTGTTCCGTATAGCAAATTATTTATAAATCAATCAATCAGTCAATCTAAACAATTCCTTAAAAAACAAAAACAACAAAATACCCCTGGAGAGTTGGACCAGCTCTAGCCTAGTAAAGGGAGGCCAGATCCCACATAACCAACCACAGTTTGAGTCCTGACCCTTGTGACTTAAAAAACACACTGGGCACAAGTGTTTGCATGTTTAAAACTCTGACAGGCTGGGGAGACAGAAGAGAAGGGACTGTGGTGTGGCCATGTCCCATCAGGTATACTTCCCTCCTCTCTGGCTAACACACCTACCCTCTGGCAATTAAAAAAAAAAGCTCCATGTCCTCATGGTTAAGGCAGCCGTATACCACAGAGCTGACTCCACTGTTCAAATCCTGGACTCAGCAGCTTGTGCAACAAGCTGGAGTGTATGTACGTGTGCCCAGAACCCTGAAAGGAGGGAGAGACGAAGGAGAAAGGACTGCATGTGACCATTTCCCGTCGGGCTGCTCTCTGCTCTCCCTCTCTCTGGTTCTCTGTGGTGAACACGTGTGCCCTCTAGAAAAAATTTCCAAAAAGCAAAACAAAACCCCTGGAGAATCAACCTGTAAATGAAACTGAACCTTGGCACGCCTTTTATTTCGATGTCATTTAGCCCTTCAAAAAGTGACTGAGGAACTGAGAGACTGGGAGTGGGTAAAGCCTTTCTTTACATTATATTCTATTTATTTTTTCTTTAGAGAGATTTTTGCTATAAGGTGTGTATGCTCGCCAGAGAGAAAGAAAGTGAGAAATCACCCCCCCAGGGGTTGGCCACACCACAATCCCCTCTCCTCCATTCTCCTCCCGGGAGTGGGGGCCAGCTGGATCCCACATGGCCAACTGTGCAGTTGAAGTTCCAGACCCAGCAGACATGCTGGGTATGTGCGTGTGTGCCCAAAATCCTGAAAGGAGAAGGACTGTGGCATGGCCATCCCTCCTGGGGGGGATTTCTCACTTTCTTCCTCTCTGCCTCTGGTGAGCACACATGCCATATAGCCAACTTTAAATAAATAAATACAACAAAAAGATTTATTGCACTAAAATTTGTATTTCATAAAATTCACCCATTGCATATGTACAATTCAACGATTTCTTTTTTAAATGATTTAATTTCTTCTTATTATTATTTTTCTTTCTTTGGAGAGGTTTTTTGTTATAGGGCGCATGCGCTCGCCAGAAAGATAGAGAGAGACAGAGAGACAGAAAGTGAGAAATCACCCGCCAGGAGGGATGGACACACACCCCCGGGGGGATGGACCGCCACGACTGCGGTTGACTACATGGGAGTCCAGCAACATAGCTACCACGCCAACTGCTGGTCCCAACCTCTGGGAGGTGATTTCTCTCACTGACTCTGGTGAGTGCATGCACCCTGTGGCAAACCTTTAAAAAAAAAAAAAAGTTAAAATGAAAAATAAGGTATATAGAAATAAAGAAAAAAATCAAAAAAAAAAAAAAGTTAAAATGAAAAATAACGTATATAGAAATAAAGAAAAAAATCTGTTTTTGTTTTGTTTTGTTTTTGAGTTTTGCTATAGGGTACGTGGCACTTGCCAGAGAGACACAAGAAATCACCCCCCAGGGGGGATGGCCACACCACAATTCCTTCTGTTCCATCCTCTCAGGATTTTGGGCACACACGCACATGTGTCCAATGCGAGTTTGAAGCCACCAGGTCTGGGACTCGAAATGCGACCGACTATGTGGGAGTCCAGCAACGTAACCATTATGCCACCTGTTAGTCCCTCTGATAGGAATTTTTAAGCAAAATGCAAAATTGTATCTGTACTATGATTATAGACATGTAAAATATGTACATATTTGGGGCCAGTCCCATAGCCTGGTGGTAAAGGGAGCTGGATCCCACGTGACTGTCCTCAGTTTGAATCTCATGCAAGCCCCACATCCCAACAGGGTGAAGAAGAGATTATGGTGTGCTCATGCCCCACTAGGGGGTGCTTTCTCTCTCTCCATCCCTCTGTGTGTCTGTCTCTGGTGAACTCATGCACCCTCTGGCAAATTTAAAATACATACATGTTTTGAAACAAAGACTGAAAATAAACCTTAAGAAAATGAAGTGAGTTGCCCTGTTTACCTTGGAGAAGAAAACTGAATCTTCATCTTATGGCTGTTCCCTAGAGCACCAGAAGTGTCTGGACAAACTCCTCAATAACTGCCTGTTGAGCTGTACCATGCAAGAGCTGATTGGCTTTTATATTACCATGGAGGAGTACTTCATGAGGGAGACTGTCAATAAGGTAGGACATAGGACACCTCCATGGAAAATGGGCTTCCTGTCAAGAAGCCAGGCAGAAAGAAATGGCTGAGGCATGTCCCGTTTACTGCCTGCTGTGAAAATACTCTTTACATGTGGGGCCTAGCAGATGGTGTAATGGCTATGTCTGGATTCCCATGTAGTCGACCGCGGTTCGAGTCCCAGACCCAGTGGCTTAAACTCATGCTGGGCATGTGTGTGTGCACGCCCAAGATCCCGAGAGGAGAATGGAGGAGAAGGGATTGCAGTATGGCCATCACCCTTGGTGTGTGATTTCTTGCTTTCTGTCTTTCTGTTTCTCTCCTGTCTTTCTGGCTAGCGCATGTGCCCTATAGCAAAAACCTCTCCCAAAAGAAAGAAAGAAAGGAAGGAAGGAAGAAAGAAAGAAAATACTCATACATGCAGACTGAGCAGCACCAGTTTATATGGTGAGAGGGCATCTCTGAAGTTGTCATGCTCTTTGTGTACCCAGCTGGGACTTCTTTCCCT
>NW_006159850.1:13962608-13977475 GCF_000334495.1 Tupaia belangeri chinensis | reverse complement strand
TTCCCTATGATCACAAGAAATAGCTCAGCTCCTCAAGGAGCCTGCTTGTTCTCTGCCTCTAGAGGTACGCAATTGAGGAGACTCAGGAAAGTAGGGCCTCTCCTGAGGTCTTTCACCCCAGGTAATGGGCGTCCCTCAGGCAAAGGCCCTAAATGTTCAGTAGCCCATCATAGAGGTCAATAGGGAAGTGAGCTGTTTTGCCATAGGAGTTCAACACCAAATGGACCAGAATGAGCTATGTTGGGAGAAGCAGGGAGAAGCTATAGAAAAGGGACAGAGCCAAAACCATCTGGAGCATGGCATGCAGAACCGGAACCCTCACTGGGTGTTTTGCCTTCTGGGTAGGCCGTGGCTCTGGACACCTATGAGAAAGGCCAGTTGACATCCAGCATGGTGGATGATGTCTTCTACATTGTCAAGAAGTGCATTGGGCGGGCTCTGTCCAGCTCTAGCATCGACTGTCTCTGTGCCATGATCAACCTCGCCACCACAGAGCTGGAGTCTGACTTCAGGTATGGTTGATCCCCTTCCTCCTTTCTAGGTGGAAGATTCTAGTTATGGTTGATTCCTGTGGGCCATTTGTTTCTTCCCTTTTCTCCTTATCATTCTAGTTTAGTCCTATAGAAGACATGGGCTCCTGTCCCTAGCATGGCATCCCTGGCTCCAAGCTGTCCGTCAGTCAGATATCTTACAGGCTAGATTTCTGCACTGGACTGAAGGGGCTCTTGGCCCTCATACCTAGGAAAGATGAAAGCAGTAGTTGTTACAACAGTAATCGTGGTCACCTTTGCTACCAGCCAGGCACTATGCCAATCTGCTCTTTTTCAGTCATAGCAACTCTTATGAGGAAGCAGGTATCAGCCCTATTTTATAGATGAGGAAATTGGGGTTCCGGGAGATTCCATCCCTTGTCAAAGGACACACACCTCTCAAGTGGTGGAATGTAGAGTCTAGAACTAACTGACACAAAACATTCTTTTGGCTTCTACATGACCCACCTTTCACTAAGCTGTGCTGTCTCCACTTTGTCGGAGCTCAGTGGTGATAACTGAAAGCCATTACAATTCATTACTTCTTAGGAAGTATTGAATTGCCCGATCTCCTCTGTGTGATCTTGTCACTTCAGTGTCCTTGTGGGGGTATTGGTCACTCTTGCATCCTGGCCCCTGAGGTCTTCTACAGTGTTCTTAAGGACTGGCTGTTCTCCCAAAAGAGCAAGTTGTGCTGCTGGGTCAGGGTAGTAGCCTTCTGGCCCTGCTGTCCTGGGGCCAGGCTGAGCCCTGATGAGTCCATATGCCATCCTGCCCCCCAGGGACGTTCTGTGTAACAAGCTGCGGATGGGTTTCCCAGCCACCACCTTGCAGGACATCCAGCGTGGAGTGACAAGTGCCGTGAACATCATGCACAGCAGCCTTCAGCAGGGCAAATTCGACACAAAAGGCATCGAGAGCACCGACGAGGCCAAGCTGTCCTTCCTGGTAGGTAGCCCGCAGGTCGGGCTCTGGGTTGGTTTATCTTGAAGGCTTAAACTGACCTCTGAGCAACAGTGTAATCAGCCTTGAGCTGGGTACTATGGATAGCAGGCAAATTCTTCCTTTAAGGAAAGCATCTCCTAAAAGATTCTGAAGCCCTTTCTCACCTAGGGACCTGTCCTGAGCAGCCTGCTGTGTTTCCTGCCAGAAGGCGGAGCCCCCCAGCTCTGGTAGTGCTCGTTCCCAAGAGCTGAACTGCCCAGCTGTTTTGGGGCCCCGCTTCATTGCACCTGCCACAGAATCAACCGTAATGTCTTTGCCAAGCCCCCAGACTACTTCTCTGAGAACAGGCCCATAGTGTGAATAGGTGCCAAGCCTTTAGGCTTATCAGGGTGCCTTTTCTGGCAACTTTAAAGAGAGGAGACCTTAGTCACCCAGGTGACAGATATGATGAAGTAGCAAATCTAACCACTTGTGTTGCAGCCTAAGAAGGATGAGAGGTTTGTAGCAGGTAACAACCAGTTTGTGTCCCAAAGAGAGCTTGTAAGAGTGAGTCTTGGAGACCAGCAGGTAGTGTGGTAGTTAAAGGCTCTGGATTCCCACATGGCCAACCGAAGTTCAAGTCCCAGACCTGGCAGCTTGTTTCCTGCTTTCCCTTTCTCTCTCTCTCTCTGTCTCAGGTCAAATTTAAAAATAATAATAAGTAGAATTAAATAAATAAATCATTCTCTTAAAATTTCCATTTAAAAATAAAAGAAAAAAGAGTGAGTCTTAAGCTCATGATCAGGCCTCTCTGGCCCATGCTGGCTTAGCCCGAGTGGGAACGGCACTGTCAGAGGTCCACTCGCTCCATCCTCATGTTGACCAGACTCTGAGCCTCACCTCCTGATGGTCGGAACCCGGAGACATCCAGTAGCAGAATTCTCAATCCACAGTCCATAAATAAGGTCTTTGCAAAACCGTGTCCTTGCATTTTCTGGAAACCGTCCTCAGCTCATTTCAGATTCTTCAAAGGGTCTGTGAGCCCCAAGGATTTCAGAGCGATGATTTCAGGGGCCAGCAGATGGTTTAGCAGTTTTGTCACTAGACTCCCACGTTTGAGTCCCAGACCTGGTGGCTTGAAATTCATGTCAAGCATGCGTGCGTCCCCAAGATCCTGGAAGGAGAATGGAGGAGAAGGGATTGCTTTGTGGCCATCTCCCCTTGGGGGTGATTTCTCGCTTTCTGTCTCTGTGTGTGTCTCTGGTGAGCGCATGCACCCTATAGCAAAAAACTCTCAAAAAAGGGGGAAGGTGGGGGCTAATGATTTCAGAGACAAAAGCCTGAACTGACTGTAGCTATTGTGTCTATCCTACCCCTGAACAGGAGAGCCCACAATAACTAGGCACCCAATACGAAAGCTAATATTTAGGCAGGCCCCACTTTCTTCTTGTCATTGAAAAATCCCTTCCCTGTGCATGGATTCCCTCAATGTGGCATGTCATGGTGGTACCAATAAAGATGATCACCTCTAAGAAACTCTTGCCTCTGAACGCAGTACTTCTGGGGAACTTCGCTAAGGTGTTCCACAACCAGGATCATACCGTCACAAACTCGGACTGTTTACTGTGTTTGCATGCTGCTTCCTATAATTTTTTTACCAAACTTATTTTCATCCTCTCTTTTCTGCGCTCAGAAACATTCATCACTCCTTGCCAACTACCACATCAATATTGTTGGGTTGTCAGAAAAGTCATAATATATTTTTCCATGTTCTATGCAAAAATGTGTCATGACTTTTCCAACGACCTCAGAGTTGTCTTTGCCTGTATGTTTGTTTAAGGCCCTCCATATCTCTCTAACCTATCCTTCCATTCTGGTTCTGTTTTTCCACCACTTGGCTACACACGTCCCCAAGCCTGGCCTGGGTTTCTCGCTCATGGGCTACGGTGAGGACCTCCCATTCCATTTCATTGTTTCAGGACCCAGAAGATAAGGCCCAAAACAAAGGAGATGCTAAATGCTTGGTGACAGGTTTCCAGTTTTCCTGATGCCAGGTACTTAGAATGTCATCACTCCCACTGCAAGGCCTATTTTTTATGTCACCTTGATTCATTTGGCTGTCAAGATGAATTTCCCAGCTGTACTAACATATCCTTCACCATGGGCAGGATGTAAGCGCAGTGAAGCCATGTTTATAAGGACCGTCAGTACAAGGGACACTTGCAATCTATACCATTTGAGCCCACGTCCTTTCTCCCTTCTTGACAAGGATTCTTGGTGCCCTTTAGTGCCTTGGAAGCATTTACAGCGTGGCCCTCATCCTTCAGCTGTCATCATAGTGCAGTTATTTTTCCAGAAACTTGTCATGCTAGCAACCTTGTGGGGTGTGTGTGTGTGTGTGTGTGTGTGTATGTATATATGTATATATGTGTATATATATATATATATATATTTAATCGACTGGCATGGAGTTTAAGGTAATTGGATCCCAAATAGCTAACTCTGCAGTTTACGTCCTGGACCCAGTGGCTTCAAAATCATACCAGGCATGGGGCTGGGAAGGCTTGGTGGTTAAGGGTGCAGGACTCCCAATGCCAGCCGCAGTTCATGTCCTGGACCTGGCAGCTCGCTTTTTCACTTTCTTTCTCTGTCTCTCTCACTCTGTCCCTCTCTGGTCAAATTAAAATAAATAAAGTTAAATAAAATAATTCTTAAAAAAAAAAAAACAACAAAGTCACACCAGGCGTGTGTGCAAGCATGTCCAAAACCCAGAGGAGAACGGAGGAGAGAGGATCGAGGTTTAGCCATCCCCCCAAGGAGTGATTTCTTACTTTCCCTATCTTTCCCTCTGTTTCTGTCCCTGGCTCTTTCTAGCAAGTGCATGCACTCTATAGCAAAAACCTTAAATAAATAAAAGCCTCTGTTATGGTGGTTGGGGAAGCTGTATTCCACGTGGCTGACTACATGGTTCAAGTCCTGGACCTAGCAACTTGAGAAACAAACCAGCACATGTGCGTGCATGCCCAAAATCCCGAAAAGAAGATGGAGTACAAGGGATTATGACTTCACTGTCCTCCCACCCCTGGGTAGGGGGTGCTATCTCACTTTCCCTCTCTCTCTCTCTCTCTCTCTCCATCACCAGCCAGGGCATGCACTCTCTAGCCACACACACACACACACACACACACACACACACACACACACCCCTAAGATCCTGAGAAGCTGGAGGGCTGGAGGAAGATCTCAACATGACCAGAACCGTTGCGGGCTGCCTTTCCTCTCTCTCTACCGCTCTTTCTCTCTGTGTGTGTCATGCACACTTTTTTTTCAGTTTGCTATAGAGCACATGCACTCACCAGAGACAGAGAAAGGGAAAGTGAGAAATCACCCCCAAGAGGGGATGTCCACATCACAATCCCTTCCCCTCCACTCTCCTTTCAGGATTTTGGGCAACCATGCACACATGCCTGGCATGATTTTCAAGTCATCAGATCTGGAACTCAGACTGCGGTTGGCCATGGGATCCAGCCGAGCTAACCAGCGTGCCACCATCCAGCCCCAACAGGTTTTCTTTCCATAGTAGTTTGTGCCCGCGTTAGCACTTTTGTCACATGCTGCTTTTTTGGTGGGTATTTCTGTGTTCATCTATAGGGCAGTTGAGTTATGAAAGAAGGACCTCTTGGTCCAGGGTAGGGACACCTGAATTCTGGTCCTGGCTCCAACTCGTGGCCTTGTTACTCTCACGTTTCTGTCCCTTACCCTGCTTTCATTTTCTTCGTGGTGGTCATGGCTACGTGACATTGTGTAACATATTTCTCTACTGTCTGACTTCCTTTCTAGAATGTCATCTCTATGAAAGGTGGATCTGGGGTTTTTTGTTAACTGCTTCTTCCCCCGCGGTGCCTAGAACAGTGTCTGCCACATAGCATTTGCTCAGTAAACTCTTGGCAGATCAGCTGTTGGCTGACCTTGGTGAATTATTTCACCTTCTGAGGAGTTTCACTGTCCCCTCCTATGAACATGGCCTGATAGTACCTGTTTTGTGAGAGTATTCATCAGGGTCAGCGAGAACCTACGTGAGAAAAATGCCTCCTAGGTGGCAGGTTATCGGGAGGCTCTACTTTAGTGCATGTCAGGCTTTGCACCCCTGACCTGGGCTTGGAACTGTGGAGCTCAGAACTTGCCCAGGCCAGTGTGCCTGAGGCACTGCTGGTCTGTAGGTTACCTAAAGCGAAGACCCCTGGAACCTGGGCGCACTGCCTCAGAGGTCGGGACGGGTTTGCTGCCTGGCTGAGCCGGCCCACCGCCCAGTCGGGGATGTGTGCAGTGTCCCTGCTGACAGGGGGGTGGCCTTCTCAGCCTGAGTCTAAACTGCGGCCAGCCCTTCCTGAGCCTCATGGAGCGTAGCCATAGCCACCTGCCCTTGGAGTGGATGCAAGCACCAGTGAGCAGGAAGTCATGGTCTCCCTTCCTCGTCCTCAGGTGACTCTGAACAACGTGGAGGTCTGCAGTGAGAACATCTCTACTTTGAAGAAGACGCTGGAGGTACGGGGGAAATTGCCTATCGGCTTTCAGCAGCTCCACACCTTGACAGAGCCCTGAGCATTCATCTTGGTGGGGACTGGGGCAATCCCTGCCACTGAGCCACACTTGAGGGGATTTACTGGTAACTGACAGGGAAGCAAGGCATTTCTGAACTAGTGGGAAAACCTCAGGAGCTGGAAGATCAGAAACTAGATCTTTCAGCACATATTTGTCATGTGATCTTGGGCAAGTCCCTTAACTTTTTTTTTTTAATTATTTTATTTATTTATTTATTTACTTACTTACTTACTTATTTACCAGGGAGAGAGAGACAGAGAGAGAAATGAGAAAGCAAACTGCCAGGTCCGAACCGCAGTCGGCCATGTGGGGGTCCAGTGATCTTAACCACCACCCACCTGCCAGCCCTTAAGAGAGGCTTTCGCTATAGGGCATTTGTGCTCTCCAGAGAGACAGGGGCAGAGTGTGGGATTGTGGCCACCCACATTCTTTTCCCCTCCACTCTCTTCTCAGGAGTTTGAGCACAAACGTGCCCAACTGTGTTTCAAGCCACCAAGTCCGGGACTCAAACTGCCGTCAGCTGTGTGGGAGTCCAACAACATAGTTATTATGGCATCTGCTGGTCTCCAAGTCTCTTAACTTCTGAGCCTTGATTCTTTCGCCTATGAAATGAGATACAGATTTCCGCATGTGTTTCAGCAACATAATTTTTTTTTAAGAGGTTTTTGCTATAGGGTGCATGTACTCACCAGAAAGACAGAGAGAGACAGAGAGATAGATAGAAAGCGAGAAATCACCCCCCAGGGGGATGGCCACACCGCAATCCTTTCTCCTCCATTCTCCTCTCAGGATTTTGGGCACGCACACATACGCACCCAGCGTGAGTTTAAGCCACTGGGTCTGGGACTCGAACCATGGTCGACTACATGGGAGTTCAGCGACATAGACATTCGCTAACTGCTGGTCCCGCAACATAATTTTTTTAGAGCAACTTTTGCTATAGAGAGCATGTACTTGCTGGAGAGACAGAGAGATAGACAGAAAGTGAGAAGTCCCCCCTCTGGGGGCATGGCCACACCACAATCCCTTCTCCTCCATTCTCCTCTTGGGATTTTGGGCACTCACACACACATGCCTGGTGTGAGCTTCAAGCCACCTCATTTAAGACTCGAACCCCAGTCAACTATGTGAGAGTCCAACAACATAACCATTGTGGCATCTGCTGATCCCGCCGGTTGGCAACGTAATTTAAAAACAAAACAAAATAATCATATACGCAAAAACCAGCTTAAAAGTGCCTTATACAAATGACAAAACCTGGGGTGCCAACAGGTGGCATGGTGGTGAAGGCGTTGGACACTCCCACATGGCCAACCACAGTTCGAGTCCTTGACCTTGAGGCTTGCTTATTCACTTTACCTCTCTCTCTTTCTCTGTGTCTCTCTCTCTGGTCAAATTAAAATAAGTGAATGAATGAATAAATATTTTTTTAAAAAAAGACAAAACCCTTTATTAATGTAGGAGATCAAGGCTCACCAAACCCTGTGCAGAGCTGGTTGTCGTTACCATTTTGAGGGAAAACAGCGCAGTTCAGTGGAAATTGCTTGAATCCTGTATCCCTAAGTTTGAATCTCTGTTTGACCACTGGCCAGCTGGGTGTGCCCTTAGGCAAATACTGAGCCCCATCCTCTGATTTGTAAAGCAGGGAAAGTTACCTCTGCCCCACAGGGTTGCCGTGAGATGAATGTGGTAATGTGTATACAGACTCCGGTACACAAGAGGCATGCAGTGATCCTTAATAATTGTATTAGCAGTTAAAAATAACAGCATGGAGGGGCCAGCAGGTGGTGTGGTGGTTACGGCGCTGGACTTCCACACAGCCGATCACTGTTTGAGTCCTGGATCTGGCAGCTTGCTTTCCTCACTTGCCCTTTCTCTCTCTCTCTCCCTGTATCTCTCTGGTCAAAATAAAAAATAATAATAAAATGAAAACCATATATATATTTTTTTTTTTTTTTGGAGAGGTTTTCGCCATAGGGCACGTGCACTCACCAGACAGACAGACAGAGACATAGAGACAGAAAGCGAGAAATCACCCCCCAGAGGGGATGGTCACACTGCAATCCCTTCTCCTCCATTCTCCTCTCGGGATCTTGGGCGCGCACGCACACGCACCCGGCGTGAGTTTTAAGCCACCGAGTCCGGGACATGGACCGCGGTCGACTACGTGGGAGTCCAGCGACATAGCCATTACGCTAACTGCTGGTTCCCCAAATTAAATAACATCATAGAGCAGTCACTTTGGTAATTATTAGACAATGCAGGGCCCAGTTCTTCTCTATCCCAAACTCAGCCTTTGAGACAGGAGAGAAACCAGGGCCCGGTCTCCATGGTGGGCACTTGTGCAGAGAAGGGTGGGGGTTTTGCAGGTCAGGCAGAAGGCTGCACACACAAGCTGGTGTGAGGGGTGGGCTTTAGGCTGGGCAGACTGGTGAGGGGCTGGGAGCCAGCACACAGGGAAGAGAGGCCTGGTACCTATGGGTGTTCCTGAGGGAGACTCAGAACAGTCAGGTAGGAGTTCACACTCCCACTACAAAACTGGTCCTCAAATGGAATAAAATAAGGTGACACAATCTACTGACAAAGCAGGTTGTTACGTCATGCCACTTTAGACTGTATTCCTGACGTCATTCTTGGACTCCCGCATGGCTGGCCGTGGTTCTAGTCCCAGACCTGGTGGCTTGAAAATCATGTCAGGCATGTGTGCATGCGTGCCCAAAATCCGAGGAGGAGATTGTGGCATGGCCATCCCCCTGGGGAGTGATTTCTCACTTTCCCTCTCACTGTCTCTCTCCAGTAAGCGTGAGCACCCTATAGCAAAAACCTAAAAACTAAATAAAAATAAACCAAAGTTATTTACAATAGTTCTTTTATGTGTTTTTAAAGGAGGGCAGGTACTTTAACAAAAGTAAAAGGGCTAGGCTAGCCCCACATAATTAGTAAGTAACTCTTAGCAGTGATCATGACAATGTCCCCTTAGCAGCCAGACCAAAATTTTTAAGAAGCAGAGATCATGACAGTAGTTAGGGACTCCTTTGTGTCTGCTGCGTGGCAGGCACTGGGATAAGTGCTCTGCAGCCTCGCGTGCCACTCACAACAGTCCTGGGGCAGGAATTTGTGCTCCCGTCTTATAGACAGGGAAGTTGAAGCCCAGAAACTTTGACTCATTTGCCCAAGATCACTTAATACATGACCAAGCCAGGACCTGAGCCTAGGAATGTCGAGCTTTACAAATTGGCAGAGATTTCTGGCATGTGTGTTTCTCCTTCACTTCCTGTGACACTGGTACTCCTCTATTACAAAAGGGAAAGTGGGATCCAAGTGGCTAGCCACCCCAACAGAAGCCAGGCTTTCCGAAGGCCGTCCAGGGGTCTCGCCTCCCGTAGGCCATCCTGCTCCCATAAAAGGCTGGAGAAGTGGCTCCTCTGCCTCTGCTCGTACGCCCTTGGCCCAGGCGTACTCGGTAGACTGAAGGCTGTGTTCTCCCCTAGAGTGACTGCACCAAGCTGTTCAGCCAGGGCATTGGAGGGGAGCAGGCCCAGGCCAAGTTTGACAGCTGCCTCTCTGACTTGGCCGCTGTGTCCAACAAATTCCGGGACCTCTTGCAGGTAAGCCCTGGTCCGGGGCTGACCGGAGCCTGTTCCCTTCTGTTGCTCCGAAGACCGTGAGCGGCTTACTGTGGGCTCCATTGTATACAAGGAAGCAGGGGGCAGGGCTGAGGGAGTGGCATGCGAGCCACTGAGACTATGCAGTCCCTAGAGACTGAGGCCCTGTTGGTTTCCGGCAGCACAGATGTGACATTGACAAGCCAGCATCTGGTCCTCTAGCATCTCCACTTGGCCCCACAATGACAAGAGCCTTCAGAAAGATGCTCAGAGGAAGTGGGGCCACATGGTTGCTGTGGCCTGCTGTGTGGCTGCATCTGCAGGCACTGCCTAGCACCAGGCACTCTAAAACCTCTGAGTTTGCCAGAACAACCCCAGGGCCTGGCTCTAGCTCGGACCTGAATCAGCATAGACCTGGAAAGCAATACTTGTTCCTGGTGGCTTCTATTAGCATTATCTATTGTGCTTCCAAGGGGCCTGCAGAGAGCCTCACAGCTAGAAGACTGCCCTGCAGCCAGAGCTGGATGGGAGGGAAGGAAGAGGCTGCTGGAGGTGGGCTTTCCTGTCTGACGAGCATCTGCCTCTGCTTGTGCAGGAGGGACTGGCCGAGCTCAACAGCACAGCAGTCAAGCCGCAGGTGCAGCCGTGGATCAACACCTTTCTCTCAGTCTCCCACAACATCGAGGAGGTCAGGAGCCGAGACCAGGAGTCCCCCTGTGGGTGGGCAGCGGGGCCGTGGAACAGAGCAGGCCTGGCATGCTTCTCAGCCCACTCCGCCACCCTCAAAGACCTGGCTGCTCCAGGAGACAGTGCATTCCTTCCGTCAGAGGGCTGCCATCTGAGGGAGTGTGCCCTGACCTGGCTCTCCCTCTTTGCCCCACCTGTTGTAGCCTTAGGAGCCTACTTCCTTTACCAAGCGCTTTCATCCCTGTAAAACGTGAGGAGCAAGGAGTGCGGTGCCGGGAGCCCGGGCTGGCCTCTGGGCAGATGTGTGATGCAGGGGTAGTCTCTGGCAGCCAGGAGTCCAGGCTGGCTATACTGCACGAGGCCGAACCTGCAGGGGAGCGAGGGCCTCTTCCATCATCGCTGGGGTGATACATCTCAGGAGGAGGCCCCTGGTGACCCACTTTGTTTCCTGACAATAGGAAGAATTCAATGACTATGAGGCCAACGACCCTTGGGTACAACAGTTCATCCTTAACTTGGAGCAGCAGATGGCAGAGTTCAAGGTGAGCAGGGCTACAGGGACGAGCTTATGGAATTGCCCACCTCTGCCTAAACCAGCAGCCCATGGGCTCTTGTCACACTCAGCGAGGAGCGTGTAGGAACCTGCCCGTGGCCTTGCATAACTGTCCTGCCCCCAGAAAGCTCCAGTGCAGAGGCACAGGGGCCAGGTGGGACTCCTGTTGACACTGAGCCTCTGTGTCCAGGCCAGCCTGTCCCCAGTCATCTATGACAGCCTGACCGGACTCATGACCAGCCTCGTTGCTGTCGAGTTGGAGAAAGTGGTGCTGAAATCCACCTTCAACCGGGTAAGACTGAGGGGGCGCGGGCCCACAGCTCTGTCCTTCCTCTGCCGAGAACAAGTCCTGCCACCCGAGACTTGCATCCCCTCTGCTACCTACAGACCCTGCATATCCAGGCCCAGGCCTGCCCTGTCTTCTAAGGCTTCAGAGAAACTGGAGCCACGGGCACTGCCTGAGGCCCAGCCGGCCTTGCCACCGTGCTGAGGGCAGTTGGAGCCTCGCTCTGCATGGCCAGAGGGCTGACCCTGAACAGCAGCTGGCCTGTGTTCCCCTGCAGCTGGGGGGTCTGCAGTTCGACAAGGAGCTGAGGTCACTTATTGCCTACCTTACCACGGTGACCACCTGGACCATCCGAGACAAGTTTGCCCGGCTCTCCCAGATGGCCACAATCCTCAATCTGGAGCGGGTATGTGGGCTCCCTCCCTGGCCAGGGAGAGGTGAATGGTAAGAGAGGTGAAGGCAAAATCTGGATCCCTGCTGTTACCCCAAAACCAGCAGCCCGGCCCTGTGAATACCCCTGCCCTGCCCCCCAGCAGGGCCCTAGGCCTTCCCTTAGGGGAGCCCTGCTTTGCTGACTGCTGTCTGTTCTGCCTCAGGTGACTGAGATCCTAGATTACTGGGGTGCCAACTCCGGCCCGTTGACGTGGCGCCTGACCCCTGCCGAGGTCCGCCAGGTGCTGGCTCTGCGCATAGACTTCCGCAGCGAGGACATCAAGCGGCTGCGCCTGTAGCGGCCGGGGCGAGCATCCAGCCACATGTCTGGGGCCCATTCCCCACGAGCCACAGCCACGGAGACGGCAAGGCAGTCTGGCTTAGGGAAGCTCTGACAGCTCGGACTGCCCCGCTGCCCAGGCCTGGATTCTCCATGCTCTGCCCTCAGAGCTAGCTGAGGGGGCAGCTTTCCCCACCCAGAGAGGTGGACCCCCTGAGAAGGCAGCACACACGGCCGGCCGGCCTCTCACCCACACACACTACAGCAAGCAGGCTGTTCCTTCCAGCCGAGGGGACCGGTACATCTGGGGACATGGGAGCTCGGCTGGACTCCAAGGGAAGGCTGTGACATTTATGATCCCCGAATAAAGACACTCTCAGAGAGATGCCAATGTGCTGTTTTGGGGGAGGGCTGGCAGCCATGGGGCAGGACAGGCCCACCAGTTGCACTGAAACGTGAAGGCAAGAGCCTAAGGCCTCAGCCTCCATCCGCACCTTGGGCAGCGCACTGAAGCCTCCAGGAGCCCTGAGGGTGGCCCTCACCCAATCTTGGACCCTCGACCCTATCTTGGGCCCTCAACACCTTCTGAATCATCCCAGGGACAGTTTCCCACAGAGCAGAAAGTGGGAATTACTGCCAGCAGGAACAAAAAAGAGCTTTTTAAGGACAGTATGAATTTATTCCAAGAGTGTCAGTCTTGAGAAGCCGCTGCCCACGGTGCTGGGTCACTTGGCACAGTCCATGGTGTTGCTGGTTAAGGCCTGGGCTGGCAGTGACTTACAGGACCACGTGGCTCACTGCCAGCCAGGAATGGGCCCTCCACCTCTCCCACTCCCCATGAGCTGGGGAGCAAGGGTGGAGTCCAGCTCAAAGGAAGGCCACAGGAAATGCCTCAGAGGGCTCTTCGGGGTCAGCCTCCCCACGGTGCCCCAGCTGAGGCTGGTTGACATCCTCTTCGTCCAGGGCGCCGTGGACAGTGGGAAGGCCATGGTCCAAGCTGCCATGGGAGTTGTAAAGGCCACAGGGGACACCAAGCATAAAACCTTGCTCTGTCCATCTGGGGCAGAGGCCCAGCCTAGGCCACGTCAGCCGGGAGGTCACAGTCCTGTTCCCAAGCCGTCTGCTTGCCCAGGACTTGCTCAGGTGAACCTGGGAGCAGCTTCCCAGCGGTGGGTGGGAAGTGGAAGGCTGAGCGCTCCGGGAATGGGGCATCAGGTCGAGGCTTCACTCTCCAGCAGCTCCAGGCTCAGGCCCTGAGTGTCCACTTCCACCAGGTGGACACTGTAGTTCCCAAGGCCCTGGGCAGGACAGAACGTGTTCAGAGGACTCAGTGGACTGAGGCAGCAGGGCCAGGAGACTTGCAGCCAGAGCCCCACTTGGCCAGTGGGTCACAGCAAGGCCCCTTGCTCCCACCAGCCACCAACCCAATACTGCCAGGTACCTCAGTCTCGGCCAGCACAGCCTCTAGAGCCTCCTTTTGCCGCGGCTTCTTGGTCAGCAGATAGAGAAAGCCCCCACCACCTGCCCCTGCGAGGCTCTGGCCATGCACATGGGGCGCCAGGACATCCATCATGTGCCGCACAGCCAGGGGCTCGCAGCCTGGAGCCATGAGCTTCTTCTGCTCCCAGTACGAGGTCAGGTACTGCCCCAGCAGGGGCAGGCTTCCTGGGAGGGGGCAAAGAGGGGAGTGTGTTTGGCCACAGTCCTCCTGTAACACCCATCTGGAGACAATGAAATGCCAAGAGGCGCTCCCTAGCCACTGTCATGGTCAAGAACCTGGGTTCCAAGATCAGCTGGAAACGAATAATGAAGCCCACTGAGAGGGTGGTTGGACTCATGTACTAATGGGACAACATGGTGCCCAGTAGTTAGTGCTCAGGGACCCGTGGAGTCCTGCTCAGCTCCCACTGCCCTGGAAACCGACGAGGGGCCAGCTTCTTCCCACCTGCTTCTCGCAGGTGGAGCTCATCCTGATATAAGTTTCCCAGCAAGGTGAGACCCTGGGGAAGGCAGTTTCCAGGGGCTTATTATCTGGGATCTATGCCAAGTCTGTAGGGGCCTCTGGCCTCTGAGCCCCACAAGTGACAAGGCGCTTTCTCTTGTTGCCCTGACCTCTCTGGAGTAAGTGTCTCACCTTGGCGGAAGGCTTCGGCACACTCCTCAGTCTGCCGCACCAGGCTGTGGGCGTTCTGCACGACAGCAGGCAGCCGGGCGTACCAGCTCCTCAGCACATCCTGCAGACCGGCAGGAGAGGTGCACTGAGGGTCAGGGCCCACCTGAGCCCCTGGCCTCCCTCCCTCGTCCTGGGGCCAGGCCTCACCTGTAGTAGGTTCCGTGCCAGGCGGGTCTTGCCAGTGTACACCAGGAGCAGGTGGTCATTGAGCTTCTGCACAAAGCCCTCAGGCACAGCGAGCTTCTCCACCTCCACCTTCAGTGGCAGCTGAGCCCGAGAACGTCCCACCTTGATGCCAGGCATTAGGCCACCCACTTGGTCCTGCCAGCCACCTCCTGTGAGTTCAGGGCCCCATCACTGTTAGAGCTCATTGACCCAATTTCACTCTCCCAGCCCAGGTTCCCAGCCCTGCACCCCTGCCTGGGACCAGTGTGGGCAGACAGCCGCTCCAGACCCCAGCTATAATATGTGACCTGTGCAGCTTCTGCCCCAGGCCTGGGAGCAGGGCAGTCCCATGGAGGAGTCCAACCCGGTGGGGCTCCAGGACCCGTCTGAGCCCCTTGACCTTTGAGCATCGCTTCCGGTCGGTTCAGTGAGTTGGCAAGGCCGCGACTGTACGCCCCCCGACCATGGAACAGGCTTGGGTCACTTAGCATGTTGGCAAGGCCGCCTGCTATTCGCTCCGGGACTGTGATAGCCTTGCTGGGAAGTGACCCCCCTCTGACTCCCCGATATACTACTATAAAAGAATTACATAGCTCCCTCATACATTTTGAGTGTGTGGTAGGATTTCCC
>NW_006159850.1:13958982-13962298 GCF_000334495.1 Tupaia belangeri chinensis | reverse complement strand
ATCGGTTGATAGTTAACTCTGCTTGCTGGAACTGTTTCCTGAAACTGCACTGCTTGAAGTTACCAGGAACCTGCTTTCATCAATCAAACAATTGTTGAACTGTATCGATGATTAATAGACTTGCCCTTAATCAAACCCTGAATGGTTTCTATTGTTAAAACATTATGAATTGATCATTAGTACACGTAGCCCCTCTCCCATTTACTTGCATGTATCCATTTTCAATAAAAAGGCACGGCGATTCCTAGCAGTTGTCACTCCTCAGAGAGCGATCTCTGGGAGTGTCCGGCTGAGGACGTGCATGAAAAAGCACGAGGCCTTAGTCTTCCTTTCTTTCCAGCGTCACCTCCATCGAGCCAACCCACCCCCGCCGAGGTTGGTCCCCGGCAGTCCCAGCCTGGGAAGGGCTGCCCTCGGCCTCCAGCTGGGAATTCACGGGGCAAAAGTCTTGGTGCAGACCTAAAATGTCATTGGACCTGCACTAATATCTCAGGGGAAAGGTTTGACACTAACCAACTCCTGCCTCCCCCTCAGGGGAGGTGAGACAGTTCTTTTCCTGTAGCCTAACAATCTCCCTGCACCCTGTCTTGTCTGATGAAATGTTTATGTTGAAAATAAACTTTTTGGGCCAGCCGGTGGCATAGTGGTTAAGGCAACTGCATCCCACACCGCCAACTCTACGGTTCAAGTTCCAGACCCAGAGGCTTGAAACATATGTCAGAGGAGCCAGCAGGTGGCATGGTCATTTAGAGCGTTAGACTCCCACATGGCCGACCATGGTTTGAGTCCCAGACCCGGTGGCTTGCTTTCTCACTTTCCCTCTCTCTGGTCAAATTAAAATAAATAAGTAAATAAAATTCAATAAAATAATTCTAAAAAAAAAATGTCAGATACATGTATGTGCATGCCCAAAATCCCAAAAGGAGGACGAGATGGTGGAGAAAGGATTGCAGTGTGACCATTCCACATGAGGCATTTCTTTCTCTCTCTCTCTGTGTCTCTTTCCAGCAAGCACACACATGCTCTGGCAAATTTTAAAAAATTAAAAAAGCTTTTCAGCATCTTATTTTTCTTTTACCTAACAGGAAGAGCTATTTACATCTTATGTTAATGATGAAAGATGTGGATCTTTTTTCCCCTTGCAGCTATATAAAAATACAAAATTTGACCTGCTTCTACATATTTAGGGAAGGGCCTGCAAAGTTTTAATTATGAAATGCAAATAAATGGCAGGATACATCTGGAACTTAGGAGCCAAACATGGAAGACCCGAAATGTCAAGAACACCTTAACCGTGCCCGGTCCTTCAGCGCACCTAGGACGGCGTGAGAACACACTCCCTTGAGTGGTCCCAAATAATGTCTGTCTCCCTTCAACCACATGTTCTTTGAAGGTAAGGGCCCAGTGTTTGCTCATTTATGCCGACGGCCCCCACAGTGGGGGCTGACCAGAAGAAGAACTGGAGTCGTACACCTCCAGACAGCCCATTTTGCTAATGACTTAAGGGGTGTGGGTGGTTACAGTAAGAGGAAGAGGGGGGCCACGGAGCGACAGTAATCTGTCTGACTTCACGCCAGTCTCCCAGAGTGGTGCTGGAGAAGAGGCCCAGGTGAAGAGAACTCCCTAGGACCAGGAACCAGACAGACCTGCACTGTTGTATTCTGCACATGGATCCTGGGGGCCCGAGGGCCCAGAGGGGAGAGAAGCCTGGTGCTAATAAGCCCTCGTGGCCTTTACTGGCCTCCACGGCTCCTCCTACGCTGGGGCAGGTGGTCCAGCCCAACAGGGGCAAGTTGGCAGAGGGCAGACTGAAGATCCATCCTCCACTACAAACCCCCTCTGCCCAGCAGGTCCGAGGAGAGCCTGGATGGGCAGAGTCGTGAAGACTAGCGCCTGATACCCAGAGTAGCTAACGCACACGTCAGGCGCAGCACAGAGCCTGGCTCAGAGGTGCTCAGAAACATCAGCTCCTCCCAGGTGAACATTTCAAGCTGAAAACCACCAGAGGTTCAAGTGGGAAGAAGGGAGCTCCATTTAAGGAGCAGTTATGTGCCTGTTGGCAAAGCACAGGCAAGCCCAGGGGAGCCCCAGGAAGCCCTTGGGCGAGTACCCTGGGCAGCCCCATACCTGTGGTAAGCACCTGCTCCAGGTGCAGCACTGCATGGATCAGAGCCTCGGTGCCCACCGCCCGGCCCGCAGCCCGCTGCAGAGCCGCCAGGGCAGCGCCTGCCAGGATGCTACTGGTTCCTGCAGGGTAGAAAGGAGGATGCCAGGCATGAAACGCCTCTGCTCAGCCTGGTCCTGCCCTGCTCTCTCAGGGCAGAGGCCAGGGAGATGAGTCACAGGCAAGGCTGAGGACAGTGACAGTAGGGGGCAGCAGGAGATGGGGCCTGCTCACCAAGGCCGGAGCCATGTGGCAGCTCAGACCAGGTGTGCAGCTCGAAGCCACCCCCAAAGGTGCGCTGCAGCTGCTCGCTCAGCGGGATCTCACAGCGGACGCTCACGATCCCTGCACAGATGAAGGCCGCCTTCAGCAGGGCCCCTGCAGAGAGACGGGCACATAGTAGGGAGTTTGGTCCCAGGAGAATCACCCCCCACCCACCCTGCAGCCCCCAGCCGGTGCAGGACTTATCTAGTGGGACAGAAGCCCGGCAGCATGCAGCCCCGCCCCCAGCCACGAAAGGGCTCTGGGCTCCTGGAGCAGGCAGATGTGTCCTCTAGGCTTTCTCCAGCCACTGGCCAGGGCCCAGTCCCCAGTGCCCGCAGTCCTCCAGGAGGGAGCTCCAGGTTCTACCCATTTCTGAGCTGGCTTCGGGTGCTGTCCCCACCTGCAAGTGTCCTTGGGCGCTCTGACCTGGGGCGTGGGGCTGGCAGTAGTCCTGCAAGTCATCCAGGTTCCGGCACACTATCTTCACAGCCATCTCGTCCTGCCGAGGCCCCACCGCCAGCCACAGCTCCGGCTCCAGGATGCGGCGTGCCCTGGCCCCGATAGGCCGACGGCCGTCCACGCGCACAGCCAGGCCCAGCACTGCCCCGCCGAGCTCATAGGCGAGGGGTGGTGTGTCACTCCAGCCCCCTATGGGGGTTCAGCAAGACCACGCCGGTCACGGGGACTGTCCATCTGAGGTAGCTACCCTCACCCCTAAAGGCAGCTCACCAGAGAAATCCACACGGGCCGGGCACTCGGCCACCACCCACTGCCCAGGTACCGGCAGCTCCACCGGCTCCGTAGAGACAAAGTGCTGGGCTGACATCACAGCCTGGCGGATCAGGATCTGCCCAGCCCCCCCATAGTGGCGGGGGGCCCGGCGGAGGC
>NW_006159850.1:13931324-13958816 GCF_000334495.1 Tupaia belangeri chinensis | reverse complement strand
GTGCGATTCGGGATCTCCCCAGCCCCCTCATAGTGGCGGGCAGCTCGTACGAGCGGGGCTGGCCTGCCAAGAAGGGAAGGAGAAAGGAGACATGGAGCCCAGATGGGGAAGATGGCCTCGGTTTGGAGCCCTCACTGCCCTGGTGACCTGAGGGTGTCTCACCTCTCTCTGGGCTTCCACCACCCCGCCCACTTCCCAGGATGCCTGGGGCCTCTCAAAGGGCTCTGCTTCCACCAGCACCCACCTGCTCAACCACTTGCCCCTCTCCTGGGCGAGTGCCTCCACGCCCCCTGCCAGGTCCCCACACTCCAGGTGGGAGAAGGGCCGCATCCACTCGGGGTTGGCAGCCGGCCCACTCCGTAAGCCTCCCTGGCCCTCTGCCATGCAGCCCAGCACGTCCGCCACACAGGCCAACGCCCGTGCCGCCACGCCAGGGTCTTCTGCCCCAGCTGCAACTGAGGGAGCAGGAGTCAGGGTGACAGGCAAGGGGACCACCCCCCAGTGCCCTCTGCCCCTAGAGATTACCAAACGGTCCCCACACACTCCCAGCCCCTCACACCTCCTGGGTTTTGTCTAAGACATACTGTTTCCTTGGAAAGAACCCCCACTCTCTGCCTGGCCCAGTTCTCATCCTGCCGCCCCAGCCCAAATGTGCCCCTTCCCTCCACCCCAGGGTGCCCACACTGGTAAAGTGCTCAGGCTCAAGGGTCACACCACGTGGGTTCAAGCTGCCACCACCCAGGACAAACTAGCTATGTGGCTGTGGGTAACTGATGAGGATGACATCCCACGGTCCCAGGGCCATAAATGAGATGCCACCTATGAGACTATGGCGCTGAACCACTCAGCATGCCCAGACCTCAGGCAGAGCGGGCCACAGCCCCACATCCTGGCGCCCAGTACAGAGTGTGCAGGTTTGATGAGGGCGGTTAGGACCCAGTCACTTGGCCACTAGGCCTTAGCCTCTGACCAAATTCCCCACTGATAGGTGAAGCTTCCAGAAACCTAACAGTAAACTCCGAGGTGTCCCTTCCCAGTGTCAGTCTCTCACGGCTCTCTAGTCCCCTCGGGTAGGTGTCCCAGAGGGCAAGTACAGCAGATGACCCTGGTCTCACTCCCTGGCTCTAACACCTAGCATACTTACCCTGGTCCAGCGTGGCCAGCAGGGGACCGGGGCAGCCCTCCCGGACAGCAGCCTGGATCAGTGGGCGCAGGCTTAGGTCCTGCCGGGTCTCCAGCACGTGCTGCGCCTTACGCAGGGCCTGGCGGAAGAACAGGTCCCGGCGGGAGGCCAGCGTGGCAGCCCGGTCCAGGCATGGCTGCAACTGCTCCCAGGACAGGCGCCAGGAGGCTCGCCAGGCCCGCAGGGCCTCACCCCCATCCTCCTGGGCCTCCAGCATCCACAGCATGTCCCGGGGCCCCAGGGCCCTCGAAGCGTGAAGTACAGGGAACAGGCGGGCACTGTGGAGGCGACGCTCTGCCGGGGGTGTGTCTGGGTCCCACAGGTCCCAGTCTCTGACGAGGAGAGAGCCACATGAGCCAGAGGGAAGCTCGGGCTCCTACCTCCTCCCCAAGGCCTGACCCTGTCAGTTCATGGGGACAGGACAAATTCCCATATGTGACACACTGAACCATTGCCTGTCCCCTTTCCCAGAGCACCCAACGAAATCCCAAAGTCGTAAGGAGATTTGGAGCAGCCGGGGAAGTGCTGGAGGGAATCAAGCCGTCCCAAACACCCCAATGGATGGTCAGGGAGCCGCTGCTGCCCCGGGGGCAGGGAGGGTAAGACTGAAGCCCCAGCTGCACAGGCCCAGAGGCCCGCCGGGCATCACCTTACCGGACACCTGTCTTCTTGAAGAACTCCTCCCAGGACATGTTGAGAAACGTGCCTGCTCCCTGTCTCTGGGGTTAGAGGAAGAAGCAGTCAGGGCTGCTGGAGCCATAAGACGGGGCTGGGGACACTAGGCCAGAGGGCTGGGAGCTGCTTAACGGGGGACAGGAAGAGAGACACGAGCACACGCTCCAGCAAGCTCAAATGTGGCTTCAAGCCCTGGAGCCTCAAGGTCTGCTCAGGAGCGTAGAATTTGGTGTGGAACCCCAGGAGCCCTCCACACTGGCTCTGCAGCCCAGGGCCACTCACCCTCTCCCTGAACCTGTCTCCAGCCTGTAACACAGGGATAAATCTCCACCCAGCCCGGCGCGTGCACCAGGACGAGAACAGGGCGGTAACGGCCCGCTGAGACGCCATCCTCCAGGCCAGAGCTCAGAGCGCTGCAGTGGGACACAGGCCAGGACCGCTGGGACTCCCCAAAGCTCGAAGATGAGGGTGAGAAGGTGTAGGGTAGGCACCTACCTCCCAGTTGTCCAGACGGCCAAAAAGAGTGAAGGCACGAGCCGGGGCGCCCTGGAGCTGCACATGATGTCCCTGCAGGACGAGGTCACGCATCTCTAGGCCACGCAATGCCTCGGACTGTGCCACATCCAGGCCGCTCACAAAGCAGCCAGTGCCGATGTGGATAGGGCCCTGGCAGGGGAGAGGACAGACAGCCTGAGCGGACAGTCACCCAGGCACACCCCCCAACCCAGGCTGCCCTCGTCCCTCTCCGCCCCTGCCCGTGCTCTTAGGCCTCACCCGCAGGTAGCAGTGCTGCAGGACACTCCCAGGACCCAGTCGGACTGGGCCCTCTAGCAGGCAGCTGATTACAGAGCTCCCAGGCCCCAGGAGCTGCGGCTCCTGTGAAACCAGAGAGGGAAGCCGTGAGGGCCAAAGACTCCAGCCCTTCCCCAGCCCAGCCGCTGGTGCAGGACCTCCAGGCCTGCTGCTCCTAGGCCCTGGGCCAGCCAGATCCCCCTCAGGACCCACCCTGGCCCTGGCTTGAGGTCTACACTCATCCCACCTGGAGGGCCACCTCTGAACCCCCACCTGCCCCTTAGCTCCATGTCACTAGCCCAGATCTGTCATTTCAGACAGACCTGTCCTCGTGCAGCCTCTGCAGGAAGGGCTTCCTTAGCTTCTCAAGCAGGCAGACCTCACGCAGAAGCCTGACTCGGCCGTGTCCTGACTCCATGGGATATAACACCTGGGCTCCCCAAGCCTGGGCCCATACTCCCCGGACCCCAGGGACCACAGGCAGGTCTCACCTCCACCTGTGAGTGCACCGTCTGGGCCCCGGGTCCCCCAGGGAGTGTGAGGCTGCGCAGGAATTCACTGGCCGAGGAGGTCAAGTAGCTGTAGCTGCCATTGGGGACATAGGCTGTAAAGACATGAGCACTGACCCAACCCCAGGCCTCGCCGCTGCGGTGCCAGGCCAGCCTCCCACCCACAGACATTGGGAGGGCGGCCTGGCAACAAGCCCGCCCAGCCAATGGGCCTTGGCCACCTGCTTGAAGTCATATAGCTAGAAAGTAGCAGACTGGACAGGAGTCCAGAGATGAGACAGAAAAATGAGAGGATCGGGCTGGCAGGTGGTAGTTAAGAGTACTGGACTCCTGGGACCAGCAGCTGGCATAATGGCTATATTACTGGACTCCCATGTAGTTGACTGTGGTTCAAGTCCCAGACAAGGTGGCTTATACTCACACCGGGTGCGTGTGCGTTTGTACCCAAGATCCCAAGAGGAGAATGGAGGAGAAGGGACTGTGGCGTGGCCATCCCCCCGGGGGGGTGATATAGAGACAGAAAGCAAGAAATCACCCCCCAGAGGGGATGGTCACACCGCAATCCCTTCTCCTCCATTCTCCTCTCGGGATCTTGGGCATGCACGCACACGCATCTGGCGTGAGTTTTAAGCCACCAGGTCCAGGACACAAACTGCGGTCGACTACATAGGAGTCCAGTGACATAGCCATTACACTAACTGCTGGTTCCCTGTCTCTGTCATGCACCCTATAGCAAAAAATTCTCCCCAAAAAATAATTAATTAATTAAAGTTAAACAAAAAATTCTTTTAAAAAAAAGAAAGAAAAATGACAGAGAGTTCTCTCAGCGGGAGGGCTCTGACTCAGGAGGGGTAGTTGTCAGTCAGGGACCGGCTGCCTGGCCCAGGACACAGGCAGCAGCCCCACCCTGGGGTCTTCACTCCCACAGTCTCCCTCTCCAGGTAGCCGAGAGGCAGTACCCACCCAGGCTGGTGGCGAAGCTCCCTCCACAGCTGGGCCCGGGCATCCTGCAGGTGACCTGTGACACCAGCATCGCCTTGCCCCACCTCCGGCGGCCGCCCCACCAGGAAGTTCTCCCGGCTCACATGCCGAGCCATGCAGAGAAGGACGTCGAAAAACAGGGACAGCTGGGACCGGGAAAGAAGCACTGCTAGTGGTGGGGACCAGGCTGGGCTGAGCTGGGGTGGTCCCATCTGCAGAGGTGCTGACCCAGAGAGGAGAAGGGGGACTGGCCTGAAGCCACAGCACCTCAGCCCTAGGCTAGGGCCACCCAACCACCCCCTCAGTCACCTGGACAGGCCGGGCTCCGGAGTCCAAGCCCATGTAGGTGCAGGCGTCCAGGGGTGGGCTCACGTGGGTGGCCAGGAGGTGCTCGGCGGTCTCCACAGAGAAGAAGACGACCCCAGAGACCTAGGGCGATCCCCAAAAGGGCCAGGCCCAGACATGAGTCAGGGAGGGCACGTGCAGATAGGCCATGCGAGGCCGGGTGTCATTCCAGGCAGGGACTAGTATTTTCTGAGCCATTCCAGCACCCACACCCTTACTACTCACGGGGGTAGCTCCCACCAACGCGCCTTCTGGGACAACCCCCCCTTTAACTTCCAGAACTCTTCCCAAACCCAGTTCTCCACCTTCCGCACCACTCCTGTCCTCGTCCTTGACTCAGAGCAGCCCGAGGCTGGTTCCAGACGTCCTCCCAAGCACATCCCCGCCCTGCCCTCATCTGCTTCTCGGCTTTCCGGCTCAGGACAAGAACTCGAAAGCCCCTCTGCAGCCTTTCTCCACTTGCTCCCTGGAATGCCAGTTCCAGACCTCCCTCAGGTTCTGGTTTTGGCCTGCCCTGGAATCTTCTAGAAGGAGTGGGACTGTGCCATGGGCAGGAAGGCAAATCTTTCCTCCCCCACCCTATAGGGTCCCCATCTTGGACCCAGCAGCCGTACCAGCGGCACCCGCCCATCAGGCCCGACACACCGCTGAATCTCCGCGTCAGTGCCCTGGTAGTAAATGTCCAAGACGAAGCCCTGTGTGGGAGAGGCAGGGTCAGGGCGGGGACCGGGGGACCGGGAGCAAGGCACAGCTGAGGAGCCAACGGGGTGCTTTCCAAAGGAGCAACCAGGATGCAAGCCTGGCCGGAACCAGTGCCCGTGGGGACGCAATCGCCAGATGTGCCCTCGGCGATGGCCTCCTTGTGGTCACTGTGAAATGCATCTTTGGCAAAAGGTAAGAGGTGAGCACCAGAGCTGTGCTGTGGGGGAACTCCTCGGACCCAAGCCCATGCCAGAGAACCCAGGACAAGAGGCTGCCCGAGTGCAGAGCTGGAAGGCCACCCAAGGACCCAGCAGCCCGCACCACCACCCCAAGGCACTACCTGGGAGTCGGCGAGGTAGACTCCGTGATTCTGGGCGTAGGCTGGACTCCCTGGAAGGGCAATTGCTCTGGCTCCCCGGAAGCCCTCCCAGCTGATCCCTGTGGAGTAGGGCAGTCAGGAGGCTCCGAGGGGCAGAAGGAAGGGAAAGCCCGGGGCTAGGGCATCCGGCACCTCTAACAGCAAAGTGAGGTCTCCAAAGCCATAATGGATTTTCCTCTGGGAGAAGGACAACCCCTCCTCTCCCTCCACGAAGCCCAGTGGGGCAGAGGGGCAGGCTGGATGTGTCCATCCTACAGGTAGACTGAGGCCCACCCACCAGGGAAGTCCCTGCCTCTTGGTCTGGGCTACATTCTCCACACCCTGCAGCTTCCCTTCTGAATTAGGGCAGAGGGGCAGGCCCAGAGGCAGAGGTGAGGAGCCGGGACCAGAAAGGCCCAGCTGGCCTCTCACTGTGGTGAGGGAGGCAGCCCCGGGCCCTCAGCTCACCGGGATTCGGAGGAACAGACAGCAGCATGTCAGTGCTGCAGACCCACACGCCTGGCGGGGAGCCTGGGCCCAGCTGCATCAGGAGAGAAAGAAAGAGAGGAGGGAGCTGGTGGCCTGGCCCCTTCCTCTGTCTCTCACAGCTCAGTCTCAGCCCATTCCAGCAGCCACCTTGCCCCAGGAGATGCCTTTGCTAGGTCCCCATGATGCCACCCCCACCCCTCACCTGGACCTGGGACGACAGCATCCCCTAAACCGCTCCTGCTGGGACCCCACCTCCCCCGCATCTTAGCCACCACAGACAAGGGCTGGCGGAGTGCACTAAGAGAGGAGTTGGCTGTGGCTGGGACCAGGCTTGTGGGCCACCATCCAGCCTCACCCGGTGGGTCATGATGTCCAGCAAGCAGTCCAGGTTGCAGACCAAGGCTTCCACAGGGGCCTGGGGGTTCTCTACAGGGAGGCAGGTGAAGGCCCGGCCACAGTCATCGAAGGGGAAGTCTCGGCCCTGGAGTGGAGCAGGGACTCTGCAGAGTCTGCCTCCACCTGGGGACACTCGGGGAGGACAGCCCAGGGCACCTCAGCTTGCAAGAGCAAAAGCCATCAAGTAGAGGACTTATAAAACGTTCTCTTGCTATCTCCTCTGACAGTTTTCTAAATTAACATGATCGTTGTAAAAATGAGGAAATGTAAATGCATACAAAGAGAAAGGGTCCCTCGGGAACACTAAACACTGCCCTCATGTAGAGGGGTACCCTCCTAGGCTTTTATTCATACACTCCTCAATTTTTCTCAGATTTGCCAGAGGATGCGCACACTCCCATGTGA
This sequence comes from Tupaia belangeri chinensis, assembly GCF_000334495.1. Taxonomy (NCBI): domain Eukaryota; kingdom Metazoa; phylum Chordata; class Mammalia; order Scandentia; family Tupaiidae; genus Tupaia; species Tupaia belangeri. The sequence continues at coordinate 13,951,981 of NW_006159850.1, read as the reverse complement.
GACAGAACGGGGCACCGGGGGAAGTGATCCCTGAGCACGGTCACACTACGATCCCTTCTCGTCCCTTTTCTCCACACTGTCAGCATTTGGGGTATGCACACATACATGCACAGCGTGTTTTTCAAGCTGCCAGGTGCAAGACTTGAACCAGGCAGTGGGCCGCAGAGCCAGATGAATCTTTCAACCTGTCTAATTTTCTACCAGGACGATATTCCATGTATATTTAGCCAGTTCCCAATTTTTGAACATCTGGATTTGTGCAATGAACATTGGTCAGTATACACGCAATGGTGCAACACCCCTGAAGTCCCGCCCAGCCCTGGGAATTGTGGATCCGGCCTTCTGCATGGCCCCCGCTTACCATATGCAAGATGAGGATCCAGGCTGAGTGCAAGACGTCCGATGTAACCACCTGTCGGGGTGGGACAGCCCTGTCGGCACAGGCCTCAGCAGCCCTGCCCCTCCTGGAGGAGGAGGCCCAGCAGTCCTCCACCTGGGCTACCTGCCTGCTCTATTCTGAGAGGAGACTGCGGGCAACAATGCTGGGTGACTCAGAGGAAGTCACCTCCATATCCGTCACACAGAGGTCCCGCCCCCGCCCCCGCCAATGCCACCTCCATCGTCAGAACATGTCCACACTTGGGACCGCCTCACAGAGCAACTCCCAGCCAGGTGCTATGCAGACCAGGGACCGAGTGAGGCAGGCCAGCACATGCAGACACGGGCCAAGTGGGGACACTGACGCCGGGACCCTGCCCACAGGGGCAGCCACATCTCAGATCCAGGGAACAGGTGCCATGTGGGAATGAGAACCGGGAGTAGGGAGTAGCAGGCCCTCTGAACTGCTCAGAGAAGCCAGGAAGCCACTCTCTGGGATACGGCTCGGGCTTTGGGACACGAAACACGCCCCCCTAGACCTCTGAAGAAAAGCAAGAAAGCCACTCTCTGGGATACGGCTCGGACTTTGGGAAAACGTTCTAAGAGCTGGCCTGCCTCCGGCCCTCATCTGGACAAGGCAGAGCTGAGTCAGTCCAGTTTGCAGACATAGGAATGGCAGCCGAGGGCCGCCTTGGTGAGGGTGACAGCGCCAGAAGAGGGGATCTTGGAAAGGCTCTGGCTCCGACAGGACACAGGCCGAGGCGGCATGCGCAGGCACTCACGGTGAAGCCCGAGCGGGCACTCAGGTGCTCAGCAGCCACCAGCAGGGCGTTCAGGGTGGCTCCACCACTGCCCACACGCGTCTCGGGATCCTCCACGGCCAGCAACAGCGTCGCCGGGGGGATTTGCTCACGCTTCTGCCGCAACTCCAGCTCTGGGATCAGAAAAGTGCGAGGGTCTGCCTCTGGTCACCCTGCCCTGGTCCAAAGCAGCTGAGTAGGCTGACTGATGGTTATTTCTTTATCTTCTTCAACCTAATGGCTTTTCCTTCTTTCTTTTAAAAAGAATTATTTTATTTAACTTTATATATTTTAATTTGACCAGAGAGGGACAAAGTGAGAGCGAGACAAAAAGAGAGAGAGAAAGTGAGAAAGTAAGCAGCCAGGTCCAGGACTCGAACTGCATTTGGCTACATGGGAGTCCAGCGTCCTTAGCCGCCATGCCGCCTGCTGGCCCCCACCTAATAGTTTCCCTTTATTTTTATTTATTTATTTATTTATATTTTGGGGAGGGTTTTGCTATAGGGTGCATGCACTCACTAGGCAGGAAGAGAGAGAGAGAGACAGAGAGATAGGAAACAAGAAGTCACCCACCCCGGGGTGGGGGGGATGGCCACACCACAATCCCTTCTCCTCCATTCTCCTCTCGGGATCTTGGGCATGCAGGCACATGGACCCAGCGTGAGTTTAAGCCACCAGGTCCAGGACTCAAACTGCAGTTGGCTACATGGGAATCCAGTGACATAGCCATTACGTTAACTGCTGGTCCCATCCCTTAATTTTCTTTTTTTTTTTAGATTTTGCTTTAGGGTGTGTGCACTCACTGGAGAGAGACAAAAAGAAAGAGAGTGAGAAAATACCCCCAGGGGATGGTCATGCTGTAATCCCCTCGCTGTAATCCCTTCTCCATTCTCCTCTTGGGATTTTGGGCATGCCTGCACACGAACCCAGCATGTTTTTCAAGTCTTAAGGTCCAAGACTCAAACCACAGTCAACCATGGGGTATCTAGCCACCTTAACTACCAGGCCATCAGCTGGTTCAAGCTTAGTAGCTTTTCATGTATTAGCTCATTAGATGTTTTGGGGGGAGGTTTTTGGAGAGGTTTTCGCTATAGGAAGTGTGCACTCCCAGGAAAGACAGAGAGAGACAGAGAGACAGAAAGTGAGAAATCACCCCCCAGGGGGGATGGTCACACCGCAATCCCTCCTCCTCCATTCTCCTCTCAGGATCATGGGCATGCACACACATGTGCCCAGTGTGAGTTTAAGCTATCTGGTCCAGGACTCGAACAGCAGTCGACTACATGGGAGTCCAGCGACCTAACCATTATACCATCTGCTGGTCCCAAGCTCATTAGATCTAGACCTGGCTCTGGGAGGTAAGTACCATTACTCCAACTTACAGATGAGAAAACTGAGACACAAGGAAATTATATGCCGTGTATGAGATCACACAGCTGAAAGAAGTGGGTTTGAACTCAGGCCTGCCTGGCTGCTAGGGTATAGAGATACATTAATAGCACGGGAGGGGAGGAGTCCTACACAAGGAGAGAGGGGCAGAGGGGAGCGCCTACCTCTCTGAAAGACCGAGACGCTGTCCTTGTACTGGCATGTCAGGATGATGACCGTCCAGTCAACCCCCTTCAGCGGCTCCATTCCTGAGGCGGGGACATGAGCATATGCGAACGCTTTGTAAATTATCATACACCACAGGTAATTCTTCTGGGTATGCAGATGCATGAATTTTAACACGTGTGTAGATTCTGGTGGCCACCACCATATACCCCAATAACTCCCTCATGCTACCCCTTCTCTGTCCCTAACCTGACAACCACCAATCTGCTCCCTGTAGCTATAGTTTTGTTTTTAAAGAAGTATTTATTAGATTTTACTATTATTACTATTATTAATTTGCTATAGGGCATGTATACTCACCAGAGAGAGATGAGAAAGAGAGAGAGAAAGTGAGAACATAGGCTGCAGGTCTAAGACTCGAACTGCAGTCGGCCATGTGGGAGTCCAGTGCCTTCACCACCATGTCACCTGTGGTCCCCTGTAGCTATAGTTCTGTCTTTTCAGAATAACCAAGTAGAGGGACCAGCAGCTGGTGTAATGGCTATGTCGCTGGACTCCCATGTAGTCAACCATGGTTCAAGTACCAGACCCGGTGGCTTAAACTCACACCGGGCACAAGATCCCAAGAGGAGAATGGAAGAGAAGGGATTGCGGTGTGGCCATCCCCCCTGGGGAGTGATTTCTCGCTTTCAGTCTCTCTGTCTCTCTGTCTTTCTGGCAAGCGCATGTGCCCTATAGCAAAAAACTCTCAAAAAAAAAAAAAAAGAAAAGAAAAGAATAACCAAGTAGGGCCAGCTGGTGGCATGTTGGTTGAGGTGACTGGATCCCACATGGCTGACTGTACAGTTTGAGTCCCCAACTTGGTGGCTTGAAAAACAACGCTGGGTGTGTGTGCATGCACACCCAAAATCCCAAAAGGGATTGTGGCATGGCCATCCTTCATGGGGGTGGGGGGATGATTCCTCACTTTCCTTTTCTCTCTCTCTCTCTCTGGTGAGCACACATACCCTCTGGCAAATAAAAACAAAGTCAAATAAACAGAATATAATCTTTTAAAGTTAGCTCTTTCATCCATCAAAACACCTCTGAGGTGCAACCAAGTTGTTGCCTGTTATCACTAGCCTGACCCTTTTCCTCTGCAGAGCAGAATTCCCCTGCATGGACGTACCACAGTCTGTCTCTCCATTCATCCACTGAAGGACAGCTGGGCTGACTCTGGTTTTTGTCAATCATGAACAAAGCTGCTGTAAGCTTTCGGGTGCAGGCTTGTGTGAATATAAGACCATTTCTCTGAGTGGACACAAGGGAGTGGGATTCCTGGGGCACATGGTAAATGTATGTGGACATTCTTTTTTAATTAATTATTTCTTCTTCTTCTTCTTCTTCTTCTTCTTCTTCTTCTTCTTCTTCTTCTCCTTCTTCTTCTTCTTCTTCTTCTTCTTCTTCTTCTTCTTCTTCTTCTTCTTCTTCTTCTTCTTCTTCTTCTTCTTCTTCTTCTTCTTCTTCTTCTTCTTCTTCTTGGATGGTCACGCCGCAATCCATTCTCCTCCATTCTCCTCTCGGGATCTTGGGCACGCACGCACACGTGCCCAGCGTGAGTTTTAAGCCACCAGATCCGGGACTCGAACCACAATCGACTACATGGGAGTCCAGCAACATAGCCATTACGCTAACTGCTGGTCCCATCTTCTTATTATTTTTAATTTGACCAGAAGAGACAGAGCAAGAAGGAAAGTGAGAAAGCAAGCTGGCAGGCCTGGGATCTGAATGGCGGTCGGCCATGTCGGAAGTCCAGCCACCACACCACCTGCTGCATCCTTTCTTTTTTAAGTTTATTTTCTTTCATGCATGGTAGAAAGCATGTGTGCGCTTTTAGAGAGAGAGAAAGAGAGAGAAGCGCCTTCAACAGTGTCACATAGTGCCACGATCCCTTCTAGTAGCCCTCCAACTCCAGATGCCGGGCGTGCATGAGTGCACCAGGGCTGTCTTCCAGATAAGTCTGGGCTCTAGACCTGTGGTCAGCCATGTTGCTTCTAGCACTGCAGCTCAGTCTGTTACTAGCTGTGCCACCAGGCTGGATCTGCTCTCATTCTATTGGGTCATCAGAAAAGTCATGATGCATTTTTGCGTAGAAATACATAGAAAAATATGTCATGACTTTTTCAACAACCCAGTAAAATTTGGGCGCAGGACCAGCAAGTGGCATGGAAGTTAGGGCAGCTGGACTCCCACACGACCAACCGCAGTTCAAGTCCCAGACCCGCCAGCTTGAAAACCATACTGGGCACATGTGCATGTGTACCTAAAATCCAAGAGGAGAATGAGAAGGGATTACAGTGTTGACATCCCACCTTGGGGATGATTTCTCACTTCCCCTCTTTCTCTGCCTCTCGTGAGTGCACCCACTCTGCAGAAAAAAAAAAGGGGGGTGAGTATGATTTCCTGGGGACTGTGCTCAGGGACAGGAAGTGAAGGAAGCAGGACAAGGTAGATTGTTGCTCCCCCCACAAGCAAGGAGCTACCCTTCCCGTATGACCATCCCCTCCTCATTCGACCACTGGCTCTGAGCTGCTAACTTCCCAGGCTGCTTTGACTGAAGATGCTTCCCCAAAGGGGTCAGCTGTGGGGGCCAGTACACACACTGTGAGCTGGAGGGGGGTGACAGCTGCTCAAGGGGATCCAGAGACTCAAAAGGCCCTCCCCTCCAGAGGGCCCAAGACAGAAGGGACAGAGGCCCTCCCTACAGCCTTCTTCCTCCAGGGCACTCTGGGCAAGTCGGAAAAGGGAAGCCAAAGTGATGGACCCATCCCCACCCACGCTCCTCCCAGATGGGAAACCAGTCTGACTCCAGAGCCCCTGGGCTCCCCAAGACCACCTGTAGATGAACCCCCAGGCCTGCCCTGGCATCTACCTCCCATGAAGCAGCCCACCCACCCCTTCTTCCCCATGCTCCCCAAAGCTCAGACGGTCAGAGCAAGCAGATGCCACCACCCCAGATGTGCCCCGGGCATGCCTGCAGCAACCAGCCCACGCCCCAGCCAAAAGCAGACAGGAAACCTGCACTTCAGTAAGTTTCTTGTGCCAGACTCTGCTGCCACCAAGCTCATGGTTACAGCCAACACGACACCACCACTTAGCGACACCCACGCTCCCTGAGCTTTCAGGAAAAGCCTCCGTCAACCACAGAAACTGCTCTGTTCCCTGCTCAGGAGGTGAAATCCAGAGGGCCTGAGCTGCAGACTGTGGGCCAGCACTGAGGACAGAGGTTCACCCCGAGAGTCCACCTGGCTTTCTTTGTGAAGTGGAGAGAAGGCCCTGGTCACCAACTCACAGCATGACCTTAGGCACCCTAACCCTCTCAGGAGTCCTGCAGTAGTACGTACAATTGACAGGTATCCCCAGCTGCTGAGATTTGCACCCCACTTGGTTCTCACAAGGCCATGCTCCCTACCAGCTAGCCACTCCCAACCAGCGACTGGGTGCAGAGGGATACTGAGGCAGGCACATTCCTTCAAGACGAGATTTCTCTGACAGGCACCTTTGGCTGCCAGACTCCCCATCAACCAAGCTAGCGCTGTCTTAGAATGCACTGTGCCTGGAGTCTTCTATGCCCACTCTCCTTCCGGGGCAGGCTCCTGAACAGAGGCCAGACCTGGACTGCAGCCCACAGCTCTCCCAGCCTCTCTGGCACCCTCCCCCCTTTCTTCCCCAAGAAACTCTTGCTAAGGTCCAATCACACCTTAGCATCTGCTTCTCTGAGTCCCCAGACTAACATAGGGAATAAAATATCAGTCCTTTCTTGGCACCTCAAAGAGAAAACTGGGCCAGCTGCAGTGGCGCAGCGGTAATGCAATTCTCTGCAATGCAAAGACTGCATGGAAGGCTCTAGGTTCACGGCCCGAGGTCTCCCTGTGCACACTGGGCATTTGTGCATGCTGTGATCTTGGTTGGCTGAGCCAGGTGTGGGGTCTGGCATGGAGACCTAGTTAGGGTGCCCCCCCCTCTCTCTCGGAAGAAATTAATGAATAAGCTTAAAAAAAAAAAAAAAAAAACTAAGTAAAAGTATTTAGTGGAAGGCCAGCAGGTGGCATGGTGGTTAAGACACTGGAGTCCCACATGGCTGTAATTCGAGTCCTAGACCCGGTAGTTTGAAAATCATGCCAGGCGTGTGTGTGTGTGTGTGTGTGTGTGTGTGTGTGCATGCACACCCAAAATCCCAAGAGAAGAATGGAGGAGAAGGGTCTGCAATGTAGCCATCCACCCTGGGGGGAGATTTCTCTTTCCCCTCTCTGTCTCTCTCTGGTGAGTGCACATACCTTATGGCAAAATTTTAAATAATTTTAAAAAGCAAATAAGAAATGTCCTGGGCTGGCAGGTGGGGTGGTCCTTGGGGGCGCTGAATTCCCACATGGCCGACCGCCTTTCGAGTCCCAGACCTTGTGGCTTGCTTTCTCGCTTTCCCTTTCTCTCTCTGTCTCTCTCTAGTCAAACTGAAAAGTAATAATAACAAATGGAGTTAAATAAAGAATTTTTTTTTCCGGGCCCGTGTGCGTGCATGCCCAAGATCCCGAGAGGAGAATGGAGGAGAAGGGATTGCGGCGTGACCATCCCCCCGGGGGGTGATTTCTCGCTTTCTGTCTCTATGTCTCTCTCTGTCTGTCTGGCGAGTGCATGCGCCCTATAGTGAAAATCTCTCCAAAAAAAAAATAAAGAATTTTTTTTAAAAATGTCCCAAGGAGAGTCCAATGGCCCAGAAAGTAAGCCAGTCTTAGTCTCAGCATAGTGATAGAGGGACAAGGGCGGATGACAAGTCATGACCCTAACAGAAGGGCATCTCCATCTGAACTAAACTTTCTAGAGACAGAGGAAGTCCTGGGCTGGGTATCAGCCCTCTAGGACTCTGTCTCCATCTCTGCCTCTTCCTGTGTGGTCCTGGGCAGATTATTTAACCTCTCTGAATCTCAATTTTCTAATCTGAAAACTAAGCCAAACATGCAAATCTCCTAGGACTGTTGTCACATTATATAACATAAAATGTGCAGCATACAATCTCCGTAAATGGTAGATCTTTCTACTTAGCTAAGGAAGGGAATGGGAGGATTAAACTAGCCCTGAGGCAGGATGAAGTGAAGACTCTAAAATACACCTAGGGGGCTAGCTGGCTGTGTGGTGATTAAGGCAGCTGACCCCACATCTAAGTTCGAGTCCTGAACCTGGCAGATAGAAAAACACATGGGACATGTTTGTGTATATGCCCAAAATCTCCAGGGGAGAGCAGAGAGAAGAGATTGCAGAGGGGCAATCCCATTTCTCACTTACTTTATCTTTCTCTCTCTCAGAGCACACACGCCCTACAGCAAACTAAAAACGTATCCTTTGGGTCAAAGATGATCTTGAAAAAGAAAAAAAAAAAAAAAAAGAAAGAAAGAAACAAAAACAGAAAAACAGTGGAAGTCTGGAGAAAACAAGCAAGGTTGGGCGGGTAGCCCATGCCAGATCAACCCAGAGTATTCTTCAGTAATACCAAAGGGGATGGGCCCAGCCTAGTGGCCTAGTCAACAGCAAACTAAAATGCAGTGCTGGAAGACACATGCTGACCAGGGGTTTGGATCCCAGGCTGGGAGTGTGTGCATGCCCAATATCCTCATGAGCCCCTGGAGGATTGAGGAAAAGAGACCCCAATGCGATGAGGCCCTGAAGAGGGTGCTTCTCCCCTCATCCTTCTCTCGGGAGCATGCACCTGCTCTCTGTCATGAATAAGATAAACTCATTTAAAAGGTGGAATGATACTGGTAGCTCGCACTTAGGTAGGGCTTTTATGGGGTATTGTGACAAGTGTACTGCAGTACCTATCATCTCCTATAGCCCAAGCCACAGCCCTGTGAGTTGGACCTTTTTTTTTTTTTTTTGAGAGAGAGATTTTTGCTATAGGGTGCGTGCGCTCGCCAGACAGACAGAGAGAGACATAGAGACAGAAAGCGAGAAATCACCCCCCAGGGGGGATGGTCACGCCGCAATCCCTTCTCCTCCATTCTCCTCTCGGGATCATGGGCACGCACGCACACGCGCCCGGCGTGAGTTTTAAGCCACCAGGTCCGGGACACAAACCGCGGTCGACTACATGGGAGTCCAGCGACATAGCCATTACGCTAACTGCTGGTTCCCTGAGTTGGACCTTTTTAAAATTATTTTATTTAACCTTATTTATTTATTTTAATTTGACCATAGAGGAATAGAGTGAGAGAGAGAGAGAGAGGGAAAGTAAGAAGGAAAGCCACCAGGTCCAGGACTCGAACTGCAGTCGGCCGTGTGGGAGTCCAGTGCCCTTAACCACCATGCCACCTGCTGGCCCCTAAATTGGATCTTGTCATATCTGCTCTACAGAGAAGGAAAGGTTAGCGTTGACACAGCCTGCCAGAGGTCGTACACAGCAGGTCAGGTGCAGGCCACGTGTCCCACACCAACGTTCATGCTCTTAACCACGCTAGACAGGAAGCATCTGTCCTGGAGGATTTTCCACATCCACACAGAAATCTCAGAATACAAGCCTCTAATTATTCCAATATTCTGCTGCAGCCAAGTTAAATGTTTCCTAATGTACTCAGCTACAATGTCCAAAATTAGGGTAGGGTGAGGGAGACGCCCACAGAATAAAATAATAAGGCTTCTTCATATGTGTGTATACACACATACATACATACACATACGTGTGTATATACACATGCATGTATATATACACAAAGGTATATGTGCTTATAGAGATGTGTGTACACGCGTGTGTGTACGTGTGTGCATATGTACATATATGTATATGTGACTGCGCGTCCACGTATGTATATATGACAGTCCCGTCACCTTTCTTCAGTTCTCTAGATTTCCAGCACGCATACACTCAGGCAGCTGAGGTCGTTTTTGAGCTGCCTGTCTGGGACTCTAACGGGGCGCAGTGGCTGTGTGGGATCCAGCCGCCTTGACCTCTGCCACCAGCTGGCCCCATCTGAGCTTTTCAGAGAGAGATGGGCTAGGTACAGACTGCACAATTTTAGAAGTTAAGAGGCGGAAATAAAACCAGGCTCACAGAGAACTGATACGCTGCCGTCTGAAAAAGGCAGAAAGAAGTTGGTCGAGAGTAAAATCACGTTGCAAATTACACAAAAAGCATGTCATTCGTGTGCAATAAAGACCACCCCTGATGGTGTAAACTGAGGCAAAAGACGCAGCCTGAATACCAGAGAAGCGCCAGCATCCAGAGTCCCTCCCGCCTCCGGTTAGGAGCCCCGGGGCCCGATCCCTCCCTGTCCCAGCCGTCCGCAGGGTCCACGACACAAACCAGGTTCCTGGGGTTCCAGCTGAAAGCCCCGGGCCCAGGGCAAGTGAGACCAGCACACGCCCCCAGTAGCAGGTGGGCTTTGGGGGCGCAGGCACAGTACCCGGAAAAACCTCCCTGCCAGGACCCCCGCGGCCTGTGGCCGGGTTCGGACCTGCGCATCTGGAAGAGCCGTCGGGAGGCGGCGCGCGGACAGGGATAGGCGAGGACCGCGCGGACAGACTTCCCTGCCGCCCCGCCGGCCGAGCGGGCTCTTTAACGCGGGCTGCGCGGCCCCTCGCGGCGCACCCTGGGGAGAGTAGTTTCGCCCTCCGCCTGCCGTGGCTGGGGGGCCGCCCCCCCCCACCCCAAAGGGCCGGCTCCGAGCTGCCGCAGGGGGAGGCGGGTATGATCGGGGCAGCGCTTGGCTCAAGGACAGTCCGACTCCGGGTCGAGAAGGACAGCGGGGCGAGGGGGCCCTCTGCCGGCGAAACTACAACTCCCAGAAGCACCACTGCGCCTTAAAGGCGCACGCCCGCTTTCTGGGACTCCAGGTCCCAGGCTAGAGTGTTTGCTTTGTGTTGTGTTTGTTTTTATCCCACCCTTGCTAGAGCCCGGAACCAAACGCTTCTGTCTGGAGAAAAATCCTTTCGAGAGGGGACATAATCACAGCTTGGGCGCGAACTCAGCAGCTGCCCGTTGGACGGGCCGCCGGCAGCGCGTCTGGGGCGACAGTTGGCTTCTTCCGGAAGAAAACTTTGCAGCTCTGCAGTGGGAAGGGGCTCCGCCGAGCTTTTGGAAAAGTTGTAAATGGCAGCGTTGTTTGTCAGAGGCGAACGTGGGAAACTGCCCGAGTGTTTCTCTCTCCCGGACGGGAAAGCTAAACCAGCCACACCCGTGCAGTGGAATACTGTGCAGTGGTAGAGCGCCAGGTAGACCTACAGATAAACAAGGAAGCTGTTGAAGGTAGTTTAAGGGAGACGAATCCGGCTGGAGAGCGTGTGTACGGGAAGCCGCTCCAGTCAAAAATCACCCACGCCAGTCAAAAATCACGTCGTACGCTCTGGGCGTGTGTGCCTGTGTGTCTAAAATCCCGAGAGGAGACTGGAGGAGAAGGAATCCCGCGTGGCCAACCCAACTCGGGCGTGATTTTTTGCTTTGTGTATCTGACTCTGTCTCTCCAGCAAGCTTAAGTGCCCTGAATTAGAAATCTCCCTTAAAAATAAATAAATAAGTAATGTGTATGGACAGGAACATGACCGGACAGCAATGCTTCATTGGTGGGAAGAATTTAAACTTTATGTACATTGTTTCCTTTTTATTTCAATGTACTTTATTTTTCTTTTCTTACAGGTTGTCACCATAGGGTGTACATTTGCCTGAGAGAAAGGAAAAGTGAAAAATCACCCTCCCCCCCCCACACACACACCAGGAATGACCACCCACAGTACCTTCTCTTGGTTTTCTTGGGGGGTGGGAGTGGCCCGTGTATGTGATTTTTAAATCCGTGTGTCCCAGGACTTGAACCAGGGTCAGCCATGTGGGAATCCAGCGCATTAACCACCATGCCTCCAGCTGACACCAAGGGTGTGTTTTCCAGATCTGCTGTGGTTAATAGCCTGAGTCCTGCTCTATTTCATTTTTTCTTTTTTTGGAGAGGTTTTGCTATAGGGCACATGCACTCGCCAAACAGACAGAGAGAAACAGAGAGACAGAAAGCGAGAAATCACCCCCCAGGGGGGATGGATGGCCACGCCACAATCCCTTCTCCTCCATTCTCCTCTCTGGATCGTGGGCACACACGCACGCGCACCTGGGGTGAGTTTAAGCCACCAGGTCCGGGACTAGAACCGCGGTCGACTACGTGGGAGTCTAGCGACATAGCCATTACACTAACTGCTGGTCCCAGAGGCCCTGCTCTATGTAACCATCTGTGAAGTGGATTAACAAGGGTTTGGAATGCCTGAGGTTGTCTGGGGTTTTTTGTTTGTTTGTTTTTGCTTATAGGGCGCATGCGCTGGCCAGAAACACGGAGAGACAGAAAGCGAGAAATCACCCCCCAGGGCCATGCCACAATCCCTTCTCCTTCATTCTCCTCTTGGGATCTTGGGCACACATGCACTGGCATCCGGCGTGAGTTTAAGCCACCGGGTCTGGGACTCGAACCATGGTGGACTACATGGGAGTTCAGCAACATAGTCATTACGCTAACTGCTGGTCCCGCCTGAGATTGTTACCAGGATAAGATAAATGCCTGACTCCAAGTAAGTGCTCAAAAATACAAGCGGTTATTGGTTATTTTTGTTGTTTTGTTCACTCTCGTGTCCTCAGCCCCTAGTTCAGGGCCTAAAACTTGGTAGGTGAATTTTTTGTTTGTTTATATTGTTTCCTACAGGATGTGTGCTTGCCAGAGAGAGACAGAGAAAGAGAGAGACCTTCCCCTAGTGGGAGATGGCCATGCCACAATCCCTTCTCCATTCTCCTCTCAGTATTTTGGACACAAATGCACATGCACCGGGCATGTTTTTCAAGCTGCTGGGTCTGGAACGTGAACAGCATGGTTGACCGTGTGGGATTCAGCCTCCTTAACCTCCGTGCCACCTGCTGGCCCCAAGTAGTAGGTAATTTTGTTGAATGAATGAATGAAGAGCAGTCTCCTGCTCCACTCCCATTACCCTGTCTCCTCCTCCTCCCATCAGTCTTCTCCCACTGGAGCTAGCCCCTCACTTCCCAGGTCTCCTCCTTCCCCCACTTTCCTGCCTGCTCTTCCTTCTGTGAACCCTGGTGGCCTCCAGGGAAGTGATGACGGCCTCCCATGACTGCTGTTCTCAGCAGTGCAGATCCCAGCTCTGCGGTGGAGTGGGAGGCAGGGATGCCTGCAGCTGCAGCTCTGGCAGGTGCTCAAGAAAGCAAGAGTCCCTTGAGGAGTTCAGAGGCAAAGGGCACCTCCCCACCTTCTAGGACAGGCAGGGTTGGGGAGAGGGCTCCATAATGGTTTTAGCATTTCAGCAACCTGAGAAGCAAAAGGTACTCAAGAAAGGTTTTTTCAGTTTTTGGTTTTTATAAAAACAAAGTCCTCTGCTCTCTCTGTCAGCAGGAGACACAAAAACACGTCTCTCTGGCCTGTATATAGTCCTGCTGTCTGGGGTACATGAAGCCATAAAAAAAGTTCTGAGATGTTACAGTAGAGGGGAGTGATTAATCCAAGGGTTTGAAATCCTCCCAGCTCCCCGTACTTTGTTACAGTGCAAGCAAGCTACTCAACCTCTTTGAACCTCAACTTCTTGTATTTACCTAATCAGGCTTTTGAGAAGAATCAATGAGCTAATGCACCTAAAAGTTTTGGCACAGCACCAACTTAATACAATAATGATGTATTTTTTATTATTATTATTTAGAGACTTTTGCTATAGGATGCATGTACTGGCTGGAGAGACAGAGAGGCAGAAAGTGAGAAATCACCCCCCAGGGAGATGGCCACACTGCAATCCCTTCTCCTCCATTTTCCCCTTAGAATTTTGGACACACATGCATGCATGCCCAGCGTGAGTTTCAAGCCACTGGGTCCAGGATTCAAACCACAATTGACCACTTGGGAGTACAACACCTTGAAAATTATGCCAACGACATAGCCATTACGCTAACTGCTGTCTTTGGACTCCCGTGTAGTCAACCATGGTTCGAGTCCCGGACCCAGTGGCTTAAACTCACGCCAGGCATGCATGAGTACATGCCTCAGTTCCTGATAAGAGAAGGGATTGCAGCGTGGCTACACCCCCTGGGGGGTGATTTCTCACTTTCTGTCTGTCTCTGTCTTTCTGGCGAGTGCACGCGTCCTATAGCAAAAACCACTAAAAAAAAAATTATCTGAAAAAAAATTATTTATGGGAACCATCAGTTAGCGTAATGGCTATGTCACTGGACTCCCACATAGTCGACCGCGGTTCGCGTCCTGGACCCGGTGGCTTAAAACTCACGCCGGGCGCGTGTGCGTGCGTGCCCAAGATCCTGAGAGGAGAATGGAGGAGAAGGGATTGCGGCATGACCATCCCCCCGGGGGGTGATTTCTCGCTTTCTGTCTCTCTGTCTCTCTCTGTCTGTCTGGGGAGAACATGTGCCCTATAGCGAAAACCTCTCAAAAAAAAAAAAAAAGAATTACTCCTAGTAATAGGAGTATATATATAAAAAAAAAATTATTTATTAATGAGAACAGCAGGTGGTGTGATGATTGGAGGTGCTGGATTCCCAGATGGCTGACCATAGTTCGAGTTTCGGACCTGGTGAATTGCTTTCTTACTTTCCTTTTCTCTCTTTTTGGTCAAATTTTAAAAATAATAATAACAAATGGAATTAAATAAACAAATAATTTTTAAAAGAATTATTTATCATTCATTCATTTATTTTAATTTGACCAGAGAGAGACACAAGAAAAAGAGGGAAAGTGAGAAAGCAAGCCCCCAGGTCCAGGACTCAAACTGTGGTCTGCCATGCGGGAATGTCCAGCGCCTTAACCACCATGCCACCTGCTGGCCCCATAAATTCATCTTTTTTAAAAAATTGCTTATTATTGAGGCCGGCAGGTGGCATGGTGGCTAAGGACACTAGACTCCCACATTTATTCATTTATCTATTCCAATTTGACCAGAAAGGTACAGAGTGAGAGAGAAAGGGAGAGAGAAAATGAGAAAGCAAGCCGCCAGGTCTGGGATGCAAACCGCAGTCGGCCATGTGGGAGTCCAGTGCCCCTAAACACTGCACCACCTTCTACCCCAAAATAAAATTTTTTTCAATAACATTACTTATTATCATATTTATTTTTTTAGAGAGAGATTTATGTGGGATCCATCCACACCTTAATCACTACAGCAACTGGTCCTCTGTCTTACTTTTTTTTTTTTACCGTAGGGTATGTGTGCTCGCCAGAATGACAGAAAATCATCCCCCAGGAGGGATGGCCGCACCATAATCCCTTATCCTCCATTCTCCTCCTGGGATCTTGGACATGCATGCACATGCACCCAACATAAGTTTTAAGCCACCGGGTCTGGGACGCGAACCGTGGTCGACTACATGGGAGTCCAGCAACATAGCCATTATGCTAACTGCTGGTCTCTTATTATTATTATCATTTAAATTTACCAAAGAGAGACCAAGAGAAAGAGGGAAAGTAAGAAAGAAAGCCAGAGGACCAGCAGTTAGCATAATGGCTATGTCACTGAACTCCCATGTTGTCGACTGCGGTTCGAGTTCCAGACCCTGTGACTTAAACTCACACCGGGCGCGTGCGTGTGCGTGCCCAAGATCCCGAGAGGAGGAGAAGGGATTGCAGCGTGGCCATCCCCCCTGGAGGGTGATTTCTCACTTTCTGTCTCTCTGTCTCTCTCTAATTCTCTGGCGAGCGCATGTGCCCTATAGCAAAAACCTCTAAAATAAAAAAAGAACAAAAGAAAGCCAGTAGGCTTTTTACTGTTATTATTTAATTCACTATAGGGCACATGTGCTCACCAGAGAGAGCAAGAGAGAGAGAAAGTGAGAAAGCAAGCTGCCAGGTCCAGGACTTGCACCTCAGTAGACCATGTGGAAGTCCAGCGCCTTAACTGCCATGCCACCTGCTGGCCCCTTTTCTCCCAACTCTTAAAAACCAATATGCTACCAAGCAGATGGTGTAATGGTTACGTCGCTGGACTCCCACATAGTCGATCACAGTTCTAGTCCCAGACCCAGAGACTTAAAACTCACGCCAGGCCAGGCGAATGTGCATGCGTGCCTAAAAATCCTAGAGGAGTATTAAGGAGAAGGGATTACAGTGTAGCTATTCCCCTAGAGGTGATTTCTCGCTTCTGTCTCTCTGGCGAAGGCACACATCCTATAGCAAAAATCTCTCTAAAAAAAAACCAACATGCTGGAGGCTGGTGGCATGGTGGTTAAGACACTGGACTCCCACATGGACAATTGCGGTTCAGATCCTCCACCTGGTGCCTTGCTTTCTCACCTTTCTCTTTCTGTCTCTCTCTGGTCAAATTAAAAAATAAATAATAATGGGACCCACAGGTGGTGTAATGGTTACGTTGCTGGACTCCCACATAGTCTACTGTGGTTCAAGCCCCAGACCTAGCAGCTTAAAACTCGCACCAGGCACATGTGCGTGCATGCCCAAAATCCTGAGAGGAGAGTAGAGAAGAAAGGATTGCAGTGTGGCCATCCCTCCTGGAGGGTGATTTCTCACTTTCTCTGTTTCTCCGTCTCTCTCCGGCAAACTCACACATCATATAGCAAGAAATCTCTCTCTAAAAATAAAATAATAATAACAACAACAACAAATAAAATTTAATACATTTTTTTAGAGAGTTTTTTGCTATAAGTTGCATGTGCTTGCCAGAGAGACAGAGAGATACAGAGACAGGAAGTGAGAAATCACCCTCTCCCCCCAGCTGGGATGGCCATGCTGCACTCCCATCTCCACGCTCCTTTAGGGATTTTGGGCATGCACACACACGTGCCCAGTGTGACTTTTAAGCCGTCGGGCCCAGGATTTGAACCATAATCGACTACGTGCAAGTCCGGTGACATAAACATTATGCCATCTGCTGGTCCCAATCATTTTTTTTTTAAAGCAATATACTGCCTTTTGGGCAGAACTGCCATCTTCCAGTAATTAACCAAAATCACGATCACAAAGGGTTTTTTGGGAAAGAGGAGAGGAGCCCGATATACGTTCTCTGTCTAGGCCTTTTAGGAAACATGGAGTTGTTCCTTTGGCAATATGCGTGTGGATCTCCAAGAAAGGGGATATTGTAGACATTAAGGGATGGGTACTGTTCAAAAAGGAATGCCCCACAAATGTTACCATAGCAAAACTGGAAGAGTCTACCATGTTACCCAGCATGCTGTTGGCATTGTTGTGAACAAACAAGTTAAGGGCAAGATTCTTACCAAGAGAATCAATGTGCTTATTGAGCATATTAAGCATTCTAAGAGCAGAGATAGCTTCCTAAAACGTGTGAAGGAAAATGACCAGAAAAAGAAAGAAGCCAAAGACAAAGGTACCTGGGTTCAACTGAAGCACCAGCCTGCTTCACCCGGAGGAGCACACTTTGTGAGAACCAATGGAAAGGAGCCTGAGTTTCTGGAACCTATACCCTATGAATTCATGGCATGATGGGTGTTAAAAATAAACTAATTTGTGGTCTATTAAAAAAAAAAAAAAGCAATATGCTGGGGCCAACACGTGGCATGATGGTTAAGGTGCTGGACTCCCACATGGCTGACTAGTTTGTGTCCTGGACCTAGTGCCTTGCTTTATCAGGTTCCCTCTCTCTGTCTCTCTGTCTTTGGTGAGCATGTGTGCCCTATAGCAAAATTTAAAAATAATAATAATAAGAGCCAGCAGATGGTGTAGTGGTTAAGGTATTGGCATCCCATATGGCTGACTGTGGTTCAAGTCCCAGACCCAGTGCTTGAAATACACTGGGTGTATCTATATGCATGTCCAAAATCCCAAGAGGAGAATGGAGGAGAAAGAATTGAGGCATGGCCATCTCTCCTGTAAGGTGATTTCTCACTTTCTGTTTCTCTGTCTCTCTCTGTCTCTCTAGTGAGTACATGTGCCCTATAGCAAAAATCTCTCTCTAAAAAAAAAATAATAAATTAAATTAATACTTTTTAAGAATTATCTAATTTTATCTATTCATTGATTTATTTTAATTTGACCAGAAAAGGACAGAGCAAAAGAGAGAGAAAGCAAGAAAGCAAACACCAGTTCCAGGACTCAAACCATAGTCAGCCATGTGGGAGTCTAGCGCCCTTAACCACAACGCCACCTGCTGCCCCCTAAATAAATAAAGTTAAAGTAATTTCTAAAAAAAAAAAAAAAAAAAGAAAAAGTCAGAAATGACGACATATTTTATGATTCCATTTACATGAAATACCCAGACTAGGTATTTCAGCCCTAGAGACAGGAAGCAAATTTGTGGTTGCCCAGGGCTGGGGGTGGGGAGAATGGGGAGTAACTGCATAATGTGTACAGGGTTTTCTTTGAGGTAATAAAAATGTTCTTGAACTAGATCAGCCTGTTACAGAACATTGTGAATATATTAAATTTACTGAATCGTGTGTTTGTTTGTTTGTTTCTGAGAGGTTTTGCTATAGGGCGCGTGCACTTGCCAGAAAGACAGAGAGAGACAGACAGAAAGTGAGAAATCACCCCCCAGGGGGATGGCCACGCCGCAGTCCCTTCTCCTCCATTTTCCTCTCGGGATCTTGGGCACACACACGCAACCGACATGAGTTTAAGCCACCAGGTCCGGGACTCAAACCACGGTTGACTACATGGGAGTCCAGCAAAATAGCCATTACGCCATCTGCTGGTCTTAGAATTGTATATGTGTGTGTGTGTGTGTGTGTGTGTGTGTGTTTTAAAGCTACTTACTATGTTTTCCAAGAAAGAGAGAGTCACCCCAAAAGGTCTTCACACCTTGATTTACTCCCATTCTCAGCCAGCACAGATCATGGCCATGTGCACACTTAGCATGCCCAGGGGACAAGGACCCAGGACCTTTCCCATGTGGGTTCAATTCATTACTACTCTGCCACCGCCAGACCCTTGAACTGTATATCGTTAGATGTTTATCGTTTATCGTTGTTTTGAAGAGGTGTTTGCCTTAGTGTGCTAGCACTCCCTAGAGAGAGAGACAGTGAGAGGAAAAGTGAGAAATCACCCCTGGGAGAATGGCCATTCTGCAATCCCTTCTCTCCATTCTCCTCCCAGGATCTTAGACACACACGCACACACACCCAGCATGATTTTGAAGCCACCAAGCTTGGGACTCAAACCGCAATCGGCTATGTGGGATTCCTGCAACGTAAACACTATGCCATCTGCTGGCCCAATGGTTAATTTTTAACCATTTGTTTTAGTTTTTGCTATAGGCGTGCACAATGACCAGAGAGAGGGAGAGGGAAAGTGAGAAATCATCCTCTAGAGGGGATGGTTTTGCTGCAGTCCTTTCTCCTCCATTCTCTTCTCCAGATTTTGGGAACACATACACGTACCTAGCATGCTTTTTTGAAGTCACTGGGTCTGGGACTTGAACTGCACAGTTGGCCACATGGGATCCAGCTTACTTAACCTCTGCTGGCCCCTAAATGATTAATTTTATGTTATGTGAATTTCACCCTAGTTAGAACACACACACACACACACAATCTGGGCACTAGGTGTGCTTATTATTAATGGGGTGTCAGTGCTCAGGCCTTCTCAGTGAGCAGAACTGGGGGAAAAATACCAATATTTAAGGGGAACACTGGGCTACCATAGAAAGCCTTTTGCAAAGGTGTGAGGTTAGGACCCTTGTCTAGAGGATTATGACATAGGACCCCCTTAACATTTTGGAGAAGGCTGATCCTGTGCACAGGACATAGGTGGAAAGTAGGTCTCTTGAAATGAGTCCCCCAGGGCACTAGGATGGGGGGACTTCTCTTTAGTTTTTGTTTATTTTTGCTAGAGGATACATATACAAATTAGAAAGAGACAGAGAGACAGAGACAGGGAGAGGAGAAAGCACCCCTAATGGGGAATGTCATGTCATAATCCCTTCTGCTCCATGTCTCCCTCCTTTTGGGATTTTGGCACACACATGTACCTGGAGTGCATCTCAAGCTGTTGGAGCCGGGACTTGAACTGTGTGGTCAGTCATGTAGGACCTGACTCCTTCAACCACTAGACTATGGGGCCGATCTGATAGTGTCTTTTATTAGCATTACTGCACTAGATAACAAATTATTAGAAAGCAGGAGACTGGATTTTCTGGTAATTGAAAAAATAAAATAACCAGACCAGCAGATGATGTACTGTTACATCGCTGGATTCCACATGGCCAACCACGGTTCTCATCCTGGAGCCAGTGACTTGAAACTCACACCAGGCACGTGCGCATGCATGCCCAAGATCCCAGGAGGAGAATGGAAAAGGGTCTGTGGCATGGCCATCTCCCCTAGGGGGTGATTTCTCACTTTTTCTTTCACTCTCTCTCTCTCTCCTCAGTGAGCCCATGCACCCTAAGGCAAAAAAACTCTTAAAAAATTAAAATAAAGTTTAAAAGACGCTAGAAGTTGAAGCTTCCTCAGTTGCATTCCTTGAAGCTGTTAGATCAGACGGTTTGTGCATTTGTCATTTTGAAGCTATCACCAAGGTGTACAGATTTCCAGTTACACTAGCAGCGGATGAGAATGCTGTTCCCTATGCTCTTGCCAAGCATTATCAAGCTTTGTGATCTTTGCCAATCTGATAGGTGAAATATGATATCTCAGTGTGGTTTTGATTTACATTTCTTTTATTAAGCGTGAAGCTCATGGGCCAGAAGTTGGCATGATAGTTAAGGCAGCTAGATCCCACATGGCTGACTGTCATGTGTGCATGCGTGTCCAAAATTCCAAAGAGGAAGAAATAAAGAAGGGATTTCACACTATTTTAACTATGGCTTTATAATGTGTTTAATATCTGAGAAGGCAAACGCCTTTCAACTGCCGTTAATTTTTCAAAAATTTCCCTTGGGGCTGACAGGTGGCATGGTGGTTAAAGGTGCTGGATTCCCACATGACTGACTATGGTTCAAGTCCTG
>NW_006159850.1:13927819-13931301 GCF_000334495.1 Tupaia belangeri chinensis | reverse complement strand
CTTTCCCTTTCTCTCTCTCTCTGTCTGGTCAAATTAAAAAATAGAAATAATAACAAATGAAATTAAAATAAATAATTCTTTTTTAAAAATGTCCCAGCTATTCTTGTTTATTTCCCAAATGGGTTTTTTAGAGGCTTTTGCATTGTGCAAAGGCCATGTGCTCACTGGAGAGAGAGACAGAGACAGTGAGAGGGAAAGTGAGAAATCGCCCGCGGGGGGGGGGGGGAGGGAATGGCCATGCCACAATTCCTTCTCCTCCATTCTCCTCTCTGGATTTTAGAAATACACGCATGCACATATACCTGGTGATTTTCAAGCCACTGGGTCCGGGACTCAGACTGTGGTTGGCCATGTGGGAGTCTAGTTCCTTAACCACCATGTCACACTGGCCCCAAATAGGAAATTCTTGTGGCAGCCTTAGCTTTTCCAGGCAGGCACTTAAAGGAGGGTTGGGTCATTCTAGAGATGTAGCCTTGAGCTGTTAGAAACCACACTAGTGTTTTTTTTTATTATTTTTTTTTTAAGGTTTTTGCCATAAAGCACATGTCCTCACCAGAGAGAGATAGAGAGAAGAAAAGTCATAATCACCTCCCGGGCAGATGGTCACACTGTAATCCCTTTTCCTCCATCCTCCTCTCAGCAATTTGGGCACATATGCGCATGTGCCTGGCGTGTTTCTCAAATTGCTGGGTCCAGGTTTCGAACCACAGAGTCAGCTATGTGGGATCCAGCACCTTAACCATCATGCCATCTGCTGGCCTGTGTTTGAGTCTTTTAATGTACAGACAGAGAGGGTGTTGGGTGAAATCATTTGCATTTGTGTTCAGTCTGTAGTTTTTTGTTTGTTTGTTTGTTTTTGGAGGGGGTTTTGCTATAGGGCATGTGCACTCACCAGAAAGACAGAGACAGACAGAAAGCGAGAAATCACCCCATGCCACAATCCCTTTTCCTCCATGCTCCTCTCAGGATCTTGGGCATGCACACCTGGCGTGAGTTTAAGCCACCAGGTTCGGGATTTGAACCACTGTCGACTACATGGGAGTCCAGCGACACAGCCATTATGCCATCTGCTGGCCACTGAATCTGTAGTTTTTATAGACCAACTTTGACACCAATTAGCGAAGAGAGATCAGGGAGGCTGGCTAGTTTGGTCCAGGCATCTTGGTCACTTCGCCCCTGGAGTCTAGGCTCATACCCAGAGGTGGTGCTCTCCACGCTTCCTCTGCAGTGATTTGTGGCTCTAAGAACAGCAGAATAACAGGTAGTAAGAGGGTGTACTTGGGCAGACCCTGACGGCCACTCCCAGACAAGCCAGGTATCTTCTTCCCACCTCTCACTCCCCCCTCTTCCATCTGTTTTAGGTCATAGTCCACCCAGAAGGAGCAGATTCTACTGACCTGACCTTGTCCTAGATGCATTTGATATCGCAATCCCAGGCTCGCATCCAGGGATTGGGAGGTAGCACCAGGCACATTTCTGCTGTCACAACAGAAAAACCTGCCCAGCTTTAGGGGAATGTCAAAGCTAAGGCCTAGAACGCTGTTCAGTCGGATGGCCCATGTAGTATCTTCATGACTTGATTATTACTGCTAAAAAGAGCATTCCTGGAGGGCCAGCAGGTGGCATGGTGATTAAGGTGCTGGACTCCCACATGGCTGACTATGGTTTGAGTCCTGAACCTGGCAGCTTGAAACTCATACTGGAGCACGGTGCACTGTGCGCATGCAAGAATGCCCCCAAATCCCGGGAAGAATGTGTGATGTGGCTATACTTCTTTTTTTTTTTTCTTTTTGGAGAGGTTTTTGCTATACAGACAGAGACAGAGGGAGAGAAAGTGAGAAATCCCCCCCCCAGGGGGATGGCCATGCCACAATCCCTTCTCCTCCATTCTCCTCTAGGGATCTTGGGCACGCATGCACAGGCGCCCGGCGTGAGTTTAAGCCACCGGGTCCGGGACTCGAACCGTGGTCGACTTCGTGGGAGTCCAGCAACATAGCCATTATGCTAACTGCTAGTCCCTGGCTATACTTCTTGGGTGGTGATTTCTCCCTTTCCCTCTGTCTCTCTCCTGCTAGCACACACACCCCAGGGCAAAACCCCAGAAACCAAAGAGCATTCCTGTACCAAACTAGATCAAGACCCTGTCTTCCATAGCTTGGCTCTTGGAAGGTTATTACTATCCCACCGCAGGGCCATCCCCGGACAATGCCAGAACTCTAGCCAATACACCAAGAGCTAGATTCTCAAAGTGGTTCCCTAACCCAGCAGAGCCTGCTTAACCTGGGAACTTGCAAATTCTAGAGATTATCAAAGTGGTTCCCTAGATCAGCAGAATCTGCATCAGCTGGGAATTTCTTAGAAATGCAAATTTTGGGGCCAACATAGAGCTAAGGAACCAGAAACTGGGGGATGGGGACCAGCAATCCCTGTTTGAACAATCTCTCCAGGAGAATCGGGCTATACACCAAAGTTTGAGAACCATTAACCTATAGGCCTCCAGTCTGTGGGATGAGAAGAAGCTTGGAAAATGAACCTGCAGCCCACCCGGAGCTTGCTTCATAAAGGTTTTGAAAACCTTTTAGGGGAAAGGACGTATTAACAAAAGACAGAGGAAAATATTAAAAATGCGTGCACTTCCACCTAAATCATAGGAAACTAAAGGCATCTAAGAGACAGAGAGTGAGACAGGAATGAGACGGTGCTCCGAGTGTAGGCTGTTAAGAAACCCACAGACAGCCTGTTCCCCCTGGGGGAACACGAAGTCTGGCGAGGCCAAGCCCCACGCCCACGCCGCTGCCAGGGACTCTCTTCTCTCCTCGTGCCTGGACGCAGCGGCCCCACGGCAGCTCCGGTTTCCAAGGCCCGGACATGAAGCCAAGCTGACTTCGGGTCGTGACTCTTTGTGAGCACGAGTGGGAACAGTACCCTAAGCCTGGGCTTGACCGCAGCTGACCACAGCCGCGTCTGGGAGGCATCCTTGGCTAGTGTGCATCTCCCTGAGGATCCAGGTATCTCACTCGGGATCAGGGCACCGTGGACCCCACGTCGCCTGCTTCAGCCGCCGGGATCCCGGCCTTCGGGCTGTGGTTTCCCCTCCCCCTCCTTTTCCCTCTTCCCTCCTGCGCGGGGGGACCCCCGGGCCCGGTCCCAACTACAAAGCCCACAATCCGCGCGGCGCGCGCGCGCTGTCCCCTGGGAGTGGTAGTCTCCGATGCCGGGCGCCCCTAGCAGCCCTGCGCCGGCTGGACTACATTTCCCAGCACGCCCTCCGCGCGCGGGAGGTGGAGGGGGGCAGCTACGGGGAGGATGTGAATGGGGAGGGGGCAGCCGCCCCTTCCCCCCCTTCCCTTCTCGCCCGGCAGGGTGGGGGGAGGGGCCGGGCCGAGGCGGCGGCGGCGGCGCTCGGGGAGGGCAGGGCCGGGCTAGGGCGGGACTGGCCCTCGGCGGGCGGACTAGAGAGCCGCGGAGCTAACGGGTCCGGA
>NW_006159850.1:13924655-13927602 GCF_000334495.1 Tupaia belangeri chinensis | reverse complement strand
CTCCCGCACGGCGAGCCGCTCCCAGCCATCCAGGCGCTCCGGTTCCACTCCCTGGCGGCAGCCCCCAGCCCCAGCCCCGACTTCCAGCCCACTGTCCAGTGCGTATCCCCGACCCTGGGCGCTCCGGCCTCTGCTGTCCCCGGGGACCCCATCCCCGCTCCTGGCCAGAGGCTATCTGCACGCGCAGCACCTCTGCTGTACCCCTGTGGTCTTTCCAGCCTGGCACTGCCCCAGCCGTGCTCAGCGGCCCAGTTCTCTCTGCGAAAACCTAAAAGCTTGACCTTCCCTCCTTGGAGAAACTGAGGCATGGCGCAAATCAGAAACTTGGCCAGTGTGTCTGTGCTGTGGAGCTGGCCTGAGCGCTGTCCCTTGGCTCTCCTGCCCTTTCCCATGGAACGCTGGCCTGAGCGCTGTCCCTTGGCTCTCCTGTCCTTTCCCATGGAAAGAGGGAGTCATTTCTTCTCTTCGGTCATTCCCTTGTGGCCGGACCAAACTTCCCCATGTCTGCTGCAGCTCTGGGTTGGCTCCGTCCAGTCTCCCCTCTTTCTACCACTTGTTTGCCTCTCCGCTATCGCATGTCCCACTTCTGCCCTGTCCCCCACCCCTGGCTTGGTCGCTCCAGTTGGCCTTTGCATTTCTCTCTTGCCAGCTGCATCCTCCCATGTTGCCCCTTGCTTTTCGGCTGCATAAAGGATGTGAGTGGTCTCAGGTGGTGTTGCGGGGAAGGGGAGAGGGGCCAGTGGGTAAAGGAACCGGAGGCCTCAGCCAGAGCTGCCGCCAGGGGTTCAGGGCGGTCTGGGAAGCTGCCTTGCCTAGCCAGTGCCCACATTTCCCCTGGTCTTTTGGACAGATGGTTAGAAGCTGGCTGGGCAGCCCTTGGTTGAGTGCCTGATGGGCTCAGAAGTTCCTCGGAGATGAAAGGCACCACCTACCTTTATGGAGAAGGTGGCACTGGAGGGATCTGGGAGACCACACCCCAAAGCCTCATCTCGCTTCTGCTGCTAACTTTGAAGAGGGGGTGCCCTTTCAGAAGAGGTGCCTGCTGGGTGCGCTAGGGCACTGCCTGGAGGAAGGCAGGTGCCCGTGGGTGGCGATCTCAAGTTTACTTGTGCTCAGAATTTGCAGGGAAGAAGGAACCAGGGCTCAGAGCAGTGGCACACACTTGCCCATGTAATCGTGTTTTGTTTTGTCGTAGTCCTCGGTGGATTTTCCTTGGGGCTGTTCTTTTCTACCCCCATGTCTGGTTTCCCAGTGGGAAAGGAGTGAGGGAGGGAGGGAAGGAGGGAAACCCATGAGCTGTCAGGAACCTATGAAGGGCTCTGGGAGTTTGGGGGGCCCTGAGTGAGCAATTTTGATCTGAACCAGATGGTTTCCTACTTCAGCACCCCCTCCTCGGCCTCCCCTTTGGCTGTGAATAGGATGCTTTTTAACCTCGTAACTGGAGAATGGAGGAAGGGAGGCCAGGGGGCCAACTGCCTGTGAGAGCATTTACGCCTGCCTGCGTCTGCACAGGAGTGTGCAGGCTTGCCAGGGGCTGTGGGAGTACCCTTGCTTGGGAGTGCATTGTTGTAACCTGCTGTGGCCCCTACCCAGGCAGAGCCGGTCTGGAAGCCCCTGAGAACCACTAGGTGTGCCCTCGCAGGAGCATTTGCCCTCCAGCCTCTGGCTCCAGTTACACCTCAGGGTGAGGATGAGTCTAGGGTTGAAAGGTCTGAGATAGCAGGAGTGGGGCAGTTCGGCTTCCCCAGAACTAGTGTGCTTGTTTCACGGCAAGAGATCTGAGCTGAAGGGTCTGGGCAAGAAGTGGGAAAGGGATTGTTTTGCATCGTTCTGCACCTCTGCCTCGTCTGGGTACTATTTGGCCCCTGTTGGACAGTGGAAGTTTTAAAAATACGTCCTCATTACTGAAATACCACCCCCTGGCTCACCCCATGACCTATTGTGTGTGTTCATAAATGCTCCAGGTAACACAGAATATTCTGGTTGAAGGTTTCGGGCAGGGTTCTTTATTCTTCACGGAGCATCAGTGTCCTCTGGCGAGCTGGTTCAGGCATGTTGCTGGGCCCCACTCCCAGAGTTTTCCGGTTCCATCTGTCTGCACAGGGTTTAGAGTTTGCATCTCTGCCCAGGTCCCTGGGGCTGATGCTTAGACCCTGGTTTAACTGCAGTCTTTTATTCTAGTGCTGCCCAGGCTTGGCTGGGTTACTGGCAGCATTGGCTTATGCCTGAGCTGCCAGTGTCCCCGTAACACTGCTCCATGGTCATCTGAAGGAAGACAGATAACCATGTGGGGTGTTTAGGAACTGGGGCTTTGGAAAAGGGTGGGTGCTGAGCGGGCCCTGTCTGCTCGGTGCCTGTGTCCCCTATGAGCAGGGCAGGTGCCTGCCCGGTGAAATCCTGCTGTGGCTGCACACTGGACTGGATGCCTGGGAGTCCCTGAATTTTAGAAAAGCAGGATGAATCACCTTGTGCTTGGCAAAACATTTTCCATGTGTTGTTTTAAGGCCGGTGAGAAGTTTACAAGGCAGGTGTAGACCCAGGTAAGGTTACTGAGGAACACAGAGATAACACTGTGGGTCACGTAGCAGCCCCAGGACGCTCAGTTCTAACTTTCCGACAGAACACCTGCTAAACCAATCGCTCCCGGTAGCTTTGTAATGGCTGCTGTTCACTGAGTGCTCACTGATAGCCAGGCACCTGGTCGGTTTTACTGTCTGCGGGCGAATCCTCGAAGCCTCGTCACTATGTTCTTGGTGAAGAACCAAGACATAGAACTTGCAGGACTTGCCCAAACTGCCAGAAAGGATCTGGAATTCAAACGCGGGTCTTTTTTTTTGGAGAGGTTTTCGCTATAGGGTGCATGTGCTCACCAGACAGACAGAGAGAGACATAGAGACAGAAAGCGAGAAATCACCCCCCATGGGGGATGGTCACACCGCAATCCCTT
>NW_006159850.1:13921013-13923373 GCF_000334495.1 Tupaia belangeri chinensis | reverse complement strand
ACTGCCAGCTTGGGCTTAGGCCTGAGCTGCCAGTGTCCCCGTAACACTGCTCCATGGTCATCTGAAGGAAGACAGATAACCATGTGGGGTGTTTAGGAACTGGGGCTTTGGAAAAGGGTGGGTGCTGAGCGGGCCCTGTCTGCTCGGTGCCTGTGTCCCCTATGAGCAGGGCAGGTGCCTGCCCGGTGAAATCCTGCTGTGGCTGCACACTGGACTGGATGCCTGGGAGTCCCTGAATTTTAGAAAAGCAGGATGAATCACCTTGTGCTTGGCAAAACATTTTCCATGTGTTGTTTTAAGGCCGGTGAGAAGTTTACAAGGCAGGTGTAGACCCAGGTAAGGTTACTGAGGAACACAGAGATAACACTGTGGGTCACGTAGCAGCCCCAGGACGCTCAGTTCTAACTTTCCGACAGAACACCTGCTAAACCAATCGCTCCCGGTAGCTTTGTAATGGCTGCTGTTCACTGAGTGCTCACTGATAGCCAGGCACCTGGTCGGTTTTACTGTCTGCGGGCGAATCCTCGAAGCCTCGTCACTATGTTCTTGGTGAAGAACCAAGACATAGAACTTGCAGGACTTGCCCAAACTGCCAGAAAGGATCTGGAATTCAAACGCGGGTCTTTTTTTTTGGAGAGGTTTTCGCTATAGGGTGCATGTGCTCACCAGACAGACAGAGAGAGACATAGAGACAGAAAGCGAGAAATCACCCCCCATGGGGGATGGTCACACCGCAATCCCTTCTCCTCCATTCTCCTCTCGGGATCTCGGGCACGCACGCACATGCGCCTGGCATGAGTTTTAAGCCACCGGGTCTGGGACGCGAACCACAGTCGACTCCATGGGAGTCCAGTGACATAGCCATTACGCTAACTGCTGGTTCCCAAACACGGGTCTTTTTGATGGCACACCCCGTGCTCTTAGTTATTATCTGTCTTACCCAGCAAACCTGGGCAGATACACCTCAGGGTGAGGATGACTCGTTGGGGTTGAGAAGTCCGAGATAGCAGGATTAGGGGTGAGGGAGGCATGACACAAGTTTGGTTTTACCGGATCTTGTGCTGGGGCTGCCTGGTGAATTATTTTCGAGTCCGGAGTATTGTGGAGGAGACAGCGTTGACCAGGGCACTGTCATCTGGGAGGGAGCCAGACGAGAGTACCAGCTTATCTACCACGGGAAGCACTGTCCAGCCAGGGGCTTGTAAGTTAAAGGAAGGTGGATCCCTCACGGCTAACCAGAGTTCAAGTCCCAGTCCTGTCCACTTGAAAATCACACTGCACATGCATGCACCAAGGATCTTGACAGGATGGAAGACTGGAGGGAAGAAGGACTGTGGCATGGCAACTTCGTTGGAGGTTGACATCTCTCTCTCTCTCTCACCTTCTCACAGACACACACATACACACACGCCTTTTGGCATAAAAATTTTTTTTTTTGCTTTGCTATAGTGCTTGCGCACTCGCTAGAGAGAGACAGGGGTGGGAAGGAGGCTTGTGAGAAATTACACTCCCTCTCTCAGGTTGGCCATGCCGCAGTCCTTTCTCCTTCGTTTTCCTCTTGGGATTTTTGAGCACGCATGCACACGTAACTGATGTGATTTTCAAGCTACCAGGTCTGGGACTTGAACCACGAAGCCAGCCATGTGGGATCCAGCTGTCTTAACCTCCATGTCACCTGCATTTAAACATTTAAAATCTTTTTTAAATTAAAAAAGGCAATTAGGATGAATCTTAGGTAGGGTTCCAGTAGTGCCTGTGGGCAGGCCAGCAGGGCACTTTCAGGGAGCTGTCCCTTTTGACTGGCGCCTCGGGGGTGTATTTAGGAAGTATTAAGAAGGTCCTGTTGGGTGGCCAGCAACAACTTGGCTGACTTTGGCAGGAAGAGGTGTCCCTGGAAGGCTGTGGGAACTGCAGAATCATGGGGGTGACTCGGGCCTGGTTCTCTTGCAGTGTCTTGGAGCGGGTGCGGCAGGAACCAGGGCTAGTGTCCTGAGGGGACCACTGTTGCCAGGATAAATCCTGCCCCAGCTGTGCTCTGTAATTTTGTCACCACAGCTTAGGATTCACAACCCAGGGAGGAAGTATCGTGTTGGCCCCTCCTGGGCCGTGTTCCCTCCCTTGGCTGGGGAAGGATTTGTGGCATAGTGAGCAGTCCTCCCAGACTGCGTGCAAAAGCAAAGGTTCCCAGAAGGGAAAACGGACACCACTAAAGGGCAGTCCAGAAAGGTGCTGGCCGAGGACTTGAGCTGGCGGGTGGTGAAGGCGGTCCTCAGTCTGACAAGTTTCTGAGCAGGCTGCAGGAGACAAAGGGAGGACGCAGAGAGCTAGATCCGGCCCAGGTGAGACGTACTGCAGGCCGG
>NW_006159850.1:13916977-13920535 GCF_000334495.1 Tupaia belangeri chinensis | reverse complement strand
TGCAGGCCGGAAGCTGGCAGCAGGAGTGGAAAGTGGGAACCGATTTGAGAGCGGTCGTGAAAACAGAGGCCGTCTTCAGAACAGGTGCTGGGTTGGCGGGGCCTGCGTGGCTCCTTCAGCTGACATGGGGCCGTCGAAGGAAGAAGGGTTCCAGCTCTCGCGTCCTTGCTTCGGAGAGCTGTGTGCAGATGCCGACAGCACACCATCACCTCGGTGATCTCACCACTCCTGACCCTGCGGTTTGGGGCTTCAGCACGCAGGCGGTGGGGCCACAAGGCCCCTGAAACTTCTGTGTCCTGAGAGCAGCTGGGCTCTGTGAGCTCCATGCTTTGCAGCACTTTGGTCTCTGTGCTGCAGCCCAGGACGGGACGGGACGGGAGACTTCTCCTTCCTTCCCCTTCTCGTCTCTCCTGTGTCCTAGCGTCCCCTCCCACCCCTGCCTGTGCCTGCATTACCTGAGTCATTACCAACTAAACGGCCTGGCCCAGCTCTCTGGGGACTCAGGTTTTCCTGTACCCCTGCTGAGCAGAGAACACCTGTCAACAGGGTCCTTGCTAACTGTTAGGGCACACAGCTCCAAGCGACGATTTGCAAGGAGAGGGGCTGAAGTTTTTATGTCATTGGGCAGTTGCACTGAGCTGCCTGCCTGCATCTCTAACCAGCCCTTCCGAGTGCCTCTTGTCGCTTATTTGTAAATCATTACCGTAATTACAAGTTTGTCCATTGGGATCTCTCCTAGGGCTCCAGGGCACAGGTTGCTGCTAGTCCCCCAGCTTTCTAGAGAGCAATGGGGGGTTTCCTCCCACAGGGAGGGAAGGTGGGGGCAGGAGGAGCTGTATGGAAGTGAACTTTACCCCGCAGATGCTCGGGTCATCTTCTTGGGGAGAAGAGGGCTGTTTCCCTCAACGCAGATCTGTGTCGTTTACCACCTGTTAATGCACCGAGTGAGAACTGCTGCGGACAGTGAGGTGAACAGGCGGCAAGGGAAATCTCGGGGGGAAGTGCATGGGCCTTTATTTTGACATCGATCTTCATTTTCGTTTGTGCCGTCGCGGTGGTAACTCTCATCTGTATGGTGGTGTAGTCCGAGGCCAGAACGACGTGTTGCTTTGATGGCATCAAGTGTTGAAAAATTTAAGGGGCCTCTTCCCCTGGGTGAGGGGAAGCCCAGAGGGGGTGAGCCATCAGTATTGGGGTGCTCTCCCAGTACTGGGACTTCTGCCTCAGGGGCATTGTTTTCTATTCAGCGGTCCTCTCTTTCTGTGTTCCTGTTAAGAGCCTTGCCCACTCGCTGAGCTGTCCTTTTCTGTCCTCATCTTCCTGCCGCGGAGGTCAGGGTGGGGACACACCAGGGGGCCTCTGAAGCAGCCCCACTTCTGTGTGGCTAGGACTTGAGGCTGTCCTCAGGCAGAGACCTGTTCTGCAGGGCTTAGCTCAGCATGGCAGGGGGACTCCGAAGTGTAGGCGCATGACCCAGGGACCCCAGGGGAGCAGTCCTCACCTGTTCTGCCATTTCTCTCCAGGATCCTTCAGGTGTCCCCAGCCCTAGCAGGTCAGCAGCCCTCTGAGGAAGAACACCAGCACCCAGTACGAGTAGCACCGTTGGTCTAGAGACTGCTCTGGAGAGGGGAAATCAGCAAGTTGTGTCTTTCTGCGGCTAGAGGGAATTGGAGGGCATAGGGCTAGCGGTGAGGGAGGGAAGATGAGAGGTGGGTTGTGAGAAGAGGCCAGGTAAGGGGCCTGGGGGGTGAGGCCCCCCCACCTTCTTTGCAGGGCTGCTTTGAGTTTGAGAGACTTTAGTAGAACTTCAAGTCAGCCCTGCACTGGAGGCTTCCTCCCAGCCCTCACTCCAGCCGAGTTTAGATGAGACAAAATACTGCTCGTGTGATGCAGATAGTGACCTGGAACCCGCGTTGGGAGGAAGCGAAAGCTTTGGTGTGCTGCGTGAGCCCTGAGTCCTGTGGCTAGAACAGAAAATGGCCACTGAAAGGCGGGGGCGCGGGTGGGGGATTCCTGAGTGCCTCTGACTCCTCCCTCCACCTCCCTGGGGTTCTCTAGGGAGCAGTGCGACCTGGTTCCACAAGGGGGTTACCAGGGGGCAGCCCTCTTTGTCCCTTCCTTTCCTGGGGGCTTGGTATTTCCCTGGACTCATGCCCGTGTGGCCTCTGGCTGGCTCCTGGAGACCCTAGGTACCATAGTCAGAGGGGTTATCCTAGCAATGAAAAGAGTTGAAGGAGGTAAGCAGAGGAATGGGGACCCTGTGAGGCTCTCTTGTGGAGGAGGGCACGCTGGCCCTCCCTCAGACAGGAAGTGGGGAGCGGCACCTGGTTTATGTTGAGGCTCAGCCCAAGGCCAGAGCGGCAGCTGTTTGATGAAGGCCTTTCAGTGCCTGAAAAGCCATCTGCTCTTGACCTTAAAGCAGCAGTGGGGAAACTGCTGGGATGAGTGTGAGTTTTAATCTCTCAAGTGGCGTTTCCAGCGGTTTACACAGATAGCCAGCTGTGTGCATTGCCTACCCCCTCCTGGGCCGGGTGAGGTGTCTGGAGGGCGTCTTCCACCCCCTCTGCCCGTCCTGGCCTTGTTGCGCACCTAGACCTGTGGGCCCAGCCTGCAGCACATCCTGTGCAGACCTTTTCGCCAGCCGCCCAGAGGATGCCTGGGCTGGCCAGGGGCCGAGAGCCGCAGGGCAGGGCCATTTGGCTCTCACACAGGGGAAGCAGCTTGTTTGCATGGGAGAGGAGGGGCAGCAGCAACTACCACAGCCTGGGGCTCAGTCTGGTACCCGGTCTGGTCATATGTGTACAAGGCTCTTACTGCCTTTGCTACCCACGTGTGTTTGGTACTCTGTGACCCAGGGCAAGTCAGTGCTCTGCCCCGGGTCTCATCCTTGGATAGGCTGTTCAAAGACTGTTCCTGGATTCACTCTCAAACCATCTGTCAACCCTACTGAGGGAGGAGCATCCCGCCCTGAGTGGGAATAGTGCTGGGGGCCCAAGACCCCACCACCACGTGGTCCTGTGGCTGCGGGAGTTGATCTGACCTTTCTCCTAACCTGCTCCAATGCCCTAAGCCACAGCCAGCCAGCTCCAGTCCGGCAGCTCAGGGCGCTGTTCTCGATTCCCCACTCTCAGTGGTTCCTCATCCCTGCCTTCTAACCCTTGCTCTGGCCCTGTCCTGGGTTCAAGCATAAAAACCTATTTGATCTGGGAACCAGCAGTTAGCGTAATGGCTGTGTCGCTGGACTCCCATGTAGTCGCCCGCGGTTCGCGTCCCGGACCCGGTGGCTTAGAACTCACGCCTGGTGCGTGTGCGTGCGTGCCCAAGATCCCGAGAGGAGAATGGAGGAGAAGGGATTGCGGCGTGACCATCCCCCCTGGGGGGTAATTTCTCGCTTTCTGTCTCTATGTCTCTCTCTGTCTGTCTGGTGAGCACATGCGCCCTGTAGCGAAAACCTCTCAAAAAAAACCCAACCCAAAACAAAACAAAAACCCTATTTGATCTCTCCTCACAGCCCACCTTCCTTACACCAGCCGCAGTTAGGCCCTCCAGTGACTGGTA
>NW_006159850.1:13915447-13916946 GCF_000334495.1 Tupaia belangeri chinensis | reverse complement strand
CATTCCTGCCCTTTCCGGTTCTAAATTCTCTCTTTCCTCTTCCACCCGAGGCGCTGCTCTAACTAGCTCTCCCGAAAGCTCTAGTGGGAAACGGGATTCGAGGCTGATCGTGGGAGGGGCTGCTCCAGTCAGGTCAAAGGGCACCGATAGGTGGAACACTTGCTAGGAGTTGGAGGGAGCAGAGCGGGGTCTCCCCAGAGGAAAAAATGAAGACCAAGATATAGGGAGCCCTTAGGGGCCTTGCAGAGGGCAATTTGAGCATAAGGTTTCTTGGATCATGCCCAAGAAAGGGTAGTCTCAAGGGGTCCCAAGCCTCACCTGGCGGGAGAAACAAGCAGGGCTTCTGCGGGCCTCTGCTGGGCCAGGCTGACCAGAGGACTGTGTGGGCAGGAAGTGTGGGAGAGGCAGTTAATGATTGTTGTCCACCTCTGCAAGGATGCCAGGGGTCAGTCTGATAAGAGGAAAGAAACAGACTTCTTGAGTTTTACACTCTGATAGCTGCCTTATCTAGCCGGCCCACAAATCCGACAGTCCGTCGTGGGCCTGCTGGCACTCTGTCACCTCATCTCCCTGAAGCGCACAGCCCTGGCTGAAGCCCAGCTAGGTTTCCCCTGCCTGGCCGCCGGCTCCCTTTCTCATCTGTGGTCAGATGAGGTCTGCGCTGGGGGAGACCAGCAAGACTGAGCAGATTCTGAGCCCGACCCAGGGGTTAGAAGCCACCCCAGGAGTGGGGCCAGGCTCTGGGCTGAGGAGGGACTCCCAGACCTTGCCGTTCTATGTTGGTCTGAGGTATGCTGCTCTCAACCAACGAGACCTGGGGCCACAGGGGTCTTTGGGGAGTCCCGTCTTCACCCAGAGCCTGGGGAGATCTGGCTGTTTTCCTCCGAGGAGTTGGAGTAGGGCTGATGGGATCTGCATTGCTGAAGAACCCTTTGGCTTTGCTGTGGAGGAGTTGGAGGGGTCTCTGGTAGCTCTGAGGCACAGGACTTAGGAAGCTCCTGTAGGTGAAGGGTGACAGTCCCTTGAATAGAATGAGGTTGCAGATGTGGAAGAGAAGTTGCAAGATCGGAGAGATGTAGGTGGTCAGTCGGGCTTTGTAATAGGTGGTCTGAATGAGGTGGTAGGAGGAAGGGCTCACAGGTGGTTCTTAGGTTTCAGATTTAGATTTTCAGAATGGCAGGCCCTTTCCCAGAAGTGAGGAAAACAAAGAGAACTGGGGTTGTGAAGCTTAGAGCATGCGTGAGTTTGGTTTGAGGCAGGTTGAGTTTGAAATCCTTTCGGGTAAAGCATTTGAGGGGTAGTGTCTAGAAGCTGGGGGCAAAGATGGTGTTGGGGGGAGTGTCTGGCATCATTTGAAAAGCCAGAGGTGACTCTTCCAGACCGAGAGACAGTTTGGGAAAGCCCTTCCTCCTCACCCGGGGTCGTGTTCTCTTTCTCTGACCACCTCAGGGCATGGCGGGACAGCAGACGGCACAGCACCCTCCCCTGCCCAGGACTCC
>NW_006159850.1:13895133-13914465 GCF_000334495.1 Tupaia belangeri chinensis | reverse complement strand
CAGCAGAAGGCACAGCAGCCCCCCCTGCCGAGTCTTCCCTGTTGGGGAACTGGGTGTCAGGCCATGCCGACCCAGGCCATCCTGGAAGGTTGTGCGTATCAGAGCCTCCCTCCCTGTCTGCGGGCTGGAGTTCCTGGCTGGATAAGGACTTGGATTCTGGCCAGAACTGAGCCACTGCCGGGACTCTCTCAGAACCTTGTTCCCTGGCCACTTCGGCTCCCACGGGCCTCTGCGCTGGGTTGCTTTATCAAGGAGAGGGATTTAAGTACAGGTTTGGAGCAGCCCTCTTGGGTCGGGTGGCCGGTGAGAGGCGACTTCAAGTGGCAACATAATTGTATACATGTACAAGATTGTATCAGCTGGACTTCTTCAATTACAGAGGCCAGAAATCTAACTCAGGGTGCCCTTTGATTAAAGGGAATCTGTTGACTCACACACCTGAGGGAATGGCTGGCCACATGCAGGGGAAATGAGGCCACTGTCTGTCCCCATGTGGTGGAAGGTGCTTGCCGGCAGAGCAGGCGCTTGCTCGCTTTCCCTTTCTCTTTCTGTCTCTCTCGGCTAGTGCACACACCCTATAGCAAAAACAAAAAAAGAAAGCTCTCTTTGGACCTCAGTTCTCCTTCACCTCTAATTTGTGAGGATACAGATGTTTGACCCAGTCCAGCAGAGCTGGGCCGGGGTGCCCTACAAGGGCTCGACAGTGCGCTCTGGGTTGGATGGAGCCTTGGACTTAGTGAGAGGAGGCCTCACTTCAGTCTTGCACAGACTCTGGCTTTGGGTGCCCACTTCAGTGGGACCTCTGGTCCAGGAAGGGAAAGTGGTCCCAGGAGGGGCTGTGGGTGGTGAGGGGGTGGGGTTGTGTATTAACAAAATGCTGGAGGGGGGGGTCCCAGGCTCCCGAGCAGCTCTTACCAGCTCTGCTGTTCTCAGGGACTGGATTCCCTTTCATTCTGTCTCCACATGCTTCCCTCCTCCTGCCCTTCAGATCTTCGCTGACATCCTGTTCAGTCCCCTCTTGAACTGTCCACCACCAGCCCAGAACAACCAGTGTGCCCTGCTGCCCCTCCTGCTGGTGCCCACAGGCCCTCGACTGCATGGGGCAGGTTTTAAGTGGTCTCCAAACCTAGGCCAGACATCCACTGATTCCTTAGGATTTTTTTAGTTTTTTTTTTTTTTTTTTTTTTTTTGCTATAGGGTATGCCCTCCCAGAGAGAGACAGAGAGACAAAAAGTGAGAAATCGTGGGGGGTGGGGAGTGGAGGGGTGTTGGCCATGCCACAATCCCTTCTCCTCCATTCTCCTGAAGTTTGGGGCACACACATACACACGTGCCCAGCATGAGTTTTAAGCTACCAGGTTTGGGGACTTGAACCACAGTCAACTACATGAGAGTCCAGCGACGTAACCATTGTGCCGTCGGCTGGTGCCTGCTTATGTGATCTTCGCAGAGAGTGTGTGAGGGTAGACGGGCCCGCACTATCATTTCCATTTTACAGACGGAGGACCTGAGGCCCAGAGGAGTCTGATTTGCCCAAAGACACAAAACTGTCAAATAGCAGAGTCAGTCCTAGAATGGAGGTCTTGCGGCTGTTAGTCCATAATTCACTATAAAATGTTAACTTGTAGGCATGTGTTCGGGTGAGGATGCCCCAGCCTCACAAGGGAAGGCAGGACTTCCAGGGAGCCCTGGGCCCCAGGTTACCTGTGCATGGTCCTAGTCCTCGACCATGGGGACCATCATGCTGGCAGTCCCCCTGTAACCCAAGATAAATAATAAAGCCAGACAACAAAGTCCACTTCCTAGAGGCCATCAAAGGGACCAAGATCTTCGTGTCCCTCCCGTCCACATCCCTAACATCAGCAACGGTAGTGCCTGTCAGGATGGAAATCCGTGGCAGGGCAGGAACTGGGGAGCTAGGCCATATCTAGGATGAGGGGCAGCAGGGACTGGGGTAGCCCCTGACCTTTCCCAGCTAGCCACTCCCCTGGGGATGGGGGTCAGAGGCAGTGCAAGGGGGAAGGCCCCCTTTGCGCCCCCTCACAGCAGCCAGTTTCCAGAGGTGGTAAAGCAAAGGGCCCCTAGCAACCAGGGGCCCTTCCTGAGTAGGTCACAGCAATTGTCAGCTCCTCTGTGAAGGGAAGATTGCTCAGCTGGGAGCCAGAGAAAATGAAAGAAAGTGTGTGCTGGACTCCCCAGGTCACTGCCTCCCCTCACCCCCACCTCCTGGGCTGAACCTCAGTGACAGGAAAGAGCAAGGGTGCACGGCAGGGGTGTTTCCCAAAGCCACCAGTGGAACAGGAAGTTAGTTACAGATGACATCAGACTGACCATGGCTCATGACTACTCACTTTGTAACTGGAACTACTCCTTTATTTATTTTTTTTAAGAATTATTTTTAAAATTAATTAATTTTATTTTGACCCAAGAGGGACAGAGAGAGAGGAGAGAGAGAGAGAAAGTGAGAAAGCAAGCCGCCAGGTCCAAGACTTAACCACCACTCCACCCGCCGGCCCCCGTAACTGGAACTTCTAAGGTCTCTGTCAGAAAGGTATCCGAGGACCGAGCAAGGGGCCCCGGCCGGTCCCCTATGTCCTGCTCCACTCGTGGGCCAGGCTGGACACTGCTTCCCTTCAATCTTCTGGTCCACACACAGACACCGACGCCCCATTTGGGTTTCCATTAACATAGCTGTCATGAGTTGACCTTTCCAAAAGACATTACTAAATATAAAAGGAGAACAAAAGAAAGCTAAAGATAGGGTACGTGCCGAATAAAAACAGCCTGGCTCACAAAGTGTAGGTTGCTGGCTTGTTCCTGGGTTTTTGGGAATCTGCCCGGTGCTGCTAGTCCCTGAAGATACCACCTCCAGGGCCAGCACACCCCTGCACGCCGTTTCCCCGGTGCTGTGGCCTCCTGTCTCCCTGTGGAAGTTGCTCTCCAGGACCCATACTTCCAGGAGTCTGCTCCTGGACAGCCGGCCGCCTCCTCTCCTCCAGGGCTTATTGCTGTGGAGGTGGGAGAGGCCAGGCCTTCTTCCCTGGGACTCCCAGGGGCCTGGCACCTACAGACCTGTGGCTTTTTGGAGTGCATCTGATTCAAAGCAAGCCTGGGAACTTGATCCACCTCTTGACACTGCTCAGGCTCAGCTCAACCCCCAAACTGCCTCACAGCAGCCTGTCTTTCTGCACATCCGATCTTGGCAGGCACTGGAGCACTCTCCCCTCTTGGTTCCCTCCTTCCACTGGGCCACAGAACTAGAAATTGATAAGAAGTTGGCCTAGAGGTGATGGAAATTTTTTTGTAGGGTGGGTCAGGGGGAAGATTGTGCTGAGTTTGGAAAGTCCAAAACTGAAAAAAGAACCAAAAAAAACAAGAAACAACAACACTTGAAGTCATGTGGTCTTGACAAAGGAAGTCGATAAGAGCCTGGCCACACACTGGCGCCTGCAGCCTGTAACACCGGCTCTGCATCTTGTCTGACATCTGCACGGCACCGAGGAGCCAGATGTGGCTCCAGACTCCAAATTGCTGCTTGCCGGTGTGCAGATGCCACCCTTTCATACCAGACATTCAGGTGGAGTCTCAAGAACCCAAAAGAACCAGGGAGAGTGCGTGCGGGTTAGATTGAAAAGGGCAGTTAGAGACAACCTGTGGCATGGTGGTTAAGGCAGCTGCATCCACAGGGCCTACTACATAGCTTGAGTCTCAGGCCCAGAGACTTGGGGGAAAAAACCCAGGTGCGTGTGAGTGCATGTCCACAATCTTGAGGGGAGAAATGGAGAATGGACTCCAGCGTGGCCATCCCCCCTCAGGGAGGCTTTCTCACTTTCCCTCTGTCTCTCTCTGACAAGCCCGCTGCCAAATAGTTTTTAAAAGGCGGGAGGGAGCGAAGGGTCAGCTACAGCCTACTGTTCCATCGCGCTGTTCACATTGGAGCCCTTTCGGGAAATTTTCCTGGTACAAGCAGGCCTCCATGCCTGAGTCAGGACTGTCAGATTCACTGTGTCACCTTTCCAGAGGCCCCGGCGACATCCCACCTGGGCAGCTTGGCTGGACCGAGAGGGGTTGCGGGGTTACAGGCAGAGGCCACACCAGCCCAGCGTGGGCAATACTGGGGCTGCGGACAGAGACCCTTGATCTCACCTATACTGAGTATGGCACTAACACTGGCAGGCAAACAAGCTCCCTCTTGCCACTGAGCTGGAGGGGGAGCATCTTTGATCCGAGGCTGCTGCACTCCTGAGAACCCTGCCTCTGGGCCATCATGGCCTAGCTCTCCTAGCATCTGCTCCCTCTGTGGGAGCTCTGGGCCAAGCCCGTCCTGGTGTGCTAAGCTAGCCACCCTGGCACTGCCCTCCGGTTTACCGAGGGCCCGATCTGCTGGGCTGTCGTGTTCAGTCTTGCAGCTTTCCCATCCAGGGAGCAGTCAGTACCTGCTTCCCAGGCTGCTGTCTTGTAGGTTTACTGTACTGGCTAAGTTTGGGTGGCATTTTGACCCCTGTTCTCTCGTCCCCCAGAGGATGGAGGGGCAGATGCTAGATATTTTAAGTCAGATTCTTCAACTCAGGGACTAGGGTAAGGCCTGGCTGGAATTCGAGCCACACAGATGGGGGCCTGGAGGCTTGCAGAGCCATAGCATCTCCTTCCCATGGTGTGTGTTGGCAGGACTTGCACAGGCTGTCAGCCTCTTCCTGGGTATGACAGGCCTGAGCCTCCTCCATGGAGGTCCTCTTTCTGCAGGTGGAGGGTGTAGTAGAACCAGGCTAGAACTCCTTCCACAGGGGGTGGGGATAAGCGAGGCCAGTGGCAACACAGAAGCACCAGCCCCATTCCTTTTGCCTCAGTGATCAGATCCAGGAATTCTTGGTGCTGATAGCTTAAGTGTTGGGCGTTCGAGAGGGAACACCCTTCCTTCCCCCTCTCTGCCATTTTGTCTGAGTCACTCTGGCTCAGCTCCTTCCCTGCGGCCCCTGGAGTTTCCTTCTCAGGCTGCCCAGGGTTGTCCAGGAAGCCCCTCTTGCATGGGGACTGTGTCTACACTGGCTGATTTCCAGCCCCATGGGCGTGTGGGATGGGGTGGAGAGGGCTGAAGGTTATCTAGAGGAACCACCTGTTCCACTTCCCGTTCACTCCTGGGAGTTTGGAGAGGGCCATGGAACATGATGAGACTCTTTTTTTTTTTTTTTTTCTTCTTTTGGAGAGGTTTTTGCTATAGGGCACATGCACTCACCAGAAAGACAGAGAGACAGAAAGTGAGAAATCACCCCCCGAGGGTATGGCCATGCTGCAGTCCCTTCTCCATTCTCCTCTCGGGATCTTGGGCACACGCACCCGGCATGAGTTTAAGCTGCCGGGTCCAGGATTTGAACCACATTCGACTACATCGGAGTCCAGCGACATAGCCATTACGCTAACTGCTGGTCCCACGATGAGACTCTTCTAAACCTTCTCTAGACCCACGCTGGTTCTCCAGAGCAGGCTAGAAAGGACATGGGTATTGGAAAGACAAGGTTTGGGGTGGGTAGGTAGACCAGAACTCTGTGAAGAGCAAGGTGGCTGTGCTTTGATGTGGGTGAGTTTGACAGAGAGTACAGCCCTTCCCCAGGAGGCTAGAAGCTGAGGATGGTACTGCATCTTGAAGCCCTGGCCCTCCCCTCAGCACCGATGTTCCACCAGTGTTCCTTGCTCTGGGATAGGCTACGGGAGCACATCACCCACTCCACCTCTTTGAAAAACACCAGGCCTATAGCCTGGAGCAAGGATGCCAGTCTCTGAGGTCCACGGGCCCGTGGCATACCCTTGGAGGGGCAACCCTCTCTGAGAGAGGCTGCCTGTCAGATCCAAAGAGCCTGGGTGGTGGGTAGGCTGGAAGGGTCACAGGGAGTCCTCAAACCAAGGAGCCTCTTTGCTCTACTCTCGACAGGGCAGGAAGCTGGCCTGATCGTTCCCAGTGAGGCACCACATGGCCCAGGAAAGAATGGCTCTGCTCAGGGCTCCTTAGTGCAGCCCTGGCGAGGGAAGGGCTGAGGCTCAGTCCGCACTGGCCGCTGCTCCCTGGTGTGGAGGAATAAATATCTGATGCATGAACACGTCCTCTGCTTTCTCTAGCAATTCAAAGCACACTCCAGACAAGCAGCCAGGTACAGAAGGACAAGGAGGCCCCTGACAGCTTCCCAGCAGCTCTTCATTACACATCCCCTGTGTGGTCGAGATCAGAATCGCGAGCAGTGACAGAAAGCCGCGCCACCTGATGCTTCTGGCCCTGTTTTCAAAGGAAATCAGAGCAGACCCTACGACCCTGGTCCCTTGCCCTGGGGGGGTGGTGTGGGCAAGTTCCCTTGGCAGTAGCGGGAGGGCAGAGTGGGAGAGAAGAGGCCACTCTCCCAGCTTCTCAGACTCCACTGTGGCTTCTCTAGGCTACTTCCTCCAGAACCAGTGCGCACGCCTGGATTTCTCTCCATGTCTCCTGCCTCTCTGAATGTCTGAGGTTTCCGGCCCCGTGGAGAAACCCTGATCAGCTTAGTCTTTTTTTTTGGAGAGGTTTTCCTTTTTCTTTTTTTACTACAGGGCACATGTACTTGCCAGAAAGACAGACAGAAAGCGAGAAATCACCCCCCAAGGGGGATGGCCACACTGCAATCCCTTCTCCTCCATTCTTCTCTCCGGATCTTGGGCATGCACACACATTCACCTGGCATGAGTTTAAACCACAGGGTCTAGGACCCGAACTGTGGTCGCCTGCATGCGAGTCTAGTGACGTAGCCATTACGCTATCTGCTGGCCTCAGCTTAGTCTTTTCTAGATCTTGCCTCTGACCTGTGGCTGAGAGCCCCCGTGGGAAAGGCCCCAGGGAGCTGTTTCGGGGCAGCTCAGGCCAGGCCTCTGCTCTGTGTGGTCCGATGAAATAGCAGTCTGGGAAGAGATGACAGGGTCAGGGACCCATAAGCCCTGACCCGTGGTGAACACAGCTCTGCTCAGCCTGCAGGCAGAGGTCAGCCCACAGAGCTGGCTCCCAGACCTCCACCTTCTGGGAAGCTGTGCCTGCTGCTAGTGGGAGGGGGCAGACAGCATCTGTGGTCAGCGGGGACAGGAAGCTCCGGAGCAAGACCGAGCCTGCAGAGCAGGGGTGTGAGTGGGAGGATGAGACAAGGGAGCTGCTGGTCGGCCAGACCAGGGCTGTGTAGGGGGTGCTCTGTCTCCCTGTGCCTATCCAGGCCATGGGACGCCAGCCTAGGAGTTACCCAAGGTGGGGCTGCGGCCAGCACAGTGTGGCCCTCCATCTCCTGGTCCTTACAGATCCCTCAAGTTTGAGGACTCGAGCAGGGGACCAGCGGTTGGCATAATGGCTATGTTGCTGGATTCCCATATAGTTGACTGCGGTTCAGGTCCCAGGCCCAGCGACTTGAACTCATGCCAGGCACATGTGCGTGCATGCCCAAGAGGCATTCTCCTGAGAGGAGAATGGAGGAGAAGGGATTGTGGTGTGGCTATCCCCCTTGGGTGGTGATTTCTCACTTTCAGTCTCTCTCTGCCTTTCTGGCGAGTGCACGCATCCTATAGCAAAAGCCTCTCAAAAAAAAAAAAATAGATGGGACACAGATCTGAGGGTGCATAGCCAGAACATGACTCTAGTTTTTCTAGTCACTATTCATTTTGAGAGGCTTTGAACTGAGCTGCACAGGTAAGTGGTCCAGAAAGCCCTCGCTAGGGAGACTGTGGCCAGCAGTCCACAGCTGCTCCCTCAGGGGAGTGACCAGAGGCAGTTCCCCTGTGGCAGCCCCGACATCTGTGGCAGAAACTTGAGCAGGGCAGTTCAGCTATCGCCATAGTTCAAGCCTTGACTCACACACCCCTTTCCCGTTGCCTTGGGTTTGCTAAACCTGGTTTGTACCTGAGGCCTCATGTTTCTCAGTGGTTCAAGTGAAATTAAAGAAAGCCTCCCTTCTGGGACCAGCAGTTGGTGTAATGGCTGTGTTTCTGGACTCCCATGTAGTCGACCACAGTTCGCGTCCTGGACCCGGTGGCTTAAAACTCAATGCCGGGCGCGTGTGCATGCTTGCCCAAGATCCCGAGAGGAGAATGGAGGAGAAGGGATTGCGACGTGGCCATCCCCCCGGGGGGTGATTTCTCACTTTCTGTCTCTGTCTCTGTCTTTCCGGCGAGCACACACGCCCTATAGCAAAAACCTCTCACCCCTCAAGAAAAAAGCCCCCCTTTTAGAATGTCGGAGATGGAAGAGTCGGAGCAGAATGTCATTATCGTTTCCTTCTGCATGCTGATATAATGTATGAAAGTGGTTTCAAAGCATTTTTTTCTGTAACCCTCATTCTGATTCTTATAACCCTGTACAGATGATACTCCACTGGACAAATATTTATCTTTAGAGAGGTTTTTTGTTATGGGGCCCATGCGCTCATCAGAGAGACAGAGACAGAGAGACAGAAGTAAGAAACCACCTGGGGGGATGGCCATGCCGCAGTCCCTTCTCCATTCTCCTCTAGGGATTTTGGGCATGCACGCACACGTGCCTCGCATGTTTTAAGTCGCCAGGACTCGAACTGTGATCAGTGATGTGAGTTCAGTGACATAGCCATTCCACCATCTGCTGGTCCCGGACAAGCACCGATGTCTAC
Organism: Tupaia belangeri chinensis; assembly: GCF_000334495.1. Taxonomy (NCBI): domain Eukaryota; kingdom Metazoa; phylum Chordata; class Mammalia; order Scandentia; family Tupaiidae; genus Tupaia; species Tupaia belangeri. The sequence goes on along the minus strand of NW_006159850.1, from coordinate 13,905,829 downwards.
TATACATAAGAGAGTGCGTGGGCCTGCAGTGGTGTGGAGATGTGAAGTAAGTGGCATGCTCTCTGACCCTTCTAGTTTACATTTTAAGTGAGGGAGACGGACACATACGTGCCTTTTTAGCAGAAGTGTAGAATCTGAATACACAGGGATCCGGTTTGGCTTGTGAACCAGATTAGTTCGTAATCACCCGAGTAGGATCTGGTGAGTTGAGGCTTGGGAGGAGAGCCTGGTTTGGGGATCTGAGTGCTGTCCGTGATGAGGAACCTGACCTTGGCCCCACAAGTGAGGACACTACATCTCATGTGCTTAGGGAAGCAGGAAGATGAATTTGTTAAGTCCGAAGTGTCACGTAGACGGGCCAGGGCCATTGAGAGTGCAGGTCTAGCACCCAGGGCAGAGGAAGCTGTACGATTCGAAACGGGATGTGTACATCAGAGAGGCACAGAAGCAAAAGGACTGAGGGCAGAACCTCCAGGATATGTTAGGTGCTGAGAGAAGTAGATAAGTGAGGGCCAGAGGGCCAGCAGGTGCCATGGTGGTTAAGGCACTGGACCCCCACATGGCTGACCGTGGTTCAAGTCTCAGAGCTGGTGGCTTGAAAATCATGCTGGGCGCACATGCATGTGTGTCCCAAATCCCAGGGAATGAAGGGAAAGGGATTGTGGCATGGACATCCCCCCTAGGAGATGATTTCTCACTTTCCCTTTCTCTGTTTCTTTCTAGCAGGCTCGCCCTTTGGCAAAAACCTTTTAAAAAGAAAGGAAGAGGGACCAGCAGTTAGTGTAATGGCTATGTCGCTGGACTCCCGTGTAGTTGACTGCGGTTGAAGTCCTGGACCCAGTGGCTTAAACTCACACCAGGCGCATGTGCGCATGTGCCTAAGATCCTGGGAGGAGAATGGAGGAGAAGGGATTGCAGCATGGCCGTCGCCCCTGGCGAGCGCACGCGCCCTATAGCAAAAACAAACACAAAAACAAAAAAGGAAGGAAGGAAGAAAGGGTGAGAGAGCCAGGGAAGTAGATTATAATGACTTGGAAGTCAAAGTGGGTCAGCAGTAACAAACATAGAGGAGGAAGGTGGGGTAGGACTGCCTTCCTTTGGTTGGTAAGGATCTTGGTGTGGAGCGCTGCCTAGGTAAGGGCCATGCAGAGGAAGCTATCACAGATCCCACGTGGTGGACCAGGCTTTGAGTCCCAGCCCAGGTGGCTTAAAGAACACCAAGTGCACACATTCATGCTCAAGATGATAGGTGAAGAACTGTGAGAAAATGGACTGTGGTGTGACCAAGCCCGACTTGGCGTGTTCCCACGGTGGGTGATTGCATTGTGTTCTGTGTCTCTTGAATACAGGGTGCCCTCTGGTATTAATAAAAGAATCTCGGCCTGAAAATTAAAAAGTGACTTGCTGCTTAGTAACAGCCTAGCCCTAAGATTTGACTCCCGAATCCATTGTTCTGATGTATGTCGAAACTTCGGGCTAGACTTGCTGCAGGCAGGCTGGGGACTTCAAGAGTGAGTGGACCTTTCGTCCAGGTGTCCCTGTGGCCACATCCGTTTTCTTTCACTAGGAAGGTAGATGGGAGACTGGTCAGGTGGTATGGAAGAGGGCTGAGAGATGAGGTTGCCTTTGCCAGTGCAGGCCAGTGCAGGCCAGCTCAGGCCACACCCGAATGATCCTGTGCATGTGTGCACCCCCGCCCAGCCCACTGTGGACTCCGTGAGGGTGCGCATAGGAGAGCAGTTTACTCGGGACGTACCCTAGGGCATCAGTCTACTTCCCTCTGTGTGTTGGCTAGAGTTCTGTGAATCTTGTTAGAGATGGTTTGATATCTCGTCCCAAGACACAGGCGTTGGCAGGGATCCCCAGTTCCTTGGTATGAATAGTTCAGTTGAATTCATCCAGTCAAGATGGCACTATAAATTTATGCGCTAATTAAAAAAATTTATGCGCTGATTAACACATAGCAGTAAAACATGAAAAGATATCATTCTTTTTTAAAAAAATTATTTGCTAGAGGGCATGTATGCTCACCAAAGGAGAGAGACTGGGACAGCGGGGGCGGAGAGCGATTTAGCATCCCCCCGTGGGGGATGATCACACCACAATCCCTTCTCCATCTCTCCCTTCTTTGGGGGTTGGGGCATGCAGGCACATATGCCCGGCATATTATTTCAAGCCTCCAGGTCCAGAACTACCACCGCCCAGTCAGCCATGGGGGATCACACCACCTCACCTACCATGCCACAGGCTGGCCTGGAAAATTAATTATTATTTTTTTAAAGAATTATTTATTTTGTTTACTTATCATTATTATTATTTCACATGAGTTTTTGCCAGAGAAAGACAGGCAGAGAGAAAGAGAGAGAGGATGAGGGAGGAGGCTGCCAGGTCTGGGACTCAAACCATGGTCAGCCATGTGGGAATTCTAGCGCCTTAACCAGCACGCCACCTGCTGACCCTGAAAAAATAATTCTAATACAGTCATACTCTCCCCCTCTCTCCACCCCACCCACAGACAAAATGATGAACATTTCTGTGAATGAGAAAGGGGTTAGGAACACAAAGAAGCCAGCCTGCAGTTATAGGCCTGCTGACCCGGGAGTCTAGAAGCAGAAATCTGGGGTAGCAGAGCTATAAAGTATTCCCTGTGAAGCCTGGAATTACAGCTACTTGGGCCCATGGCTGGGAAAGAAGGATGGAAAACATTCCTACTGACCACTTTCTGTGTTGTGGTTTATTTTTTCTAAAGAATTATTTAATTTAATTTAATTTAATTTAATTTATTAGTATTATTCAATTTGACGAGAGAGAGAAAGTGAGAAAGCAAGCTGCCAGGTCCAGGATTCAAACCGCAGTCAGCCATGTGGGAGTCCAGCACCGTAACCACCATACCACCTGCCAGCCCTGTGTCGTGGTTATTTTAACAAAGCTTATCTAAAGAGACACAATCTTATAGCCTGAGCCTAAGCTAAGCTGCTGCTGCAAGGTTTGATTCTGGACTGGGGGACTCAAGGGACATGGGGACGCAAAACTCCTAGATTAGGGAGGGAAAAACAAAACACTAGGGTGAACTTGCGGGGTTGGCAGGTGGTGTGGTGGTTAGAGGCGCTGGACTCCCACATGCCCATGCGGTTCAAGTCCCATACTTGGTGGCTTGCTTTCTCACTTTCCCTCTCTCTCTCTCTCTCTCTCTGATCAAACTGGAAAATAGTAATAAACAAAGTTAAATTTAAAAAAAAATTTTTTTTTTTATAGATGAACTTGTGTACAAGTTCTGAAGCACTGATGAAAAAATAGAACAAGGGGGCCCAACAGGTGGCGTGGTGGTTAAAGTCACTGGATTCCCACGTGGCCGACTGCAGTTCATGTTCCAGACCTGGCAGCTTACTCTTTCGCTTTCCCTTTTTCTCTCTGGTCAATTTAAAAATAATAATAGTAACACATGGAATTAAATAAATAAATAATCTTAAAAAAAATAGAACAAGAGGGCCAGCAGCCGGTGTGGTGATTAAGACACTGATCCCATGTGACCAATTGCATGGATCTCGGACCTGGCGTCTTGAAAAACACACTGAATGTCTGTGTGTGCACGCGAGCCCCAAATCCCTGGAATTGAATAGAGGAGAAGGGATTGTAGCATGGCCACCCGCCCAGGGGTGATTTCTTCCTTTCTCTCTTTCTGTCTCTTTCTAACAAGTACGGATGCCCTATGGCAAAAAGTCTTAAAAAAAAAAAATCAAAAACAAAAAAAAATGGTTCAGACTGGTGCAGTGGTAATATGGTATGTTTTATGAGGCAGTCCCACATGGGAAGGTTATTGGTTCAATTCCAAAGACCTCCCTAAGAATGCAGAATTCAGACTTGTTCAGGCAGCTAAGGACCCAGTCCCAGGAGTCAAGATAAGACTGGTCAAAGCCAGCCAGCCACAGCTAGCCTTTCCCTTTTACCAGGAACCATTCTCTGCATGGACTTGCTCAGTTTAACGAGACCTCAGAAGATGTCTGATAGGGCCATGTTAGAAAGAGATCCCTTCCCGGGACCAGCAGTTAGCGTAATGGCTATGTCGCTGGCCTCCCATGTAGTCGACCACGGGTCCAGTCCTGGACCCAGCGGCTTAAACTCACGTGGGGCGCGTGTGCGTGCGTGCCCAAGATCCCGAGAGGAGAATGGAGAAGGGATTGCAGCGTGGCCATTCCCCCTGAGGGGTGATTTCTCGCTTTCAGTCTCTCTGTCTCTCTCTGTCTTTCTGGAGAGTGCATGTGCCCTATAGCAAAAACCTCTCCAAAAAAAAAAAAGAGATCCCTTCCCCATGCTTGCCCATGATCTGGTTCTAGCTGGACTGGGGGTGGATCTTAGCATCAAGACCCTGTTGGTATGCTGACTCACTCCCCACCCCCCTCAGTGAAGAAATAAACAATCTTGGGGGCCAGCAGGTAGCATGGTGGTTCAAGTGCCAGACTCCCACATGGCTAAGTGGTTTAAGTCCCAGACCTGGTGGCTTGCTTTCTCACTCTCCCTGTCTCTCTGTCTCTCTCTGGTCAAATTGAAGAATAATAATAAATAAATTAAATAAATAATTCTTTAAAATAAACAAACTTTAAAAAAAAAGGATGAATAAAATGAAAGAATTTATCCCAGAAGAAATGAAAATAGCAGTAATTGGAAAATGTCTTTTGTGTAAATAGATTTAAGATCCTCAAAGAGATAAGGAAAAACTATACCCATTAAAGAAAGGAAAGATAAATTATGAAAGAAAAATGCAAATGTTAAAAAGTATCTATAAGTTCTAGAAATTAAAAATGGTGTCATTAGAATTTGAAACAATGGGCAAATCTAGCCTGAACACAGAATTCATGAGTTGGAAGATAATACTAAGGAATTCATCTAGAATGCAGCACACATATGGAAGACAGATTGAGAGACTAGCATTTGTGTAGAAGAAACTCCAGCTATGAAGAAAGAAAGGACAAAGAAATAACATTTGAAGAGATAATAGCTGAGAATTCTAGATTCGAACAAACAGCTTGAATACGAAACATAATAAATAACATTTCACCAGACATAATGTAGTAAATCTGTAGATAAGAAAAAAAAAAAGCCCTAGGGCCAGCAGGTGGCCTGGTGGTTAAGGGCACTGGACTCCCACGTGGCTGACCACGAATCGAGTCCCGGATCTGGTAGCTTGCTTTCTCATCCCCCCCCCCCATTCCTCCCATCTCTGGTCAAATTTAAATAAATAGATAAATAAGTTAAATACAGTAATTCTTTTTAAAAATAAGCCCCATAGCCTCGTGGTTAAAGGAGCCATTCCCACATGACTGACTGCACAGTTTGAATCACGGCCCTGGTGCCTTGAAAAATATACTGCACGTGTGTGCCCAACAGGGTGGAGAAATAGAGAAGGGATTGCGGCATGACTGCACCCTTGCAGGGTGCTTTCTCCTCCCTCTGTTTCTCTGGCAAGCACATGCACCTTCTAACAAAAAATAGAAAAATAAATAAATAAAAGAGCAAGTGTTAAAGACTACTAGAGGAAAAAGAATAATTCAGAGGATCTCTCTGTTCTACCGTCTTCAAATTCGTAAGATGGCCTGATAGTTAGGAGAAGGCTGCTGCTGTCCAGACAGGATGTCATCACCCTGTAACATCCCAAGCAGGGAGGTGGGGAGACGTGAGGAGAAAGGAAGTTTTCTCTTCATGTGGACTCTTTTCTGGGGAAGGAGTCTCTTTCTAACATGGCCCTATTGGGTATCTTCTGAGGCCTCCTTCTGAGCTAGGCCATCCTTAGACCAGTTCCTGGTAAGAGGGGAAGGCAGGATGTGTCTGGCTCTGGTTGATTGGCTTGGACCAGTCTCGTCTTGCCTCCTGGAGCTGGGTCCTTAGCTGCCTGAACAAGCCTGGATTCTGTTGACAGGGAAAGAAGGGAGAGTGGCTTCTGTAGGCAACCAACAGGGCCGGCCACAGACAGCCTAGCACGGGAAACACCCTGTGTAAGTGGGTTTTTAACTGGAAAAACGGGAGACTAGAAATATCCACCACTTTGTCAAGGAAGAGTACACTACAGTAAAGTAGAGAATCTCATCGTTAGAGCACACCAGGTTCCTGCCTTGGTCCAGAGAATGACACTCCTGAAAAACCAGACCGTTCAGGAAAACGGAAGTGATGCTCGCAGTGGAGGAGAACCACTGAAAGGAGAGGAGCCTCATTTTCAAGCCAGGAGAGAGAAGAGTGACGCGGATGGCAGTAACTAACACGTGAATCCAGCGGGAAGTCAGGAACAGAAAGACCAACAACAAATTGAAGAGAAAACACGAAGCAATTAGTAAGTGTAATGGCTTGAGCTGTATATTTCAAAACAAAAAACCAAGACTGTCAGATTAGATAAAAACAATGAAGGGGTCTGAAGCTGAGAGACCAGTGAACAGGAAACAGACCCCTGCATGAGCCACTCTGGCCTTTTTTGAATTTGCTAGAGGATCATTCACTCACAGGCAGGGAGGGAGGGGAGGAGGGGGAGGGAGAGGAATGAGGGGAGTGAGAAAGCACCCCCTGTGGGAATGGCCACCCCACTATCTTTTCTTCATTTCTCCCTCCCGTGGGATTTTGGGCACGCATGCACACACCCCCATCGTGTTTTACAAGCTGCCAGGTCTAGGACTCAAAGCTCGCGGCTGGCTGTGTGGGAGCCAGCTGCCTTCGCCACCACACCACTAGCTGGCCTGTTCACTCTTTTCTTTAAGCCACTTTCTGTTCCTTGTCCCATCTTTTTCCGGACCCGGCCCCCCAACTCTTTCTGTCTGGCCCATCTGCCCAGTTATTAATATAACTGTTTTTCGGGACCAGCAGATGGCATAATGGCTATGTCACTGGATTCCCATGTAGTTGGCTGCGGTTCGAGTCCCAGACCTGGTGGCTTAAACTCACGCCGGGCGCGTGTGCATGTGTGCCCAAGATCCCAAGAGGAGAATGAAGAAGGGATTGCTGTATTGCTATTCTCCTGCAGTGTGATTTCTCACTTTCTGTCTTTCTGGCAAGCCTACGCGCCCTATAGCAAAAACCTCTCCAAAAAAAAAAAAAAGATAACTTTGTTTTTGTAGACTTCCTTTTTCTTTTTTAAGAGAGATTTTTGCTCTCTTGCCAGAAAGACAGAAAGTGAGAAATCACACTGCAGGAGAATAGCAATACAGCAATCCCTTCTTCATTCTCCTCTTGGGATTTTGGACACACACGCACACCCACCTGGCATGAGTTTCAAGCCACCAGGTCCAGGACTCAAACTGTGGTTGGCTAAGGGTGAGTCTAGCAACAGAACTATGCCACCATCTGCTGGTGCCTCTAGACTTACTTTTTGCCTTAGTATACATACATATAGCAATTTACTGGACTCCCCACCACCACCCCAAAGAGACTGCACTGAGGCCCCCTCATGAGGGAGCCAATACGGGGAGAGCTGGCCTAGGGGGAGCAGGTATTCCATCTGAGGGACCCAACACACCAACTGGCTCCCTGTCCTGCCCCCTTCTTTCCCCAAGGTCCAGCATTTCCCCTCTGTAAGGGGGGCTATTTCTTAGGGTACAGTATTGATCTTGCAGCAGCGACTGATGGTTATTGCTCTCAGACCTAACTGACAGCCAGCCAGTCCCGATCTTAGGTCTGAAGGATGTGCTGGCTCTTGCCTTCTGGCTTTCTGCTGTGGACTCTGGGCAGCAGCGCCATCCAGAGCTGAGGTTTCAGACTGGGCCTCAAGTCATGCCAGATGACCTGCAGGAAGCCGGGCTGGAGAGGCAGAGGCTACCCCCGGGGGTTGTAACTGGGCGTGGACAGGGCCTGAGTCACCAGGACAGCTACGAGGAGTCTGCCAGGGGGTGGTGTCAGGCTGTCTGTCGCAATGCGGGTGGCTGCGGTTAGTCAGGCATGCAGAAGTGAGGCCACCAGTTCTCAGACATACAGGGACATGGCTGGCCGGGTTTTGAGTTGTATGTAAGGAGGGGCTGTTCTCGTCCTCGAGGTAGTGATTGGCCCCTGGGTACCTTCTGCCAGGGCTAGCTGTTACCTCACTCACAAAGCAGGGAACTTGCTGGGTGGCCAGGTAACAGGGATCTGGAGAACAGAAGACCTTTCCTCGGTCGTACCCCTGTTACGGGAAAAGCCTGGGTGGGAACAGCAGGCACCTCTGCAAGGGGCCCTGGACGCGGAGCCGTCAGGCCAGGCGTGGCATCAAAGCATCTTCACTTCTGCAGGTCGACCGCGTGTGGCTAGTCCTGGGGTTCCTGAGAACGCAGAATAAGCGGCCAGCCTCAACATGCTCAGAGATTCCTAGAGCACTATGCAGTTCGAGTACTGGTCTGTGGTTTGATGCCTTCAGAACCAGGCACTGGGACATCTCCTCGGCTGAGTGCGTGGGCGGAAAGGGGACTTTTTCCCTTCCTCCCAGCCCCGTGTCCTCCGTGCCTTGTGCCGTGCCTTATCTCGGCCCAACAAGGTTGTCTTCAGCTCCGCTGGTCTGAGGCGATGCTTCGTTAGCTTAATTTGGTGGCTCGTCTCTTGGGAGGTGGCTGAGAATGGCTCTGAAGCTGTCCCAGCTCCAGAACAGCCCTAGCTGTCCTCCTTTCAGGGCACTCGACTCCTCGGGCCATGGCACCTCTTTTTTCCTTCTGCCGGGATCTGTGAGCTGGTGAGGGCCTGCCTTGCGCTTTCATTGGTTCCTTGAACCAGCAGAAGTAACTAAAGCTCGCATTTGCTTGGCGGAAGAATGGGGAGGGGGCAAGAGAGACAGCCCCACCCACCCTACGAGGCCCTTGCTGCTTCTGCCTTCTGGATCCTGGCTGCCAGTTCCTCTGTTGAACCTCAGCCTCTTGAGATGGACCATCCATTCGAGGGATGATTGTTGAATGGTGGCCCTAAATTTCTTGTAAGGCCATAGTATTGGGCTGGCCCCATGTTGATGGTTTAGGGAGCCAGATCCCAACATGGCCAACTGTGTGGTGTGAATCTCACCTTGAAAACATGGCAGGTGCACGTGCACGCATGTGCAAAATCGTCAAAGGAGAGAGAAACAGAAGGAGTTGTGGTGTGTCCATTTTCTGTGGGGGAGAGGTGCTCTTTCACTTTCCCTCTCTCTCCTGTGAGTGCACTCGCCCTCTGGCAAACAGACAGACAAAAGCCATCACGTGGGGCCAGCAGATGGCGTAATGGACTATGCTGGACTCCCTCAACAGTGGTTTAAGTCCCAGACCCGGTGGCTTAAAACTCAGGCTAGGTGTGAGGTGTGTGCGTAAGTGCCCAAAATCCCAACAGGAAAAAGGAGGAGGGATTACAGTGTGGCCATCCCCTCCCCTGGGGAGTGATTTCTCACTTTCTGTCTCTCTGTCTCTCCGGCAAGCGCATGTACCCTGTAGCAAAAATCTCTAAGAAAGAAAAAAACATCTCATGACCCTACGACCTACCAAGTTTTCTTAGCTGCTCCCCTTCTCTTAGTGGGTCATTTCATATCTGATCTCTAAATCTTCACCTCAACCACAGAGACCTCCTGACTGTGCACCTCTGCTCTGCTCTGCCTCCATCCCTCAGGTAGCCCTTCTCCAGGTAGGCACTCGATCCCATTCTTCCTTTCATCTTTTCTTCCTTCCGTTTTTGTTTTGTGTTGTTTTGTTTTTAATTTTTGCTATAGGGAGTGTATGCTCACCAGAGACAGAGGGAGAGTGAGAAATCACCTCCCCCCCCGCCCCAGAAGAAGGTCATGCCATAATCCTTTCTCCTCCATTCTCCGCTCAAGATTTTGGGCATGCACTTAAACACGCCAGGTGTGTTTTTCAAGCCACTGAATCTGGGGCCTGAACCGCACAGTAGGCCATGCGAGATCCAGCTTTAACCTCTATGTCATCTGTTGGCCCAATCCTATCCTTTCTTGCTACTCAAAGACTTTGCTTCTCAACTATCCTCTTTTCCAGCGTCATGAAATTCTCCCCGTCTGTCAATTCATTGACATCAGTGTACACACATTCTGAAATACCTCCCAACATAACTTCCATTCTACTTTTTTTTTTTTTGCTAGATGTTGCATATTCTCAAGATCCGAGAGAGAGATGGAGAGGGAGATGAGTAAGCACCCCCTGTGGGGATCATCACACCACAGTCCCTTCTCCTCCACCTGTCACTGCGGATTTGCAGCACATATGCACACATGCCCAGTGTGAGAGAAACAGAGATAGTGAGAGGGCAAGTGAGAAATCATACCCCCAGGGAGATGGTCATGCCACAGTCCCTTCTCCATTCTCCTCCTGGGATCTTGGGGACGCAAACATAGGCATCTGGCGTGAGTTTCAAGCCACCGGGTCCAGGACTTGAACTGCAGTCAGCCATGTGCTGCCCCCCACAGCGTGTTTCTCAGTCACAGTTGGCCACGTGGGATCAGTTTGCCTTAACCATAAGGCCGTGGAGCCCGCCCACGTTCTACTTTCTTACATCTTCCCTCTTTATTTTTTTTTAACATGCTAGAGGGCACGTAGGCTCACCGGAGATGCAGAGAGAGCGTCCCAGATCCAGTGGCTGGAAAATCACACTGGGGGGCCTGCAGGTGGTGTGGTGGTTAAAGGTACTGGACTCCCATGGCTGACCATGGTTCAAGTCCTGAGCCTGGCAGCTTGCTTTCTCACTTTCCCTTTCTCTCTCTCTCTCTCTCTGGTCAAGTTAAAAT
>NW_006159850.1:13880949-13886263 GCF_000334495.1 Tupaia belangeri chinensis | reverse complement strand
GTTAGTCATGCATGCAGAAGTGAGGCCACCAGTTCTCAGACATACAGGGACATGGCTGGCCGGGTTTTGAGTTGTATGTAAGGAGGGGCTGTTCTCGTCCTCGAGGTAGTGATTGGCCCCTGGGTACCTTCTGCCAGGGCTAGCTGTTACCTCACTCACAAAGCAGGGAACTTGCTGGGTGGCCAGGTAACAGGGATCTGGAGAACAGAAGACCTTTCCTCGGTCGTACCCCTGTTACGGGAAAAGCCTGGGTGGGAACAGCAGGCACCTCTGCAAGGGGCCCTGGACGCGGAGCCGTCAGGCCAGGCGTGGCATCAAAGCATCTTCACTTCTGCAGGTCGACCGCGTGTGGCTAGTCCTGGGGTTCCTGAGAACGCAGAATAAGCGGCCAGCCTCAACATGCTCAGAGATTCCTAGAGCACTATGCAGTTCGAGTACTGGTCTGTGGTTTGATGCCTTCAGAACCAGGCACTGGGACATCTCCTCGGCTGAGTGCGTGGGCGGAAAGGGGACTTTTTCCCTTCCTCCCAGCCCCGTGTCCTCCGTGCCTTGTGCCGTGCCTTATCTCGGCCCAACAAGGTTGTCTTCAGCTCCGCTGGTCTGAGGCGATGCTTCGTTAGCTTAATTTGGTGGCTCGTCTCTTGGGAGGTGGCTGAGAATGGCTCTGAAGCTGTCCCAGCTCCAGAACAGCCCTAGCTGTCCTCCTTTCAGGGCACTCGACTCCTCGGGCCATGGCACCTCTTTTTTCCTTCTGCCGGGATCTGTGAGCTGGTGAGGGCCTGCCTTGCGCTTTCATTGGTTCCTTGAACCAGCAGAAGTAACTAAAGCTCGCATTTGCTTGGCGGAAGAATGGGGAGGGGGCAAGAGAGACAGCCCCACCCACCCTACGAGGCCCTTGCTGCTTCTGCCTTCTGGATCCTGGCTGCCAGTTCCTCTGTTGAACCTCAGCCTCTTGAGATGGACCATCCATTCGAGGGATGATTGTTGAATGGTGGCCCTAAATTTCTTGTAAGGCCATAGTATTGGGCTGGCCCCATGTTGATGGTTTAGGGAGCCAGATCCCAACATGGCCAACTGTGTGGTGTGAATCTCACCTTGAAAACATGGCAGGTGCACGTGCACGCATGTGCAAAATCGTCAAAGGAGAGAGAAACAGAAGGAGTTGTGGTGTGTCCATTTTCTGTGGGGGAGAGGTGCTCTTTCACTTTCCCTCTCTCTCCTGTGAGTGCACTCGCCCTCTGGCAAACAGACAGACAAAAGCCATCACGTGGGGCCAGCAGATGGCGTAATGGACTATGCTGGACTCCCTCAACAGTGGTTTAAGTCCCAGACCCGGTGGCTTAAAACTCAGGCTAGGTGTGAGGTGTGTGCGTAAGTGCCCAAAATCCCAACAGGAAAAAGGAGGAGGGATTACAGTGTGGCCATCCCCTCCCCTGGGGAGTGATTTCTCACTTTCTGTCTCTCTGTCTCTCCGGCAAGCGCATGTACCCTGTAGCAAAAATCTCTAAGAAAGAAAAAAACATCTCATGACCCTACGACCTACCAAGTTTTCTTAGCTGCTCCCCTTCTCTTAGTGGGTCATTTCATATCTGATCTCTAAATCTTCACCTCAACCACAGAGACCTCCTGACTGTGCACCTCTGCTCTGCTCTGCCTCCATCCCTCAGGTAGCCCTTCTCCAGGTAGGCACTCGATCCCATTCTTCCTTTCATCTTTTCTTCCTTCCGTTTTTGTTTTGTGTTGTTTTGTTTTTAATTTTTGCTATAGGGAGTGTATGCTCACCAGAGACAGAGGGAGAGTGAGAAATCACCTCCCCCCCCGCCCCAGAAGAAGGTCATGCCATAATCCTTTCTCCTCCATTCTCCGCTCAAGATTTTGGGCATGCACTTAAACACGCCAGGTGTGTTTTTCAAGCCACTGAATCTGGGGCCTGAACCGCACAGTAGGCCATGCGAGATCCAGCTTTAACCTCTATGTCATCTGTTGGCCCAATCCTATCCTTTCTTGCTACTCAAAGACTTTGCTTCTCAACTATCCTCTTTTCCAGCGTCATGAAATTCTCCCCGTCTGTCAATTCATTGACATCAGTGTACACACATTCTGAAATACCTCCCAACATAACTTCCATTCTACTTTTTTTTTTTTTGCTAGATGTTGCATATTCTCAAGATCCGAGAGAGAGATGGAGAGGGAGATGAGTAAGCACCCCCTGTGGGGATCATCACACCACAGTCCCTTCTCCTCCACCTGTCACTGCGGATTTGCAGCACATATGCACACATGCCCAGTGTGAGAGAAACAGAGATAGTGAGAGGGCAAGTGAGAAATCATACCCCCAGGGAGATGGTCATGCCACAGTCCCTTCTCCATTCTCCTCCTGGGATCTTGGGGACGCAAACATAGGCATCTGGCGTGAGTTTCAAGCCACCGGGTCCAGGACTTGAACTGCAGTCAGCCATGTGCTGCCCCCCACAGCGTGTTTCTCAGTCACAGTTGGCCACGTGGGATCAGTTTGCCTTAACCATAAGGCCGTGGAGCCCGCCCACGTTCTACTTTCTTACATCTTCCCTCTTTATTTTTTTTTAACATGCTAGAGGGCACGTAGGCTCACCGGAGATGCAGAGAGAGCGTCCCAGATCCAGTGGCTGGAAAATCACACTGGGGGGCCTGCAGGTGGTGTGGTGGTTAAAGGTACTGGACTCCCATGGCTGACCATGGTTCAAGTCCTGGACCTGGTGGCTTGCTTTCTCACTTTCCTTTTCTCTCTCTGTCTGATCCCGTGTTCCCAAAATCCTGAGAGGAAATGGAGGAAAAGGGATTGTGGCATGGCCACCCCCCAGAGGTGGTTTGTCACGTTCTCTCTGTCTCTGTCTCTGGTGAGCATGTGCCCCCTATAGCAAATTAGAAGGAAAAGAGCAAACCACAGACACGCACAACAGCATGAAGACACCTCCAAACCTTGACGCTGAGCGAAAGGAGTCGGGCACACGCCGGCACCTGATGGCACGTGCGTGTGACGATCAAGAGCGGGGTCCCCAACTTCGTGTGTCAGGAGTCAGTCAGGTGGTGGCGCTGTGGGCGTTGGCTGGTGAGGAGCACAGGAAGTGTAGAAAGGTTCCGTACCTTAAACTGGGTGGTGACAGCGGTGTATGCATTGGTACAAGTTCACCAAGCTTCACACTGAAAGATTTCTGCATTTTGTTATACAGGAATTAACCTCAAAAAACGGATTATCTCAAGTAGGGACAAGAGTCCTCTGAGTGAGATTTGGGGAGACAATGAAATGCTAAATTCCACCCATTGTGGGGGCTCAGCTTAAGCTTTAAATCGGCTTAGCATGACGTGCAGGCAGAACCCACTGACTGTCAGTGACTCCAGGCACCTTCCAGTGGCGTGAGAGCCCCTCCGTTCCCGCCCCGACCTGAGGAGGAAAGCAGCCTGGGGGTGTCTCTGCATGTGGGCAATCGCGGAACAAGTCACCCAGGACCGCGGGGGGAACCTCTCTAGATTGTGATTCTGTTCCCACACCATGTTTTCTATGAGAAAGATCATTTTTAATTTCCCTTTTTAAAAAGCCCACTGGGATATTCTCACGTCTATCTTTATTAAGTAATAGCAAATTATCTTCCAAAACATTGTGCCAATTTCCATTCCCGCTGCTGTTTTTTTTTTTTTTTTTTTTTTTAAACTTGCCGGAGGGTGCGTTTGCTTGCCAGAGAGAGGGAAGAAGAAGGCACCCCCAGGGGGGCATGGGCACACCCAAATCTGCCCTCCAGTTCTCCATCCTGTCAGGATTTGGGCACGTGTGCGTACACGCCCAGTGTGTTTCTCAAACTGCTGGGACTAGGATTCGTGCTGCGGCTCTCCACGTGAGATCTGACTCCTTTATGAGGCCATGGACCGGTCTGAGTGAGTGTTCTTAACACTCCACATTCTCTCCAAATCCTTGGTACTGCTGGTTTTTGGGGTTTTGTTTTCTGTTACTCTCAGAGTCCATGTTAAACTGTAAATCAGGTCATGACACACCCTCCCCAAAACCCTCCCGTCAGATTCATGATAAATCCTAATCCCTTATGATCCTCTGAGCCTCGGGGCCTCCCCTCTGGCCAGCTCCTCCCTTGCTGGCCTCCCGGCTTTGTGCTGGACCACACCGGACTCTTCCCGGAGCCCCTTGCACTCCTTGTCGCCCCCACCCCGACACGCTGTGACTTCCCTCCCGTAGCCCTTTGTGGTTGCTGGGTCTTTGTGTTTGTCACTAGGCCTGAAGCCAAGGACAGGGCTGGTTGTCCTGTTCTAGTCTCCCAGGGCCAGTGCTGGCCGCTGAGGTTCTGAATGAACACATGAGCCCTCCACTGCCAGGAAGCCCAGGGGTTCTGGCTGCTTCCCCTGCAGGCTGAGGCCCGTGTGCTCCCTCGCCGACCTTCGTATGGGGTGTGCGTGGGCGTTTGAAGGGTCAGAGCAGCCATGAACGGGAGCGATCCCAGCCAGGCACTGGGCCTCGGGGGTTCACAGTAGAACGAGATGCAGCGGGTCGGCGCTGGGGCACTTCTAGGCTTTCTAGTACATGTCTTAGAGCCCTGGTGTGTGTTAGCCCCTCCCTGTGGCTCCGCACGCCCTTGGCACTGGATAGCAGCCTGGACATGGGGTTCCCAAAGCAGTGGCCTCTGCCAGCTACCCCGTGTCCCTGCGCTTCCCAAACGTGTTGCGAAACGGGGCCTTTTCCTCTCCCCAGTGGGCGGTCTGTTACCTCGCATGCCCCTCCGCTGAGTTGGACTCGCAGGGCCTGAGTGACTTTGGAAGCCTCCGCCGGCTCCTGCCCGGCCCTGCCTTCGTGCCCACGGTAGGACTGTCCACTCAGAAGCCGCTCTCCCCCGTGGCGACCCCTCATCCCCATCCCTCTGCCGGCCTGCTGGGTCACTTCCTGCTGCCTGCCTGCCCCCTCAGGTCCTGGGAGCTGGGAGTCGGCGCTTGTGAAACGAAGTCTTTTTCCTTAGATTCTGGGCACAGGAATGGGCGGAGGAAGCATCGGGAAGGACCAAGTCCCGGCTCCCCGTGTATCGCCGTCCCTCACGTGTGACCTGCTCTGAGGGTGTAGCAGCCGAGGCAGAAGCACGTTCGAACCCGTGCTGCTGGGGTCTCAGGGTGAGCGCCCTGGGCCCAACGCTCCTGCACACGAGGTCATGACTGCAGGCACCTCTGTGAAGACCACGTTCCCGCCCAGAACGTCCCCATCATTGTAGCAGGCTGGTCCCACTTCCCAAGGCTTGGTGGCTTGGCTTGGCCCCAGGAATTCGAGCTGCCACAAGGTGAGGGG
>NW_006159850.1:13878431-13880385 GCF_000334495.1 Tupaia belangeri chinensis | reverse complement strand
TGTGCCTTGCGTTATCACCCACTCCTGCTCTGGCACCCTCAAGCCTGGCATGGATTCGGATGCCTTCCTTAGAGCTGGTACCCAAACTGCCCTGCCGGTAGTCTCTTCTCCCTGGTCCTGCCTGCCAGGGCTCCTTGGAGTCTCTCATCTGTGATGCGATCAGGGCCCTGGGCCTCACTCTATCCGTAATGCACAGGTGAGGGCACCTGCCAGAGGCTGGTCAGTGGTGGAGCCGAGCTCACCACCTGTCTCCTGACAGGCTCTGCCCCAGCACCAGAGTGGGGAGGATCGTTACTGGGTCACAGCCTTAACCCAGACGTACTTGGTCCACAGTCACGCCTGAGGGAGTGCACAAGTCTTGGGGTGCATCAGGCCCAGCCTTCCCGGGAGGCTCAGGAGTCAGTCTTCAAGGTGCCTTGGCATTTTCTCGGACCATCTTCTCTTCTTCCTCTGAAACCCACAGCGCAGAGCCAGACCGGGAACTCTGTAAACGCCCTAGCAGCTTCTGGCCTGTGCCCCTGGGGAGTCCTGGCGCCATGCCCTTGTTTACCTTCTGGCTAATAAGTGAGGGCGCCGGCCTTGCACAGAGCGGTGCTATCTGCCGTATTAGAGGGGAGAGCCCTTTCCTTTACCTGCCCTTGGGCTAAGTGGGCATCTCCTCTCCTAGCTCTGTGCCCTCTGGGACTCGGGGCGAGGCTGGGGGAGCGCCTGTGTGCATGTGCGATTTCTCTGCACATTCTCTTTCCTCTGCAATTTCAGGGTCATGCTGCGGCAGCCCGGCGCCTGACAAGCGAGGCGAACCTGCCAGGGGATTAGTGCCAGCACGCCAGCTAACGGCAGGACAGGCCGGCCTCGGGGGAGCGGGGATGGGCAGAGCAGCCCTGCTCCCGGGCCGGCAGCACCAGAAAGGAGGCCTGGACCCCAACTGGACGCTCAGCACACGCTCCTGACCCAGCCAGCATCGGAGCGAGCACCCCACCGAGCGGCAGCTGGTCCGAGCCTCGGGGACCCCCCTCTGTAAGCGCATTTGGAGCTGTGACTAGCAGTAACGGGCCCGGGACCCGCGCCACGGATGGGAAGCCGTCGAGCAGAGCCGGCCACACCGGATCTGGGTCACTGCACCAGAGCCATCCGACATCCACGGAGCTCCCTGGTGTTCTTCTCTCAGGGTGGGGGGCTGGTTCCCCTCTCCTGGCAGAGGGGGTAGGCCAGCTCTTGTATGGAACCCAGGCCCCCTGACGCCCTCGTGCTCCCTGTTGTGACTGGGGTTCCAGGGCTTCCCCGCTGCAGGGGACGAGGGGCTGCCTCGGCATCTGCTCATGAGCCACAAGGACCCCGACTGCTCCAGACTGGACCATTTCAAGCCACCAAAGAGGGGGGACCCCAGAGCTGGCAGCCGGCAGTGCCAAGGGACTAGAGGGCTGGGATGGACTGACCTCCCCCTCGCCAGGCCAGCAGGAGAGGCAGAGCCTCTGTGGCCCAGCTAGTGACGCAGAGACCGAGGAAGCCCTGAGCGGGCGCCCAAGCAGCTCAGGGACGGAGGAGCCGCTCCTGACCACGACGTGCTTGCTCCTCGCGCCGAAGGAGGGCGTGGCCCGGGACCCCTGCCGGCTGTGCCCTATGCCCTTTGCACGTGGTGCCAGAACAGGCAGGCTGCGTTGTGGCTGGCGCCTCGGCGGGCTGGGAGAGGGGCTGCGGTGACGGCCGCCCGCCACCATGAAGTGCTCCCTGCGGGTGTGGTTCCTGTCTGTGGCCTTCCTGCTGGTGTTCATCATGTCCCTGCTCTTCACCTACTCGCACCACAGCATGGCCACCCTGCCCTACCTGGACTCGGGCGCCCTGGGTGGGACCCACCGGGTGCCTCCCGGGGCGCGGGCGCCCGGGGGTGGCCCCACCGGGTGAAGCTGGTGCCTGGCTACGCCGGCCTGCAGCGCCTCAGCAAGGAGGGGCTGGC
>NW_006159850.1:13854586-13874872 GCF_000334495.1 Tupaia belangeri chinensis | reverse complement strand
GAGTGGTTCGACAGCCACTTCGACGGCAACATCTCCCCGGTCTGGACCCGAGAGAACATGGATCTCCCCCCAGATGTCCAGAGGTGGTGGATGGTGAGTACCACAGCCCCGCCCCTCCCTTTTGCTGCCATCTGGCCCCTTTGGCTTGGGTTTGGGCTGCTGTCTGGCCTGGAGTCTTGGCAGGTCCACTTGTGAGGCCCGTTTATCCCGTCATAGCCAAGGCTCACCGAGAGAGCCCTGACCTGGATGGAGAGCGAGCTAGGGTTTCTAGTGCCTGTATAGACCAGAGCCAAGAATAGACCAGGAGTACCTTCTGGGCCAGGCAGGCAGTGTGGACAGAGGAGCAGGGCCTGAGTGAGAACGTAGGAGGGGAGGGCTACCGCCGTGGGGAGGAGGCCTGCCCCGCAGGAAGGAGGCAGCCACCCCTGACTCTGGCCACTGCTGCTCAAAGGAATCAGAAACACTGCGAGTCACTCGCTTGGCTCCTCACAGTTGCTGGGAAAGACCTCTGGGCTGGGGTGAGAAAGCCTCATAAACTGATGAGGGGCTGGGGTGTGGTGTGCCCAACCCAGGCCAGTGCCCTGCCCTTCCAGCCCCGTCACCTTTCTGCCTCTGTTGATTCCCTCCACCTCCCTGGATCATCAGGTCCCCAGGCTCTGCAGGGCCATCTGTTTGCCACGTGTCCAGGATGGAGAGCGCCCAGGCCCTGCGTCCCCTGGCTGGCGAGTGGGGAGCATGTCGATCCCCCCCCATTTTCTCTTGTTCAGAGAAGCTGCGAAGATGAGCTTGTGGGACCAGGCTTATCGAAACAGCTCCACAGAACCTGCCTTCTGGCCTAGACTGTCATTGTCCCCAAGGACGGGGTTCCACAGAGCAGGGGTCACTGAGGCCCCACGGCCCTTCCTAGGCAGCCTGGACCCCTCAGAGGGTTCTTCCTGTTTGCATGCTGTCGTGGGCTTCATTGGATGGGGTTGGTCAAGGTTTAGAGAATGCACAGGTTCACCCAAGGTCACGGTCTCAGTGGTGGCCCGAGAGGGCCAGGACAGGTTCTGGGAGATACCCAAAGGCCAGGCCAGGCCTCCTGCCTGCAGAGCTGGGACTCAGCAGCTGTGTGAGCCCGAGCACATTCTCAGCCATGGTGCTGCCTCCCTGCTCCCCCGAGCAGCCACACACTCTTGGAGTTCGGCTTCGCCCAGAGCGACTTCAAGCCCTAGCTTCAGTGTCACCAACTGGTGGCCCATGGTCCAAAACCAGCTCTCAATGTTTTCCAAATATTTGCGTTGGTTACCAACATTGGAAATCACCGTGCTTCACGTGAAATCCATTTTTTCCACTGCCTTTAACAAAGAGGAGAACTCGCCATTCTGGGGTTCACAAATTGCCCCTTTCCAGGGGGCACGTGGGCTCCTATTTGCTGTGGGCCCCACCTGCCGCCTTACTCCAGCGTTGTAAGCCGCTGGCCCTGAAGCATCTGGCCGCTGCCCCTGCCTCACCTCATGGCCTTTGACCTCCAGCTGGTGAGGTTTCTGTTCTCCCCGGCGTCGGCGTCGGAGGTGTGGGGGCCAGTTCAAGTCCAGCCATTCTGGCTTTGAAGGGCTTCATGTTTGCTGAGAGAGTGGCCCAGGTGTTCCAGGAATCCTGACTGCAGCTTCTCGAACCCCGCCCATAAGCTGAGCTCTAGGGTGGCCCCATAGGCTGACTGGGAAGGAGCCTGTGAAGGAAGCTGCGCTCCTCCTGGCGTGGCCGCTGGTCCCTTGAGAAAGGGTCAGGGAACCAGCAGTTAGCGTAATGCCTATGTCGCTGGACTCCCACGTAGTCGACCGCGGTTCACATCCCAGACCCGGTGGCTTAAAACTCACACTGGGCGCGTGTGCGTGCGTGCCCAAGATCCCGAGAGGAGAATGGAGGAGAAGGAATTGCGGTGTGACCATCCCCCCTGGGGGGTGATTTCTCGCTTTCTGTCCCTATGTCTCTCTCTGTCTGGCGAGCGTACGCGCCCTATAGTGAAAAAACCTCTCCAAAAAAAAAAAAGAAAGGGTCGATGAGCACTTTGACACTGGGTCTCCGAGCAGGGCCGCTGGCTGTCTGTGAGAGGAGAGACCAACTCCCCAACTGTGCCGGAGGAGGAGGGCTGGGCGGAACCCTGGAGGCCAGGGGTGGGAGTCCCTCCCTCCTCACACTGCCCGCTCCCCTTCCCTCCACAGATGCTGCAGCCCCAGTTCAAATCCCACAACACCAACGAGGTGCTGGAGAAGCTGTTCCAGATAGTTCCGGGCGAGAACCCCTACCGTTTCCGGGACCCCCACCAGTGCCGGCGCTGTGCCGTGGTGGGCAACTCAGGCAACCTGCGGGGCTCCGGCTACGGGCCGGATGTGGACGGGCACAACTTCATCATGAGGTGAGCCCCATGGAGCCCGAGGGTGGGCCCAGGGCCAACCCCCAAGACCATACCTCCGCGGCCGGGGTGCCGTTCACTGGCGGTCTGGAGTGTCTCTTGTTGTCTGTCTGGGGTGGGGGAAGAGGCAGAGACGTAGCGGAGACTCATCCTCAGTTTTGTAGTCTCTGACTTCCCCTGAAAAGAGCTGGAACTGAACTCGTGGCTGTTTGCTGCATGCACACTGCAGGCCATCGGACCCTCCTGGTGCCTCAACCCAGACTGGTCTTGCTTAATAGCAACTAGTCCAGGGGCCAGCGGGTGGCCTGGTGGTTAAGGCCCTGGGATCCCACATAGCCCTCCGCAGTTCGAGTCCCAGACCCGGTGGCTTGAAACTCATGCCAAGCGTGTGTACGTTAGTGCTCCACACTCAGAGGAGAAAGAAGGGATGGTGGTGTGGCTATGACCACTACGGGGGTGATTTCTCGCTTTCTATCTGTCTCTCTGGCAAGTGCATACACCCTAAAAACAAAGATCTCTCTCTCAAAAAAAAAAAAAAAAAAAAAGCGATGACTTCAGGGAGGAAGATGTCCTGGGCAGAAGAAGGGCCGTTGGGGTTTGCCCTGGACTTCGGCCCTCCCTTCCTCTCCCAAGGCTGAGGTTCTGGGGTGCTGTCACTCAACGGGCCTCTGCACCCAGCCTATGGGAGAGGAGAGAGTTGGGAAGGCCTTTGTCCAGAGACACAGAGCATGGAAGGCCTGGGCGTGAACCTGTGTGTTTCACGACATCCTCCCTCTAGTTGGCTGGGGACAGAAAACGCCGCAGCAGCGGGATCCAGCAGTTAGCGTAATGGCTTTGTTGCTGGACTCCCACGTAGTCGACCGCGGTTCGCATCCCAGACCCGTGGCTTAAAACTCACGCCGGGAGCGTGTGCGTGCGTGCCCAAGATCCCGAGATGAGAATGGAGGAGAAGGGATTGCGGCGTGACCATCCTTCCTGGGGGGTGATTTCTCGCTTTCTGTCTCTATGTCTCTCTCTGTCTGTCTGGCGAGCGCACATGCCCTATAGTGGAAAAAAAAAAAAAGAAAGAAACCGCTCCCCCAAAAAAAGAAAACGCCGCAGCAGGGACACTTTCTCCCGCCCTCAGAGGAGGAGACCCTAATGGCGCCGGGCGAGCCTGTGGTGCAGTGGTGGTGGAGAGGCCGGTCCCACATGGTGACGCGGCTCCGACCCCTAGCCCGGGTTCTGCATGGTGACGCGGCTCCGACCCCTGGCCCGGGTTCCGCATGGTGACGCGGCTCCGACCCCTGGCCCGGTCAGCCTGAAACACGCTTGTCACTCAGAGACTGGCCAGGAACTGGGGACTGCAGGGAGGGAATCGCGGTGTGGCCAGACTCCGTAGAGGGTGCTCACCTCTCACTCGGCAGTCTTTCTCCTACATGCACACTCTCGTGAATGAAGGGGAAAAGTTAAAAAGAACAACAGAATGAAGACACTACAAATGCCCGGTTTCCTGATCATCACGGGTGAGCGCTGCAGAAAGACCAGGTTTCCCAGGCGGCAGAGGGAAGGGCTTTGCTTAGTAACTGTTGCTGTCTCCATGGCAACACGGAGGCAGCATGTCTCTGAGGCTTTTGACATTCCTTGCAAGACCTTCCTCGTGTTGGGAAATGGTGGGGGTAGGGGGACAGGGTGGCTGGCCCTATCCAGGACTCCAGGGCCGTCAGATTGTCCCCGTCCTCCAGTGGCTGGCACCCCAGATGGGAGGCAGGTAAGATGGGAACTGGAGAGGGGGCTCTCTCTGCCCAGGGACCATGGCTGGGATTGGTTGTCCACTAGAGTGAGTCCAGAGCAGCCCTAGCGCACCTGGGAAGCCTGAGAAGAGGCCCTCAGCCTGAAGCACCTGCCTCCCCGCTGCCTACATGAGCTGAAGCTTCCCTTAGGCCATCGGTGATGGCCAGGAAGCCCGAGGTACAAGCCCTGTAGACCCAGAGGTCAGGCCGCTCACGACGCCTGACAGCACCTGGTCAGGCCAGGCCACAGCGGGAAACTCACAGATTCCCTTCCCAGGGGCCAGGCTAGGAGAGGAGGTAGTTCCGGAAGGCATGACCCAGCACGGTCGGCTGGTCTGTGGAAAGAGCCGGATGGCAGAGGAGGTGGCTGTGTTTGTGTCCTGGACACAGGACCAATGTGGTACCCAGCAGGAGAGCTGAGCGGAGGTAGTGAGACGATGGCTCCATCCACACGTGCCTCCTGTACGTCCTCGGAGCCCTGCCAGGTGCTGCCAAGGGGTACTCGGCGGGCCAGCAGGGACATCCACAGGCCCTCCGATGGTGCCTGGCAGCTAGCAGGCACACCGTAAACACGTGGGTGAGTGAGGAACGAGGCGCCCACCCACCCTGCCCTGGCCCATGCCTTTGCCCCAGTGCTTGGGCCACTGGAGATGCCGGGGGTAGGTAGATTTCTAGAATGCCTGGCCTCTGAGTCCGAATCAGCTCATCCTCTGGCCCTGTTCCAGGACTTGGCTTCTCCACAGTGAATCAGAGCCTCAAAACAAAAGCCTGTCCCCGAGGGAGTGCAACCTTCCTTTGTTGTCCCAGGGAGCTGTGAGGCCTCGTTTTGGACCTCCTGCACCATTCATTTCCGAGCTCTCTGCTTGGTCAGCGCCTGGAAGGGAAGAAAGGGAGGCGCAGGCTCCGCCACAGGGCCACCTGCAGGTGCGGAGAGGCAGGTGAGCCTCGTAGCAGGGCTCGGGCACTCTGGGGAAGGGCCGCCTGCCGTTCAGTGGAGGAGGCAGATGGGGTCTTCAGAGGCCAACCTTGGGCAGCTGCAGCGCTTTGAGCTGGCAGGACCGGCTTGCCCTGTCTGTCTCTGGTGAGGTGAAGTTTGTTTCTTAAGGCCTCATGAGAGTGACCCCTGACCATGGCTTTCAAGCTGCTGGGGCTGGGTTCGAATCAGAGCAGCACCCTTACCCACGAGGCTGTGGGGCTGGCTCTACTTTATTGATGGCTACATGATGTTCCATTGTAGGAACGTGCTAATGTGTGTGTATTAACAAGATTTTTCTTTTTCTTTTTTTTTTTTTTTGAGGGATTTTTGCTATACGGTCTGTGCACGACTGGAGAGACAGAAAACAAAAAATCAGCCCCTTGGGGGATGGCCTTGCCACAATCCCTTCTCCATTCTCCTCTCAGGATTTTGAGCACACACGCATACATGCCTGGTGTGAGTTTTTTTGTTTGTTTTCTTGAGAGGTTTTCGATACAGGGCGCGTGTGCTCGCCAGACAGAGACAGAGAGACAGAAAGTGAGAAATCACCCCCCAGGGGGGATGGTCACGCCGCAATCCCTTCTCCTCCATTCTCCTCTCAAGATCTTGGGCACGCACGCACATGCGCCCGGTGCCTGGTGTGAGTTTTAAGCTACCAGGTCTGGAACTCGAACTACAGTAGACCTCATGTGAGTCCAGCACCTTAACCACTACACCACCTGCTGGTCCCCCAATTCTTTCTTTCTTTCTTTTTTTTAAAATTTAATTATATATATATATATATAGAGAGAGAGAGAGGTATGTGCAATTGCCAGAGGGAGAGACAAAAAGAAAAAGTGAAAAAGAAGTCCCAATGGGGAATGATCACACTACTTCTCCATTTGTCGTCTTGGGATTTGGGGCATGTACCCACATGTGCCTGGTGTGTTTCTCAAGCTGCCAAGTCCAGAACTCAAACTAGCAGGCAGGCCATGTGGGTGTCCAGCAGTCGTAACCACCAGGCCACGGGCTGGCCTTAACCTGTTCTGCCGTTTCTGTTGTGAAGAGCACGGCAGTGAATATCCTCGTGTGCAGAGATTGTGTGCAACTGTTTTAGACAGATTTCTGGAAACGGAATTGCTGGGTCAAAGAACACGCCTGTTTACATTTTTGATAGCACCAAATCTTCCTCTAAACATCTCGTCCCAGTTTCCATGGCAGTTTCATCTCATGTCACCCTTTGTCCCTGCAGGATGAATCAGGCACCAACTGTGGGCTTCGAGCAGGATGTCGGCAGCCGAACCACCCACCACTTCATGTACCCAGAGAGCGCCAGGAACCTGCCCGCCAACGTCAGCTTCGTGCTTGTGCCCTTCAAGGCCCTGGACCTGCTGTGGATCGCCAGCGCCCTGTCCACGGGGCAGATCCGATTGTGAGCTCCCTGCAGACTGCCAGTGGGGTGGGGAGGGTTTTTCCCTGGGGCTGGGTCGCATTTTAGCCAAGAGCGGCTGGTGAGGAGAGAGGGCCCCGAATGGGGGTAGGCTGAGGGCTCGGCTGTCCCACATCGCGTCCTGCCGGGTGCTGTCCGGCACATGATGGTGGAAGGGCGGGAGGGACGTCTGGTTTGGTTTTCTTTCCGGGAGGTGGCACCAGCCTGGGGACGCTGCCTTCTGAGAACTTTCCTGGAGGAGGGGAGTAGTTACCCATCACAGCAGAACCATGGGAAATCAGACTCACCAAGTTTGTTTTGTTCTGTTCTGTTCTGTTCTTTTTCCTTCCTTCCTTCCTCCCTCCCTCCCTCCCTTCCTTCCTTCCTTTCTTTGGAGAGATTTCTGCTATAGGTGTGTGCACTCACCAGGGAGACAGAGAGAAACAGAGTCTTTAGAAAGCAAAAAACCACCACCACCCCCCCAGGGGAAATGGCCATGCCTCAGTCCCTTCTCCTCTCAGGATCTTGGACACGCACGCACACACGCCTGGCATGAATTTTAAAGCTGCTAGGCCTGGGCCTCGAACCACAGTCACCTATTTGGGAATCCAGCGATGTAACCATTATGCCATCTGCTGGTCCCCAATGTAATTTTTTTTAAAAAGAATTATTTTATTTAGGGAGGAGCAGTTAGCATAATGGCTATATCGCTGGACAGCCAGGTAGTTGACCATGGTTCATGTCCCGGACCCGGTGGCTTAAACTCATGCCGGGTGTGTGTGCGTGTGTGCCCAAGATCCCAAAAGGAGAATGGAGGAGAAGGAATTGTGGCGTGGCCATCCCCCCTGGGGGGTGATTTCTTGCTTTCTGTCTCTTTCTCTCTCTCTCTGTCTGGCGAGCGCATGTGCCCTATGGCAAAAACCTCTCAAAAAAAAAAAAAAAGGAATTATTTTACTTATTTATTTATTTAAATTTGACCAGAGAGGGACAGAGTGAGAGAGAGCCAGAGAGAGAGAGAAAGGGAAAGTGAGAACGCAAGCCGTCAGATCTAGGACTCAACTGTGATTGTCCATGTGTCCAGTACCCTTAACCACCATGCACCTGCTGGCCCCACACAATGTAATTTTTAAATCCAGAAGTTTAAAAGTTTGAGGAGGATCTTTTTCATATTGTGGAGAGGTTTGAAGGCTAAAGTAGTAAGTGCTGTAGATTCTAGAAGCAGGCGGAGGTTACGGGAGGCACGGCTGGCTTCCCTATTAGTGGAGTTTCCACCATGCCTGGAGGGAGTTGAGAGGGTTGTCTGGACAGTGGCGAGAGTGCGGATATGGTGGCTTTGCGACAGTCAGCCGACAACGGAGAGTTCACAGCAGGGTTGGGGAAGGAAGGCTGGGGCTGGCTGATGGAAGGCCTCAGTGCTTGCTGTCTAAAACATTCCTATTTTGTCCTGAGTGACGTGGGGAGCCACTGAAGGCTTCCAGGTAAGGAACTGCGGTGGTAAACGCGCTGCGGGGGGCAGTCTGGAGGAGATCAACTAGAAACTGTGAGGCTGTCACTGCTCAGCCCTGAGGAGGGAAGAGTGTTTCCGTGTCCGCCAGGCTATCTGAAGTTTTTTGTTTTTTGGAGAGGTTTTGCTGTAGGGTACATGTGCTTGCCAGAAAGACAGAGAGAGAGACAGAAAGTGAGAAATCCACCCCCCAGGGGGGATGGCCACACTGCAATCCCTTGTCCGTTCTCCTCTTGGGATCTTGGGCACGCACGCACACGCATCCAGCATGAGTTTAAGCCACCGGGTCTGGGATTCAAACCGCGGTCAACTACATGGGGAGTCCAGCCACATAGTCATTATGCCATCTACTGGTCCCTATTTTTACTTTTTTTTAGAGCGGATTTTTAAAAATTATTTTATTTAGCTTTAATTAATTAATTAATTGGGGGGACCAGCAGGTGGCATGGTGGTTAAGGTGCTGAATATTCCCACATGGCCGACCACAGTTAGAGTCATGGACCTGGTGGCTTGTTTTCTCACTTTCCCTCTCTCTCTGTGTCTCTCTCTGGTCAAATTAAAATAAGTGAATGAATAAATAAAGTTAAATAAAATAATTCTTTTTAAAAACAATTAATGGATTAATTAATTAACTAGATCAGAGAGGAACAGAGTGAGAGAGAGGAAAGTGAGAAAGCAAGCCACCAGGTCCAGGACTTGAACCATGGTCAGCCATGTGGGAGTTCAGTGCTCCTAACCACCAGCCACCTGCCAGCCCCTATTTTTACTTATTTTTTTATTTGACCAGAGAGGGACAGAGTAAGTGAGAGAAAGAAGGAGAGAGAGGGAAAGTGAGAAACAAGCTGTCAGGTCCTGAACTCGAATCTCAGTTGGCCATGTGGGAGTCCAGCGTCCTTAACCACCATGCCACCTGCCTGAAATATTACCTTTTAACCTTTTTTTAATTTTTTTTGAGAGGTTTTCGCTATAGGGCATGTGCGCTCGCCAGACAGAGACAGACATAGAGACAGAAAGCGAGAAATCACCCCCTGGGGGGATGGTCACACCACAATCCCTTCTCCTCCATTCTCCTCTCAGGATCTTGGGCATGCATGCACACGCGCCCGGTGTGAGTTCTAAGCCACCGGGTCCGGGACGCGAACCGTGGTCGGCTACATGGGAGTCCAGTGACATAGCCATTACGCTAACTGCTGGTTCCCCCTTTTTCTTTTTTTTCTTTTTTTTTTTACCTTTCTGTCTGCTTGCAGCACCTATGCTCCGGTGAAGTCCTTCCTTCGAGTGGACAAAGAAAAGGTAAGCTCCCCAGTTCATTTTCCTTCTTCATCCCCATCTCACAGAGGCAGTGCTGGCCTGAGCCGTGGAATACTGGTGCCATGGCTCAGGTGTGCCCAATTCCCTTCCAGAACCTTCGGAGTCCCCATCTGCTGGTGTACCTGACCCCAAGAGAGACCATGAGAACCAGGGAATGAGGACTTGGGGGTCCGTGACTGAGCGTCCAGGCTCCTCACGTGCCCGTTACCTTTTCTCCTCCCAGGTCCAGATCTACAACCCAGCCTTCTTCAAGTACATCCACGACAGGTGGACGGAGCATCATGGGCGGTACCCTTCCACAGGGATGCTGGTGCTCTTCTTTGCCCTGCATGTGTGTGATGAGGTGGGTAGGCCAGGGTGGGGGTAAAGTAGGGGACTCATGGAACTGAGAGAATCAGCGCTTATTGGGACTTAGCAGTGCCTTCAGAGGAGTGCATTTTTAAAATAATTATTAACTTTTATTACTATTTTTTAATTTGACCAGAGAGAGATACAGAGAGAGAAAGTAGAAAGCAAGCCACCAGGTCTGGGACTTGAACTATGGCCATGTAGAAGCCCAGTGCCCTCAACCACCATGCCACCTGCTAGCCCCAAGGAATACATTTTTAAGGCAGAAATCCGGTGGCTCTGACTTCCCTGTTTTCTAGTCTGTACTTCCCAAGTGCAACTCATTTTACCAAATGTGAAATCATTTCATTAAAAAGTTGTTTGGGCTAGCTGGTAGCATGGTGAAGGCAGCTGAATCCCACATGGTCAACTGGGGGTTCCAGTCCTGGACTTAGTGGCTTGGAGAACATGCGAGGTGCCTGTGCGTGTGTGCCCAAAGTCCGTAAAGAAGGGAGAAGTGGCAAAGAAGGGATTGTGGTATGACGTCCCTGTGAGGGATGCTTTCTCACTTCCCCTCTCTCCATCAAGTGCATGTACCCCTGGCAAATTTTTTCTTTTTAAGGTTAAATATTGGAAAAGGAAATAGAATATTACCGCCATAATTGCTATGACTTGCCATACAGAAAAACTAACCATAACCACAAGTAGAACGGAGAGTGCAGTTACATTTCAGCTGGAAGGCTCTCTCTGAAGCTCTGAGCCCCAGGTCTCCTGTCCGTGTTAAAATGGAGGTTAGTCACTCAAAGGACATTTCCCTAGTGGTCAGGGCTACAGTGCCACAGGGGGCAGTGTTCGTGCCCAGCACATCCCACTTTTTTTTTTTTTGGAGAGGTTTTTGCTATAGGGCGCGTGGGCTCGCCAGACAGACAGAGACAGACAGATAGAAAGCGAGAAGTCACCCCCCCAGAGGGGATGGCCACGCCTCAACTCCTTCTCCTCCATGCAACTCATTCTCCTCTTGGGATGTTGGGCATGCACGCACACACGCCCAGTGAGTTTTAAGCCATCGGGTCCGGAACTCTGAACTTGAACCACGGTGGACTACATGGGAGTACAGCGACATAGCCACTACGCTAACTGCTGGTCCCCCAGCACAACCACTTTTGCCAGTAAGTTCTTTGCTATATTGTATTGGCTATCTGACTAGTTTTCACACACACACACAAAAAAATACTCCATTTAATAGTAATAATTATAGTTTTAAAAAAAGCAAGTGTTGGAAGAACAGCAGGCGCCCACATGTGTGGGAGCCAGGCATGCGTCTCCACTGCCTCCAACACTCTGGAATTGACAGCTGTCAGTCTAGCCTCCCAGGCAATAGGCCTGTCTCTGCGTCTTCTCCCCTCCTCCGCATGGTTCGAGACCTCCAGGGTCCCGAACATGGGGTGACCCTGCACTGCCCTTCCCTGCAGGTGAATGTCTATGGGTTCGGGGCCGACAGCCGGGGCAACTGGCACCATTACTGGGAGAACAACCGGTACGCGGGCGAGTTCCGGAAGACGGGCGTGCACGACGCGGACTTTGAGGCCCACATCATCGACATGTTGGCCAAAGCCAGCAAGATCGAGGTCTACCGAGGCAACTGAGCCAGGCACGCCGCGACCCTTCGGGCCCAGCCACGAGGCGCGGGCGCGCGCTGCGACCCAGGACTCCAGGCCAGCCTGAGGGCGGTGGCCTGGGCGTCGCCAGGCGATCCAGAGCGACGCCAGCCACGGTCTGGACCAATCATTCTGCAGTCCAGCCTGCGCCTGCTGTGTCCCGCCAATCAGGAGACTGGGGCTGGCCCGGGGCTGGCACCAATCTGCGCTGCAGTAGGGCGGAGCTTTTGTTTCTCCCAGCCAATCATGCGACTCAAGGAGGACTTCCGGCGCTGTATCCGTCTCCTCCAATCAATGGCCTTCGGAGGCGGGCGGCAGCCTCTCAATCCCCACTCCCTTATGCTTTTGGATAGGATGTCTTTTTCCGCTTTTTAAGAAGTAGAGGTTGCTTTTGGCCTCGGTGAAGTACTTTCTCAGGCTTGGCGGGAGTAACGGCTCAGTCGCTGGCCGGCCTGACCCCACCGGTGCGCCGGGGCGGGGGCAAGGGCGGTCTGGTCTGGGGGTGTCCCGGCCCCGGGGCTGGCGGTCTGGTCTGGGCGTGTCCCGGCCCCGGGGCTGGCGGCGGGAGCCGGCCGCATTTGCCAGGGCTGCGCCTTCACCCTGGGGAGAGCTAGCGGCCCCGGGGTGCTGGGGCCTCCCAGGGCGTCCTAAACTCCACTTCTCTATCAGGCCGGGATGGGTGAATGCGAACCCACCAAAGAATGCAGTCAGGCTGACGCCCGGGGCCCCTTCTCCCTAACCCCCTCCTGCCTTCGGCCATGTGTGCAATGGCCTCCGACCAGGGCATTTCGAGTCTCCCCCGAGAACTAGGGAGTTGTATCACCCCTCGCCTGAGAGTGGGGTTCGCCTAGGCCCCAACTGCAGGACACAGGTGTAAGGAACAGGGCAGGGGACAACGAAGGCCTGCCACGTCCAATGTAAGGTGCTTCTCACCCACGTGTGCCCTCGGCCTCTACCGATCACCCACAACCTCTGTAGTGTCTCCTAGGCCTGGGCCTCCTCACCAGCCCTCTTGTTGCTCCGGGGGAAAAAAAATCAGAAAGTGTGCCCTGGGATTGGGGCCCTGCTGCTTCTCTGTGTGTCTGTCTCGCGCACATGCACGTCTTTGGCTGGCTCTAAGGAGAGAGCAACACGTTGAAATGCTGGAGGCGGGGGCCCAGCGGCCTGGTGCATGCACCTTCCTCCTTCACCAACACCCCAAAGAGGAGTAGGAAGCCTCTTGCTTGGGGGTGGAATTGCTTGGGGCTCATAATGTAGTTAAGCTGGCTGCCAGGTATGGCTGACCACCGGAGGTTCTCTGGAACTCCGAGCTGGCCTCGCACAAGGCAGGAGACTCACTGGGGAGGGTGGGCTTGCCCTGCTGCATGCCCCTCTCTGCCTGCGCACCCTTCCCGCCCCTCCCTGTTAACCCACTTTCCATTTCCAGCTCTAGAAGGGCTGGAAAGCAACACCCAGGGGCTCTAACTGGAAGCTGCTTGCTTGACTGAACCCAGCAAGTCCCCAGAGGAAGCTGCTGACTGCATTCTCACCCTTCAAGGTTGGAGACGGCTAGGAGGGGAAGGGCTTCTGTGAAGCCCCTAAGCCACCGAAAGGATCCCCCTTCCCAACAGTGGGGAGACTGATAGCACCCCTTTTCTTAGTTGACAGCAGGAAGCAGACTCCTGCAGCTGGCGAGTGTGTTTGTTAGAGGGTCCCAGCTGTCGGTGGGCACCCCTAAATATTAATATATTTAGAGCATAGCTTGAGTCTGTTCCTTCGCAGTTCCAAAAGGAAGAGGAGGAAGGAATGGGGGCGGGCTGGGGGGTTGTAGGATGCCTCTCAGGGCCTCCCCACACACACCACTGTCCAGTCCAGGCACCAGCGTTCTTGCCAGCGCCCCTCAGCGCAGCTGGAGGGGCTGAGTGTTCAAATGAAGAACAATGCAATTATGCCAAACAGTATTGAGCAGAATAATTTATTTCTTGTTTCTTTTCCTTTTTTGTTTCATTTAAACTATTAATTCCCCTTCTGGGAGAGGTAGGTCCCAGCATCCAGCCCAGATCTCCTTTTCTGCAATAGTTATTTAAACTTTTTTTTTTTTAATTTTCTTCCCTTTCTCTCTTTCTGAAGTAAAAACAACGAAAGAACCGTGGAGTCATTTGTTCTGGAATGTGTTGGAAACTGAGCAGTGAGTGGCTGAGGAGGGGGGCAGATGGGAGGGGGCATGGCGACTCTCCGACACACCCTGGCACAGCAGGAACCTGGTTTCATGGACTCAGCTATCTGAAGTCCCCAAGACACTTAAATCAGAGGGACTGCGAGGATCTCGAGTATTTCAGCTCGCTGTGCTCCAGAGGATCACGGTAGCTGTCCTGTCCCCCCCCAGGCCTCAGGTCTAGAGCATCAGGCCTCTGGTGCATGAGGGCTGCTGTGCACCCTCTCCGTGGTCTTCTGCCTTGGCGTGGCTCTGCTGTCTCCCCACAGCCTGCTTCTCCCGCCATGCAACCAGGGACCTGCAGCTCTGTCCTAGGGGCTGCACAGGATGGGACAGCCTCTGGGACAGCTGCTAGGGCAGGACTCCTCGGCCTCTGCACGCTTGTGCTTCTCTGCCGGCTCCCAGGAGGGCTGCTCTGTGATACACGAGTCTATTTTTGGATACTGTTCTGTTTCATTAGTCTAATGACCTAGACTGGAATCCACCTGGAACTCTGGTTTGTAATAAAGATGACTTTTCGGGGCCAGCAGACAGATAGCAGTTATGTCGCTGGACTCCTGTATGGCCGACCGCAATTTGAGTCCCGGACCCAATGGCTTGAAAATTACGCTGTGTGTGTGCGTGTCCAGGATCCCAGGAGGAGAATGGAGGAGGCGGGATTGCAGCGTGGCTGTCCCCTCCTGGGGAATGATGTCTCACTTTCCCTCTCACTGTCTCTGTCTCTCCAGCAAGCATGTGTGCCCTAAGGCAAAAACCTCTACAAAGATGGCTTTTCAAGTCACTAGGGGAAAGACAAATGCTTAAATAAGTTTTATTGTGATAACTGGATATCCGCTGGAGAAAGAAGAATTAGATCTAGCCCTTAAATTTACCAGAATAAATGCCAAGTGACTTGGAGAACTTAAAGTAAAACTTAGAGCCCTGGGGCCAGCAGGAGGCATGATGGTCAGGGCACTGGACTCCCAAATGACCACCCATGGGCCAGTCTCCCAGACCTGGGGGCTTGCTTTCTCACCTTCTCTGTCCCTCTCTGGTGAGCACATGTGCAAATTAAAAAAAAAATTGTTATTTATTTTTCAGTTTGACCAGAGAGAGAAAGGGAAAGTGAGAAAGTGAGCCGCCAGGTCCGGGACTTGAACCACAGTTGGCCATATGGGAGTCCAGTGCCCTTAACCACCACACCACCTGCTGGCCCCAGCAAATTAAATAATAGTAATACTAAAATTATTTTTTAAAGAATTATTTTATTTAACTTTTTATTTTAATTTGACCAGAGAGAAAGTGAGAACGCAAGCTGCCAGTTCCAGGACTTGAACCGTGGTTTGCTATGTGATAGTCCCGCGTCCTTAACCACCACATCACCTGCCAGCCTTGGGACCAGTAGTTAGCATAATGGCTATGTCGCTGGACTCCCATGTAGCCGACCACAGTTTGAGTCCCAGACCCGGTGGCTTAAACTCACGCTGGGCGCGTGTGCATGTGTGCCCAAGATCTCGAGAGGAGAATGGAGGAGAAGGGATTGTGACATGGCCATCCCCCCAGGGGGTGATTTCTCGATTTCTATCTCTGTCTGGCGAGCACAATCGCCCTATAGCAAAAACCTTTAAAAAAAAAAAAAAAAAAAACCCACCACACCCCCTGCCAGCCTCAATAAAATTATTTTTAAAAGGTAAAGCCAAGCAGGCAGCATGGTACTTAAGGTGCTGGTTCCCTCATGGCCCACTGTGCGGTTCAAATCTCAGATCTGGTGGTTTGAAAGACCTACCATGTACATGTGCATGCCTGTTTAAAATCCTGAGCGGAGAATGGAGAAGGGACTGCAGCGTGGCCACCCCCAGAGGAGACATGCCGTCCTGGTGCTGAAAGGTGCAGCCTTTCGGAGTGATTAAGTGCTTAGAATGGGGCTCCCATGGCTGAGCTCTGGGGGGTTTAAAAGGAGAGAGAGGGAGCCCACAGCAGGGGGATCAAAGCTACTGCTTTGATGGGGCCTCTCTTTTTTTAAGAGAGATTTTTGCTATAGGACACATGTGCTCCCTGGATAGAGACAGAGAGAAAACATGAAATCACCCCCCAGGGGGATGGCCACACTGCAACCCCTATTCCTCCATTCCCCTCTCAGGATCTTGGGTACACGTGCACACATGCAGGGTGTGAGTTTCAAGATGCTGGGTCTGAAACTCAAACCACCGTCAACTACCTGGGAGTCCCAGGATGGGGACTCTAAAACCCCACCAGAGATGGTCCCTAGCCCTGGGACCTCAGAACAGTGGGCTGAATCAACCTCTATTTTTCTTTTTTTTTTTTAAGTATTGTTTAATTTTTCATTATCACTTTTTTTTTTTGAGAGAGATTTTTTTCGCTATAGGGTGCGTGCGCTCGCCAGACAGAGAGAGACACAGAGAAAGTGAGAAATCACCCCCCAGAGGGGATTGTCACGCCGCAATCCCCTCTCCTCCGTTCTCCTCTCGGGATCTTGGGCACGCACGCACATGCGCCCGGCGTGAGTTTTAAGGCCGGGTTTGGGGACCAAAACGCCGGTGGACTACATGGGAGTCCAGCGACATAGCCATTACGCTAACTGCTGCTTCCCTCATTATCACTTTTTTTTAAGAATTATTTTATTGAACTTTATTTCATGTATTTGTTTATATAATTCAACCAACGAGTGACAGAATGAGAGAGAGAGAGAGGGAGGGAAAATGAGAAAGCATGTCAACCTGCCAGATCTGGGACTCGAACCACAGTCAGCCATGCGGGAGTCCAGTGCCCCCAACCACCATGCCACTTGCTGGCCCCCATTTTTCTAAGAGTTATTTACTTATTATTTTTTAAGTTTTTTTTTTTTAAGAATTATTTTATTTAACATTATTTTAAAATTTTTTTGATCAGAGAGGGACAGAGAGAGAGAGAGAGAGAGAAGTAAAGGGAGGAAGCAAGCCACCACGTCCAGGAGTCGAACCACAGTTGGCCATGTGGGAGTCCAGTGCCCTTAACCACCGTGCCACCTGCTGGCCCCAATTTATTATTATTTTAAAACTTGCTGTAGGAGGGACCAACAGGTGGCATGGTGGTCAAGGCACAGGGCGCCTCCACATGGTCCTGGACCTGGTGACTTGCTTTCTCACTTTCCCGCTCTCTCTCTCTGGTCAAATTAAAAATAAGTGAATAATTGAATTAAATAATTTTTTTAAAAAAATATTGTTATAGGACACATGCACTCACCAGAGAGAGAGAGAGAAAGTGAGCAAGCAAGTCACCAAGTCCGGGACTCAGACCTTGGTCGGCCATGTGGGAATCCAGCACCCTTAACTACCTTACCACCCCACCTGCCGGCCCCCCTCTACCTCTGATTTTCTAACTCATCCAGTTTGGGGCATTTTCTGTTGTTAGCAATAGAACGACCTAAAACGTTACGTTCTGGAAGCCCAGCAGTGAACGGAGGCTGGGGCCCACCCAGCCTTGTTGCCTGCGGGAGGTTGCAGGAGCAGCCTGGCCCCCTGAGGATGCAGAGCTCACACCTTTCCCCAGACACCTGCTTCTGCTCCGGGGAACAATCTGGACTCTTCTAGCAGCATGGCTTCCGTCCAGGGTGGATCCGCCGGAGCAGAAAGGACCTGTGTCTGCCAGGGCGGAGCTGCTCCTGCCTTCGCCACCCAAGTCTCGCCTTGGCTTTAATGTGCACAGAAAGGGATACCTCGCATGTGACATAAACCACCGAGCGCCTTGCTGCATTCCCCCCAAATTCCCCACGGGAGATTTGGCTGTGGGTGCCGGCAAGTGGCATGGTGGTTGAGGCGCTGGACTCCCCCATCGTCGACCACAGTTCAAGTCTCAGACCTGGTGGCTTGCTTCTCTCTCTGGTCAAATTAAAAAGTAATAAGTACAATTAATTCTAGAAAAAAAGAAAAAGATTTGGCTGTCTAGGAACTGAGAAGAAGCATACCTTCGTTGGTGTGGAAAGGTGGGGCTCTGGGGAGTGAAGTGATTGGGGCCTGCTGTGACCGAGTTCCGCTGAGTTGACAAAGACCAGACTTGCCGGGGGAACAGGTGCTCGGCAGCTCTGCAGGACCCTCGCTGGACGCGCCCCGCACATATGGCCCCGTGGACCTAGGAACTGTTGAATCAACCTCCGTGTCTATACCGCCCCGAGTTCCAGGCATTCTCCGTTATCAGCACCGGAACGGACTCCAAGGCCACCTGTCTCTGTCACATCATCAAATGGTTAAGGGAGCCTGGAAGGGGAAGAGAACCCGGCTCCCGTGGTGCTGACTCAGCCTCCAGGGTGTCTCCATGGCAGTTCCGGTGAGCCCCCACCCCGAGAAGCGCCGCACTGGAGCCCACTGGAGGGCAGGGGCTGAGGTCGCAGATGTCCCCGGTAGATGGCAACGACCCAGCGTAGTGAATCGCCGGAGTGCGTGTCCTCCACAGGCAGGAGGGGCGACAGCGCCCCCGGTGGGGCCCGGGAGCAGCACACCCCTCCTGCTCAGACGACCTCCTGTCTGCATTTGGACATGCTCCCTGGAGCACCGCGTTTTTCAAGCCGGGGGTGCTGGGATTTGAACCACACAGTTGACCATGTGTGATCTGGCTGCCTTAACCACCAGGCCAATAGCCGCAGGCCCCTTTGGGTTCATTTTATTCCCTCACAGACACTGTCTCCCCGCAATACACAAGCGGGGCCCTGGGGACACAGCAGGAGGCTTGAGGCTGCCCACACGGTTAGCTGCTCCTCTGTGGTCCCCAGCTCACCTGGGACACTCCAGAGCCTGCGGGATCAACAGCGTAGCGTCGTCCTTCCCTGAGGCCGGGGCGGGTCTGAGCTCCCCTGCACCCTCTGCCCAGTGCAGCCCAGCTGGCCGGGAGCCAGGGAGCTGGTTTGTCCGTCTGGCCATCAGCGCGGGACCGGCTTGGCAGTCTGCCGGTCAGCCCTGCTCCCCACTCCCGGCGCGGCTCCTCTGCCCCCTGGGACACCTTTATGTCACCTCGTTTCTGAGTCACACGGCGTGCTTGCTTTCTAGTTTCCCGTGTTCATCGCTGTTTGGGTCACAGTGGGATCACCAGGTGAGTCGTCAACCGCTGCTGCAGCTCACCCTGGTCTCCCAACTCTCCCCGCCATACCTGCCTCCCTTCACAGCGCACAGCGCCTTGTCCCTGCACCCCGCTGTGAACTGCGTCCCCTTCCCTTTCCCAGCCCACAGGCCTCCAGCCTGGCTTGCACCTGCCCCTCCAACACACCTGTGCCACCCCCCACCCCTACCCCCTACCCTGGCTCCCACAGGACCCCTGCTGTGCTTGCCCATTCACTGAGCGCCTGCCCCAGGCCAGGCACCCACAGGCTGCCACTGCTCACCCTCTGCAGGGCCTCAAGGCTCACAGCCACATGAGCAAGACCACACTTGGTATTATTATTGCTTGCTATAGGGAGCATGGATACAGAGACAGAGATGAGAGAGAAAAAGGCACTCCTCCCAGGGGGCAGGGGATGGCTGTGTTGTAGGTGTAATCCCTTCTCCAGTCCCCTCAGGATTTAGGGCACACACATGCACCTGGCGTGTTTTTCAAGCTGCCAGTCTGGGACTTGAACCATGCATTTGGCTACAAAGGGACCCAGCCTCCTTAACGCCCACACTTCCTGCTGGTCCCTGGGGCCACACTTTTTTTTTAGGTGTCTGCTACAGGGTGCATGCGCTCACCAGAGACAGAGGCAGTGAGAGGGAAAATGAGAACTCACACCCAAGGGGAAGCGACTACGCTCAATCCCTTCTCCATTTTCCTCCAGAGATTTTGGGTACACGAGCACATGCCCCCGCCATGAATTTCAGGTTGCCAGGTCTGGGACTAGAACCACAGTCATGTGGGAGTCCAACACGTTAACCCCTTGGACCCAGAACCAAGTTTTTTTTTTTTTTTTTTTTTTTTTTTTAAAGAGATTTTTGCTATAGGGCACATGCACTTGCTAGAGAGACAGAAAGCAAGAACACCCCGAGGGGAGATGGCCACACCGCAATCCCTTCTCCATTCTCCTCCCAGGATCTCGGACATGCCCCACAACATGTCTGGTGTGTTCTTTTTGTTTTGTTTTGTTTGAGAGTTTTTCACTGTAGGGCGCGTGCGCTCGCCAGAGAGAGACAGAGATAGAAAGCGAGAAATCACCCCCCAGGGGGGATGGTCACGCCGCAATCCCTTCTCCTCCATTCTCCTCTCGGGATCTTGGGCACGCACGCACACGCGCCCGGCGTGAGTTTTAAGCCACCAGGTCCGGGACGTGAACCGCAGTCGACTACATGGGAGTCCAGCGACATAGCCATTTATGCCAACTGCTGGTTCCCATGCCTGGTGTGTTTCAAACCACTGGGACCAGGAGTTGAACCATCATTGGCCATGGGAGTCCAGCAATGTAACTATTATGCCATCTGCTGGTCCCTGGACCAAACTTATTAAGACCTAAAAGAACAGAAAATTTACTGCCTGAGAACCTCTACAGAAAACGGCTACATTTTCCATAATACCAGGATGAAGAAAGCTTTCCTAGCCACATGAAATTCAGCTTTTGAAAAAAACCTGACCAACGCTACAATTAAAATTTTGTGTAGCACCAAAAAGCGAGTTTGGGGGTGGGCAGGTGGTGTGGTGGTGAAGGGTGCTGAACCCCCACATGGCCGACTGCAGTCGTGTCCCAACCTGGAGGCTTTCTTATTTTTTTGGAGAGGTTTTCGCTATAGGGCGCGTGCGCTCGCCAGA
>NW_006159850.1:13846886-13854541 GCF_000334495.1 Tupaia belangeri chinensis | reverse complement strand
TGGTCGCTCCGCAACCCCTTCTCCTCCATTCTCCTCTCAGGATCTTGGGCACGCACACACACGCGCCCTGAGTGAGTTTAAGCCACTGGGTCCGGACGCGAACCGCAGTCGACTACGTAGGAGTCCAGCGACATAGCCATTACGCTAACTGCTGGTCCCTGGAGGTTTGCTTTCTAACTACCCCCCCACCCCACCCCCATCGCTCTCTGGTCAAATTTAAATGAATGAATGTAAGTTTTTTGTTTTTTTTTTAAGTTTTGGGGGCTAGCAGGTGGTGTGGTGTGGTGGTGAAGAGCGTTGGACTCCCACATGGTCAACCATAGTTTGAATCCTGGACCTGGTGGCTTACTTTCTCTATACCTTTCTCTTGTTCTCACTATTGCTCTTCACTCTGTCCCTCTCTGGTCAAATTTAAATAAAGTTAAATAAAAAAATAATTCTTAAAAAAAAAAAAAAGTTGGGGGCCAGCTGTGCCTGGTGGTTAAGATGGCTGGATCTCACATGGCTGACAGCGTAGTTCAAGTACCAGGCCCAGTGACTTGAGGACCATGCTGGGCGTGTGTGGCAGTGCACTCAAAATTCAGACGGGAGGGCACAGATGGAGAAGGGACTGCAGTGTGACCATGCCCCATGGGGTGCCTTATTGTTCTTCCCCGCCAGCATAGTGACCTCAAGTGCCCTCTGGCAAAAAGAAAAAAAAAAAGTTTGTGGGCCAGCCCGCAATAATGGTTACCTGAGCTGACTCCTCACGGCAGCCACGGTTCAAACCCTGGCCCAGGTGGCTTTCACATTAGGTGCATATGCATGCATGGCCCAGATCCTGACGCGATGGAATGACGGAGAAGGGACTGCAGCCTGCCTACACCATGCTGGGGACACGTTCTCCCTGTTTCTCTGGCAAGAACATACACTCTTTGGCAACTAAAACCATAAATCTAGGGCTACCAGGCGGCATGGTGGGTAAGGAGTTGTACTCCCACAAGGCCGACCCTGGTCTGAGTCCTGGACCTGGAGGCTTGCTTTCTTACTTTCTCTCTGGAGAGCACGTGTCCTACGGCAAATTAAAAGGTAATAACAAATAAGATGAAATGATTCTTAAAAGAAGAATGTGTAGAGCCAAACTATAACATGTACTGCTAAAGACACCGTCTAACTGCACGATTCTATGACGGTAGCTAGAAATGGCTAAACCCACTGAGGACTACTGTCCGAGAATGAAATCAGTGGGGCAGGGTTGGCAACTCCCCAACACAGAAAACACACATAGCCAATAAGCTGAAAACTTGCCAAGCCTTACTAAATAAATAAATAAATAAATAAAATGACCTAATTTGGGGGCCAGCAGGCAATGTGGTTAATGGCACTGGACTCCCTGATGGCAGACTACAGTTCGAGTCTTAGATCTGGAGGTTGCTTTCCCACTTTCTCTCACTCTCACTGTCCTTCTCTGGTCAAACTAAATAAAGTTAAATAAGATAATTCTAAGGGACCAGCAGTTGGCATAATGGCCATGTCGCTGGACTCCTATTTAGTAAACCACGGTTTCAGTTCCAGACCAGGTGCCTTTAACTCACACCAGGCGTGTGCGCACGCTCATGTGTGTGTGTGTGTGTGTGTGTGCCTAAGATCCCGAGATAATAGAGAGGGGACTGTGGTGTGGCCATCCCCCTTGGGGGATGATTTCTCACTGTCTGTTTCTGTCTTTCTGGCCAGCGCGTGCGCCCTGTAACAAAAGCTTCTCCCCCCAAAAAACCCTAATCTGTTTCCATCCTCACAGGCAGTTTTCAAAACGGACCTACCCAGCACGGACAAGGAGGTAAGATGACGGGTGTTACTGTTACTCGCAAGAACGTAAACCAGTAAAAAAAAACTCTTTGGCGGGCTCAGTTGTCAAGGTTTAAAACTTTAAACTACCCCGACCTGGCTTCCAGGAACGCTTCCTCGCTGGCTCTCGCTGGCGCTGAGTGCGACCTGCGGCCCAGGGGTACCAGCACCATGTGGGCAAGTTCCACGTGTCCATCACTGGAGGGACTGCAGGACACGCTGGGACTGCCAAAGGCTGGAATGAGGGCCACTCTCCAGTGGGAGGAAGCCTGTGTGTGGACGTGTCAACAGAGCCAAGGTACACGGTGACACGGCAGGTGGCGCAAGAGTGTGACCGGAACAGAAGAGAGACAGGCGCGTGCTGAGGGCACGGGGGTGTTCAACTCGCTAACAGTGGCAGGGTGGGGGGCAGGCAAGCATTTCCACTTCATGTGTCCACACAGGATTTTTAATGAGCGTGGATTAGTCCAGGAAGCAGAAAAATACAAACCAGTCATGATTAAAGTGTTCCTCGTAATTCCTTTAAAATTTCCCAGCACAATGGATGACGAAGCTATCATTTCTCTGTCCTTATTCATATAACGTATGAACCGGAGTAACCCAGCGTCCACTATCACGACCGGCCAGCAGAGTCTGAGTTTTGACTTGATTGTAACTTCCTTTCCAAACTGCTGCTCGGCCCAGGCATGGCGGGACGCCCCAGGGGTAAGAACCAGCTGCCTCTGCCAGGCAGATCAGAAGACCGCGGGGTATGAACAGATGAAGCAGCTGCAAGAAGTGGAGGGTGAGCCCAGACTCGCAAGGACTGCTCTACCCTTCCCAGAACAATCTTTCTCAAAGGCCAGAGGTCACTGACTTCCATGTGTCCGAAATTTACCAAAGTAGCCGAGGCTCACCAGGGCCAAGGAACCCAGTACGGGACTGGAGTGCCTTTGGATCTGAGAAGGAAGATGGCCCCGAGGGAAGGAGGCATGGTAATGAAGGACCAAAGAAGGGACGCAGTGGGGATGGCTTGCAGGCCACCGCTGCCATTCCTCCACCATGACGCCCATGCCCGTGTCCTGCCCTGCACAGCCTCGACCTCTAGCATTTCTCTAGGGGCTGGACACTGGGCCCAATACCCCTCACCAGAAGATAGGCTGGGGGTCCTGGGCCAGCGCTGAGTGACAGTGAGCAGATCACCAGGAAAGTGGGGGCAATTGTGTCTTTAAAAAGAGTGGGGGCTGGCAGGTGGCATAGCGGTGTCACTAGACTCCCACATGGCCAACTGTGGTTCAAGACTCAGAACCTATGCTTTGAAACTCACGCTGGGCGCAAGTGCGTGCCCAAGATCTTGGGAGAAGGGACTGTGGGGTGGTCATCCCCGCGGGGGGTGATTTCTCACTTTTCCTCAATGTCCCTGTCTCTCTCTGGTGAACACACATGCCCTAAAGCAAAAACCTCTATATAAAAAAAGAGGGGGCAAAAGGACCCCCCCCCTAAGTCTCTACTCAGTCACTCCCACACTGGCGGGGCCGGCCCCACGCCCACGCCAAAACAGGCAGGGGCTGCATGGGAGCTCCGAGGCAAACGGTTAGCCAGAGCATCTGGATTAGCATAATCGCGGGGACGCTGGCCAAAACCAGACGGGATTCCCCAAAGTAAATTTCTGTGTATTCACGCCTAATCTTCCAAAGTTGTGTAAACGTTTTCTACCATCCCCCATCATTTGCACGGATTTTTGTGAAGTCCAACGTAATTGAGAATGAGGTAGGTAGCTTCTCTGTCCTCGCCCGCCGTCTCTGGTGACCGTCGAGGCCTGTGCCGGGGTGAGAGCACTTGTCTCCGGGCAAGGGTGGCACTGAGGGCGGGCACCCGTGGCTGGCGCAGCTGCTCAGTTGGCTATTTTCTCAATCTCGTCCAAATCATCCGTGTCCAACCTTTCTATCTTCTTATCTGGGGGAAAGACGTGACGAGGATGGACATGGGTTGCCACAGAGACACAGCCAAGTCGCCTAGGGAAGGGACAGCCCAGCAGGGAGGGAGCCCAGCCCCTGGCCCTGCCTAGGAACATGTGTCTCTCTCTGGGTCCCCTGTGACCCTTCTGCTGACCCCAAGGGCTTCCAGGCGCGGGCAGGGGGCCGCAGGGACCCGGTCACAGAAGGCAACAGGGGCAGCCCCGAGCCCTGGAGCCAGGACGTGGGGAGACTGTCACCTCAGTCCCTGAGGCTACCTCTAGTGTGCTCCCTACAGACATCCCCGAGGCAGGGAAGGAGACGGGTGTGCACAGGGACAAAGGCCTCTCCTGGGACCCAGAACGCCCGCCCTCCCTGAGGCTGCACCCTCGGTGACTCACTGAAGTGCTCCTGGATCCTGTGCAGGATGCCCATGCTGTGCTTGCTGTCCACCATGTTGACCGCCAGGCCCCGCTTGCCGAAGCGCCCGGTGCGCCCGATGCGGTGCAGGTAGGTCTCGTTGTCCGGGTTCCCGTCTTTGTCCACGGGAAGGTCGAAGTTGATGACGACAGACACTTGCTCCACATCGATGCCTGGGCGAAGGGGAGTCGAGACAGACGCGGGTGACCGTGGAGGCCGGGCTCACTGACCCCCATCAGGGCTACTGACACCATCTCGGGATCAGGAGGAGAGCGTGGGACAGGCCGGCCCTAAGACAGTCAGGCTCCCGAGAGGGCACAGATGGGCCCGCAGCAGAAAGCTGAGGGGGAGCTTTGGCAGGTGCTGACAGAACGACAGACTCGGGCAGAAAGCCCTGTTAGACACGAGGATCTGGAAGGAC
This sequence comes from Tupaia belangeri chinensis, assembly GCF_000334495.1. Taxonomy (NCBI): domain Eukaryota; kingdom Metazoa; phylum Chordata; class Mammalia; order Scandentia; family Tupaiidae; genus Tupaia; species Tupaia belangeri. The sequence continues at coordinate 13,849,942 of NW_006159850.1, read as the reverse complement.
ACTGGTGGGGGCCCGGGAAGAGCAGGCTCTGTCCTCGCTGGCCAGAGGCCTGCACGCTGCCCTTCCCCCACCAGGACTGCCAGGTCTGCAGCAGTGCCCGTCTCCGAGGGAGACCCATGCGGGACTGTCACCAGCAACCCCTCTGACCTCCCCGAGGCCATCTGAGCTTCCCGGTTACACGGATCCTCATGGAGCCTGAGGCTGGCAGACCAGGACACGGTCCCTGCTCACCACGGGCACACACGTTGGTGGTCACCAGAACCTTCTCCTTGCCCTCTCGGAAGCGCTCAATCACCGCAGCCCTCTGCTCCACCATCATCTCGCCACTCAGCAGCGCCACCTGGTGGCCTTCCTTCGACAGCTCTGCTGCCAGCCAACTCGCTGTTTTGCGGGTCTGGGAAGGAGAAACAAAAGCACCTACAGAGACTTTTTTTGGGGGAGAGAGATGTTTGCTATAGGGTATGTGTGCTTACCAGAGAGACAGAAAACAAGAAATCACCCCACAGGAGGATGGCCACACTGCAATCCCTCCTCCATTCTCCTCTCAGGATTTTGGGTATGCATGCCCATGCACCTGGCGTGAGCTTTAAACCGCCGGATCCGGGACTTGAACTGTGGTCCATTATGTGGGAGTCCAGCGACATACGCATTACGCCATCTGCTGGTCCCAAGATACTCTTTTATTTATTTATTTTTTTAAGGAGAGGTATTTGCTACAGGGCACGCGCACTCACCAGACAGACAGAGAGAGACATAGAGACAGAAAGCGAGAAATCACCCCCCGGGGAGATGGTGACGCCACAATCCCTTCTCCTCCATTCTCCTCTCAGGATCTTGGGCACGCACACACACATGCCTGGCGTGAGTTTTAAGCCACCGGGTCCAGGACGAGAATCACAGTCGACTACGTGGGAGTCCAGTTACATAGCCATTATGCCAACTGCTGGTCCCCCTGAAATACTCTTTTTGATCTGGAAGACTTGTCTGAAACTTAGTATCTGAGGGTTACATTTCCTAAAACTGCCAACCTGATGCAGGACAAAATGAAGTCACAATGTCAACTGGTTAGCAGTCCTACATTTTTATTTTTTTTAAAAAGTAATTTCCTTTATTTTTATCATTATAGTTATTTTCAATTAGTAGTCCTACAAAAACATTTAAACTGAATATAGTTCCAACAGGAGAAAAAGATCAAATTTCCATGACTCCTAGCCTGGACACTGCACGATGCCCACTACAAACAACAAAAAGGGGAGCTATCCATTCTAGTGAGGCAGGCTCAGGACGCGGCAACTAAATTTAACAAGGGATCCCTGACTGGCTCTTGGGTTTAGTACATGACAAAAGCAAAAAGAAAAAAAAAAGTATATATATTTGCTATAGGGCGCGTGTGCTCGCCAGACAGAGACAGAGACAGAAAGTGAGAAATCACCACCCAGGGGGGACGGCCACGCCGCAATCCCTTCTCCTTCATTCTCCTCTCGGGATCTTGGGCATCCATGCACACGCGCCCAGTGTGAGTTTTAAGCCACCGGGTGTGGGACACAAACTGCAGTCGACTACATGGGAGTCCAACGACATAGACATTGCTCTAACTGCTGGTCCCTATATATATATATAAATATATATATATATATTTTTTTTTTGAGAGGTTTTTGCTACAGGGTGCGTGCAGTCACCAGAAAGAGAGAGAGACAGAAAGCAAGAAATCACCCCCCCCAGGGGGATGGTCATGCTGCAATCCCTTCTTCTCCACTCTCCTCTTGGGATCTTGGGCATGTATACACACATGCCTGGCATGAGTTTAAGCCACCGGGCCAGGGACTTGAACCACAGACAACTACACGGAAGTCCAGCGACATGGCCATTACGCCAACTGCTGGTTCCGTATAAGAACTTTTTTAGCACAAGCAGAAAAAGTGGGACCTAGGCTGGCTCTATAACCTAATGGTTAGGAGTCAAATCCCACATGACTGATACTGTTCAAATCACAGACTTGGGGGTCTGGAAAACATGCCAGACATGTACATGCCAGCCCCAAATCCTGCCATGGTGGGGTGTGGTCACACTAATCTCTTCTCCTTTAGTGCTCTACCCTGCTGGGATTTAAGGCAGGCACACACATGCACGCGGCTTGTTTTTCAAGCTGGTAGATCTGGGATTCAAACCTCATAGCCATCCATGTGAGATCTGGCTCCTCAACCACCAGGTCGTGGGGCCAGACCTATGATTAACCGACTTGTTAAATTTCTTATTTTCTTTGCAAATAGCAGCTGATTTTCTTGGGGTTTCCAACAACATATCAACTACATGTAAGATATAAAGTTCAGGACTGTTAGCATCCTCTGTGTTCGCCTACATAGCTCTAAGAATTGTACTATTCCTAAAGAAACAGTTGTACATCTTCATAAACCACTTCCTTTGCTTTATTTCTTCTTTTTTTGGAGAGGTTTTTGCTATAGGGCGTGTGTGCTCGCCAGAAAGACAGACAGAGACAGAAAGCAAGAAATCACCCCCTGGGGGGATGGCCATGCTGTAATCTCTTCTCCTCCATTCTCCTCTTGGGATCTTGGGTACGCATGGACATGCGCCCAGCGTGAGTTTAAGCCACCAGGTTCGGGACTTGAACCGCAGTCGACTACATGGGAGTCCAGCAACATAGCCATTATGCTAACTGCTGGTTCCAACCACTTCCTTTCTTGACGTACAGTGGGGACCAGGTCGTTCTCAGCCCTGGGTGGGAGCTGGCTGAAGGAGAGGCAGGGCCACCTGGCAGGCTGCTACTACTCACATGGCAGAAGATCATGGCTTGCGCGATGGTGATGGCTCCATACAGGTTACACAGGGCCTGGAACTTTTCGTCCCGGTTGTTGCACAGGACATAATACTGCTTGATGGTGTCCAGGGTCTCCTCCTCACGCTTCAGTTTGATGACATTGGGGTCTGGGACCACCTTCTGGGCAAACTTCCACACAGAGTCTTCGAAGGTGGCAGAGAACAGCAGCATCTGGCAGTTCCTGGGCAGCATCCTGTCAGGTAAGGCCAGGCATGTGGCG
>NW_006159850.1:13798362-13846799 GCF_000334495.1 Tupaia belangeri chinensis | reverse complement strand
GGGGGTCCGCAAGACCCGGAGGGGAGCCTGGGGGGGCCTGGCCGGTCAGGGGAGCAGGTGCTGCAGGCCGGAGGCTGGGAAGCCCCTCCCTGCCCATCCTACCTCTGGATGCGGATGCTCTGGTCTTGGTGGCCCTGAGTAGCTATCATCACGTCAGCCTCGTCCAGGACGAACACCTTGATCTTCTTGGGGTCGATGAACTTGAGCTTGGAGCACCAGTCCAGGACGGTCCCAGGAGTGCCGATGACAATCTGCTCACTGATCTTCTGCCCTCTTTCCACTGTGGACACCCGAGAGTTTTCTATGAGTATTTCAAAGGCAAAGCCAGCCCTAGAAATAACAAGCCCTGCCCATCATTCTGGCACTAGCGGAAAAAGTGAATTTCAGATTTCAAAACACACATGTGTATTACCCTGGAGTCTAGGTTGATTCTACTGTGAAGTGGGCAGAATGACAGCTGTCTCGGTGCATGGTGCTCCGGATTAAAATCCCACACAGATGGGGGTCAGCAGGTGACCCTGTTGTTGGGTTGCTGGACTCCCACATGGCCAATCGCAGTTTGAGTCCCAGGCCTGGTGGCTTGCTTTCTCACTTTACCTTTCTGTCTCTCTGGTCAAATTATAAAAAAAAAAATAACAATAAAATAAAATAAAAAATTCTTTTTTTTTTTTTTTAAGAGAAAATTTGTTGTTATGGGGTGCATGTGCTCACTGGAGAGACAGAGAGACAGAAAGGGAGAAATCATTCCCCAGGAGGTTGGCCATGCTACAATCCCTTTTCCTCCAGTCTCCTCTCAGGATCTTGGGCACGCATGCACACACACCTGGCATGAGTTTTTTTTGTTTGTTTGTTTGTTTTTGAGAGGTTTTTGCTATAGGGTGTGTACACTCGCCAGAAAGACAGAGAGACAGAAAGCGAGAAATCACCCCCCGGGGGGTGGCTACGCTGCAATCCCTTTTCCTCCATTCTCCTCTCAAGATCTTGGGCACACACACATACACACCCAGCGCTTAAGCCACCAGGTCCAGGACTCAAACCGCGGTTGACTATATGGGAGGCCAGTGATATAGCCATTACACCAACTGCTGGTCCCCACTTTTTTTAATTGCCAGAGGGTTCATATGCTTGCAGGGGAAGTGGGGTCTGAAAGCAGCCCCCAATGGAGTATGATCACGTGACAATCTCTTCTTCATTTCTCCATCCTGTTGTGATTTGGGGTACTCAATGTCCAGTCCAGTGTGTTTTTCAAGTCAACAGGACCAGGATTTGAACTGCAGTGGATCAAGTGGGATCCAGCTCCCTTAACCACTAGGCTGTGGCGTCAGTCCCAAATCCTAATGACCAACGCTCCCACTCGTGACGTTCACACTGTGCTCCTATTGTGAAGTGACAACCAGCAAAAGGTAACTTACTAAGTAAAACACACATAAGTATGACAGTGTTCAGGAACTGATATAACATGATCTCACACACATTATTGAAAGTAAAAATATCAGAAGTTGTATACCAAAAAAGGTGAAAAGGCAACCAGCACATGGCGTAACAGTTATGTCACTGGGACACCCACGTGTTTACCACGGTTCGAGTCCCAGACGCAGTGGCTTGAAACTCACAGCAGGTGCTTGTGTGTGTGCTTGCATGCCCAAAATTGTGAGAGGAGACTGGAGGTAGAGGGATTACGAGTGTCCATTCCCTTTTGTTTTCTGTCTGACTCTCTGGTGAGCACACGCACTCTATAGCAAATATCATAAATAAATCTTTACTTACCTTCTCCTCTTGGGATTTTGAACACACATGTACATGGACTCAGTGTTTTTCAAGCCACTGGGTCTGAGACACAGTAGGACAGGTGGAATCCAGCCACTTCAACCACTGTTGCTAGCTGGCCCCATGTAATTTTTACACGTCATGTAATGAAATGGGTCCACATATCTCAGTACACCAGTATTTTCCAAATAAACAAGGCAAATCAGAAAATCATTCCTGAGTGGGGTTGGCAGGTGCATGGTGGTTAAGGCGCTGGACACTCCCACATGGCCGACCAGGGTTGGAGTCCTAAATCTGGTGGCTTGCTTTCTCACTTCCTCTCTCTCTCACTCTCAACCTCTGTCTCTCTCTGGTCAAATGAACAAATAAATGAATAAATAAATTAAATAAAATAAAGAGCTATCTAAAAAAAGAAAAATGTTTAAAAAAAAAAAAAGTGCTGGACTCTGACATGGCTGACTACAGTTCAAGTCCTGGACCTGGCAGCTGGCTTTCTCAATTTCTGTCCCTCTCTGGGCAAATCAAAATAAATCAATAAAGTTAAATAAGATAATTCTTTCAACAAAAGAAAATCATTCCTGAGCAAAAGACACATTCAAATCCAAGACTTGAGCTATTTGCTTTAGTGCACGCCTGTTTGCTAGACAGATACACAGAGAGCAACTAAAAAATCATGCCCAGGAAGGATGGCCATGCCACAATCCCTTCTCTTCCATTCTCCTCTTGGGATTTTCAGCACGTGCACACACACATACCAGGAATGAGCTTCAAGCTGCTGAGTCCAGGACTCTTAACTGTGGTTAATCATGTGGGAGTCCTGCGCCTTAACCACTATGCCACCGGCTAAGCTAGCCCCCAAGACAGCCTGTTTTGAGAGGTTTTTGCTATAGGGTGCGTGCATGCGCCAAAAAGACAGAGAGAGACAGAGAGACAGAAAGCGAGAAATCACCTCTGGGGGAGATGGCCATGCCGCAATCCCTTCTCCTCCTTTCTCTTCTCAGGATCTTGGGCACGCACGTACACACGCCCTGCATAAGTTTAAGCCACTGGGTCTGGGACTCAAACTGCAGTCGACTACATGGGAGCCCAGCGACATAACCATTATGCCAACTATTAGTCCCCCCAAGACAGACTTTCTAATGTAACTTTTATATAACACAGTACAGAAAGGTCATGAATACTGTCAGATAAGAATTATAGGAGGTGGGAACCAGCAGTTAGCGTAATGGCTATGTCGCTGGATTCCCACGTAGTCGACTGCGGTTCGCGTCCCGGACCTGGTGGCTTAGAACTCACGCCAGGCGCATGTGCGTGCGTGCCCAAGATCCTGAGAAGAGAAAGGAGGAGAAGGGATTGTGGCGTGACCATCCCAGCCTGGGGGGTGATTTCTCGCTTTCTGTCTCTCTGTCTCTCTCTGTCTGTCTGGCGAGCGCATGCGCCCTATAGCAAAAAACCTCAAAAAAAAAAAAAAAGAATTATACGAGGTGGGGCTGGCAAGTGGCATGGTGGTTCAGGGTGATTCTCTGGTCAAATTAAAATTATAATAATGAATAAAATAAAATAATTCTTAAAAAAATTTTATAAGAGGGCAGTCATTGTTTTGGATTAAGCTCCTGCATAAGGTCCCAAGAGACTACACTAAAAATCAAAATGGAGTTACTCATGCTTAAGTTCCATGTCACCAAGCTAAAACTAAGTTCTCTGAGCTATCACAAGAGAAGTAACAGTTAATGGGAATAATAATAAAGTTCTCTCTGACTTTTTTTATAAGTTTTTTTTAAGAATTACTTTATTTCATTTTATTCATCACCTTTTTTAAAAGAATTGTTTTTATTTAATTTTATTGATTCATTCATTTATTTTAATTTGACCAGAGAGAGACAGAGAGAGAAAGAAAGTGGGAAAACAAGCCACCAGGTCCGGACTCGAACCATGGTCGCCCATGTGGGAATGTCCAGTACTTTAACCATCACACCACCTACCGGTCCCCATCACTACTTTTTTTTTTTTTTTTTTTTTTAATTTGACCAGAGAGAGAGACAGAGAGAGAGAAAGAGAAAGTGAGAAAGCAGGCACCAGGTTTGGGATTCGAACTATGGTCAGTCATGTGGGAGTCCAGCACCTTAACCACTATGCCTCCCGCTGGCCCGTTCCCTCTGCTTTTAATGCTTATATCCTTTACTCTTTTAGTTCTTATAAGTAGCCTGGTGTTGACCAAATGATATTTTTCTGTTGTTCTGTGTTCCTGTCCCTGTCATGCCAACTTTGAAACGGTCAATCGCTTTTTGTTCTTTCTGCTTTCTTTGGTTCTTCTCTGTCTATAAAACCAAGTTCCTCTGCTGAGCTCAGTAGAATACTTATTTTATGGAATGAAATGATGCCCAATTCTGGAATTGCAACTAAAAGCTTCAAAATAAATTTTCATTTTGTCATCAGACAATATGAACTCTAGATCTTAAGAACCCCATGAGCTGTGCAGAGATTTTTTAAAAGAGCAATTTAAGATCTTATTTTAGGGTCAGCCCCATGGCCTAGTAGTTAAGGGAGCCGGTGGCAAGCTGGAATCCTGGCCCCAGTGGCTTGAGAAACACTGGGCTGTGTGCATATGTGCCCCAAATGCAGACAGGACGAGAAGGGATTAAAGTACGATCATGCCCCATTGGGAGAACCTGTCCTCCCACTCTCTCTCTGAAGGATGCATATGATCGCTGGCAAATTAAGAAAAAAATTATAATAAGCTTGGAGAGGGCTGGGTGACAAATAAGCAGGCATTTAAAAAAATTTGCTAATGGGGCCAGCAGGTGGCGTGGTGGTTGGAGCTAGACTCCTGCATGGCCGACCAGTTTGAATACTGGACCAGGTAGCCTGGCGTGCCTTTTCTCTCTCTCTCTCATCTCTCTCTGGTGAGCACACATACCCTATAGCAAATCGAAGAACTAACAATAATAAAGTGAAATAAATTTCAAAAAAATAAATAAAAGGATTTGCTAAAAGCAACGTTCTTGGGCTAGGTCATCACACCTTTGAAATTCATACACCAACCACCCCCCTGCCCACTGCTTAGGTCTCACCCCTTATACTCACATTTGTTGCCTCGAACTGCATAAGCAAGCTTTAGTTCTGGATGGAATTTGCCCATCTGCTCAATGACTTTTCCTGTTTGAAGCGCCAGCTCATATGTTGGGGAGAGGCACAGACACTGACAGGGAAACCATCAAAGACAACTTCAGGAGGGCCATTCAGTACTAGACAGCAGGCTCTGAAGCAATGAGTGTGTGCACATTATTACTGCTTAAGTAGTGCAGGGATCCCAGCCTCCCCGGTCAGGTAGACAGGAGACCAAAGCCCTCAGCAGGACGTCCTGGCTCATGGGGGAGCCACTGTAAAAGACTGCTGCTTCCACGTGAATTCTCACTAGATCCGGGCCTGGTTCACTAACCTGTTCTGCCTAGGGCAGTCTAAGGCACCAGAACCCTCCAGGCCTCTAGTTCATCTCCCACCAAGGGCGCTGCCTATCCCAGGGCAGGCAGGCCAGAGCCCACTGGCTTCCCAGGCCTCACCTGGGGGTATCGGTCTGCAGGTTCCACTCTGCTAAGCATGGCCAGGACGAAAGCAGCTGTTTTCCCAGTGCCAGACTGAGACTGGGCAATCAGGTTCTGTGGGCTGGAGCAAGGGAAAACAGAAATGAAATCAGAACTGGTTACACGCGATAAAGCAGCAAAGTATTCTTTCTGGGTGGAAAAAAACTCCCTCTTCATGTATCTCTGTATTATTGAGGTTTTCTACACTGAGAACAAATTATTCGGTCATTGGAAAAGTCATGATATATTTTTGCATAGAAAAACAGAAACAATACGTCATGACTTTTCCAATGATCCAATATTATACTCTGATGCATTTTTTATACGTTGCCAAAAGAACAGCTGTGATGCTAATTGTTTTAGATGCGTACACCCCCTCCAGACTCCAGCACGCATCCCATGGGCCCCACGACAACCAAGAGCACAGAGCGCGGTGTGCCCAGATAATTCCTGTTTCCTTTCCCATCCTAGGACTCAGATCCTACGTGCTCCCTTTCCCGTCTTCATGGACAACGTGAGGCCAAGTCAGGTGCATGTTTTAGAGGGAACTTCTACACTCCACTTCAGGTGGCCCAGTGTCATGAGAATAGGTGGTGTTTTTGCCGTTAAAAAAGAAAAAATAATGAAAGTTAGGAAAATAAGAGTGCTATGTTGGTGTGGTGTCATCTACCTAAGGCTTAAAAACATGTCAACTACTCTTTAGCGTCTCAGGTTTACCTAAGGATGCAGCAAAAGCATAAAGAAACCTGAGGAGATGACAGGCTGTCTCAGGGCAGCGCCCCCTTCCCGGAGGGAGAGGACGGAATGTGACGGTGGGGCTAGACTGTCGTGTCGGCAGACTCATTTTATGTCATGGCAGGACAGGGCTGCACAGGTGTGCCCGGCATGGTTCTTTGTTCCTTTGTGTAAGTCTCAAAAATGTCAAAATAATCTTTTTTTTTTTTTTAAAGGTTTTTGCCTCATAGAGCATGTACGCTCACTAGAGAGAGACAGTAAGAAGGAAAGTGAGAAATCACCCCCTGGCAGGGATGGCCATGCTGCAATTCCTTCTCCATTTTCCTCCTGGGCTTTTGGGCACACACGCACACAGGCCTGGTGTGAGTTTCGGGGTGCCAGGTCCGGGATGTGAACCAAAGTAGGCTATGTGGGAACTCAGTAACTTAACCACTATGCCATGCTGGCCTCTAAATAAATTTTAAAATCCCAATTTCCAAGACTGGCCTGGAAGTGAAGTCACCCAGACCCTACATGGCTGACTCCACCTTTAAGTCTCAGACCCAACAGCTTGAAAACTGAGCCAGCTGCCATTGTGAGCACATGCCCAAAATCCCTAATGGAAGGAGAGATGGAGAAGATGGGAGCATGACCATTTCCCACACGGGGAGCTTTTTACTCTTCCTTTCTCTCTCTCTAGAGAGCACAGGTGCCCTCTGGCACAAAGCAAACAAAAAAACTGATTTCTAAAACTGTACAGATTGAAAGTACTTTTTCTGTAAGTTTTTATCACCGAGGAAGGCAAAAACTGGATCCACTTTCAGTGGCTTCTCCTTGTACTCGCCCATGCTGTTTCCCTGAAGAAACACGAAGTCCCTGGAGGCCCGTGTGGGTCTCAGGAACAGCGGCAGCGGTCTGCAGAGGCTCTCAGTGAGACCGCAGTCCCGTGAGGGATTCCTGGGGGGCATACTCACGGCTCAGCCAGCATCATGGGTAAGGCGTTCTCTTGTATCTTAGATGGCCGATTGAAGCCCATGGCATAGACTCCCTGGAGAAGCTGTGGTTTCCTGCGAGGCCAGGGAGAGAGAAGATGGATTCCTGGCAGCCAGCACTGTCTTAGACACCTAGGATCTTCTATTCCCTTAGGTCTAGCAAAAAAAAAAAATGCTTCCTACTTCTCAGACATCTTTTCATAGGCCCAAAATAACACCACATAAAAGCCAACCAAACCACTATTACTCTCTAATTTCAGTCTGCAACTATGATAGACTGGCTTCCTTCCTTGGAGGAATCCACTTTCGGCAGCACCACGAATCTGGCAGGCCTTGGATGACATGTGACCCCTGGATACAGCAGAGGCAGCGTTTATTAATTCATGACATAAAGTAAATTATACAAGATGCAACTAAAAATAACACAGTGTACTACACTGCTAGGCACACTGCTAGACTAGACGACTCTCTTTAAAAAATGGGTTTCAGCTTTCATTTCTCAGGGTACACGATGAAATTGTACCACCGTCCTCTGTGTCCTGTGACTCTTCCAAAGCCAGCTGCAAACGCGTAGGATAAACAGGGGGAAAGAAATTGATTAAGCCGGCTCAGGGAGCTGATACATGGCAGATTAGTAATTGGGGGGGGGGTCAATTAGCTTAACGGACTTTTTAAGTAGGTGGTTTGCTTTTACACGGAGTCCAAATCAAGAACAGAAAAGCTCTAACTTGTCACTTGAGCTGCTCTTTCAGTGCATTCCAGAAGTCTCTGCTACCCTAGACAGGATGAGGAACAAAACCACACTGGGCTGTCAGGGAAGAAAAGGCAAAACGAGACTTCCGAGTCTAACAGGCTGTCTGAAATGCAAATTCTTCTGGCCTGTATTAGTTCTCAGACACAAAGAGCTTTGAAAACATAACCTGTGGTATCTTCCCTTTGGCAGAAAGCACTGTGGCACTCACAGCTAATGATTTGGTCGTCAAGGAAACAAAGACGTTACTTAGTTGGACTTCAAGTCACCCAACAGTTTTCACTGGCACATTTCTTATATTTTGCAGGTTAATTTATCTATTTTAAGTACAGAACAAGCCAAGTATATTAAGTGACCTAGGTCTCTTTGTTTCTTTTAGCTACCAAGTACTAAATCAGAGAACCTGCCTTTCAGAGAGGACAGCTCATCTGTGGTTAACTGAGCGTGCAAGTCTTTTAAGTGAAAAGATGTTAAAAACCCACCATACTTGGAAAGCAAGCTGTCAGTCTTAGAAAGCAGTAGAGCACGCCTAGCTGCCCCTACAGTTTAAGAATGCAAGCAGAGATGACGAAGATGCTGAATAAAGCCCTTGACAAAGGAAACACACATGGAAAAGCATAATTTCCTGAAAATATTTTTTAAAAACAAGTTAACTATTTTTTTTTAAGAGAAAAATTTTTGCTATAAGGGCAAATGCTATGCGCTGGCTGGAGAGAGACACAGAGACATAGAAAGCAAGAAATCACCCCCCAGGGGGTTGGCCATGCCGCAATCCCTTCTCCTCCATTCTCCTCTCAGGATTTTAGGTACATATGCACAAGCACCCGGTGTGAGTTTTAAGTTGCCAGGTCTAACACTGGAACTACAGCTGACTACGTAAGAGTCCAGTGATGTAACCATTACACCATCTGCTGGCCCCAGCCCTCCCATCTTAAGTGTCTCTTACTCAGCAGTAACAGCTGGCAGGGACTGGCCTCCATTTATCCACAGGGGCTGGCATACTATACATTTTGCTAAGCAAAGGCAGAGAATGCATTTATTCCCCCACATTCTTATTTACCAGCTAGTTTCTGCCTATGATTTGGATCCTGGGGTGCAGTAAGAATGGAGAGTATGCCGTGTTCCTCCTACTATCCAGGGCAGTGGCATGTACGTAAACCAGTGACCCTGAAACACCTCTGGACTAACTTACGAAGGAAACAAAAACATGGTGTGGCCTTTCATCGTTCTCTGCCTTTAGAGTAACGACACGCTAGGGTCTTAGCACGATGCCGTTAATATGCTCATTTAAAGCTGAATTTGGGGTTCTGTTTTTTTTTTTTTCTTTCTTAATTCCGGAACCATCAAGGGTTGCTTTCCACGGTAGGTACCAGGAATCCCGGCTCTCTGACAGATTTTATAAAAGTAGATAAACTGTTCTTAAGACTGTAAACCCTATAGTCTAACAAAAGGGCTTACCTAATAAGAAATGTTCCTGACATCCAGAAATCACCTGTCAGCCAATATTTTATTGAAAGTTCTAAGAGCATAAAAGAAAAAAGACTTTCAGCTATGATGCATCAATCTGTGGCATTTATAAATCCCTAGCAAGAGGAGGAGAGCAGGGAAGCCAGGGGGCAAGGGTGGGAGACTGTCACTTAAATTTTTTCATATTTTTCCATTTTTAATCATGTGAATTATTCCCTAGTGAAAGGAAAAAAAATACATTTTTTAAAGCAAAAGTGAAATTCCTTTAAGAATCCCTGAGATGCTAAGCTTTATAGCGGAGGACCTGGCAAGGAAGCTGTCCAGGGGACTGAATACTCACAGTCGAAGCTCTTCAAAAGACTTCACTGAGTAGAGGGGAGAGTTTGGGTCCCGCTGCAGGACCTCCACCTGGTTCGTGTTATCCACAAGGTTGCTTCTGATAAGCTTGTTGAGTAAGGACTGGGCAGCTTTGTCCTCTGGGAAAAAAAAAAAAAAAACACAGTAGATTTTCTTCCTATTCATTGGCAAAACTCACCTTCTAAAACCACTCTCCTCCAAACCAGCACCTGGGCAGTGAAGCACGGCAGGAGAAAAACCAAACCACAGCAGTAATTCCTGACCAGCAGATTCTAAAGGCTGAGCTGCCCAGGACGTGTTTCCACAGTCCGCTGGTTCTCTCTCAAACCTTCACTATGCCTTCTCCTCTCATGCTCAGGACCACGGCCACACGCCCACCTATACGTGTGCGCATCCTCTCCACCCTGACCCCCGCAGCGATAAAGGAGCAGCCTAGGTGCCAGGGCAGGGCTCCTACTTGTCCACTAGGGCCCACCTCTTCCTGCCCCCAGGGTACTTCTCTGGCTCCGGCTCCCAGTGTCATTAGTGTCCACCTCTGCTGGACCATCCCATCAGCAAGAGAACCTGTGTTAACATTTCTCATCGACCTGCTTCCTCCTTTCTCCTACAGCCCCATCCATGACTGCCCATTCCGGAATAAGAACTACCTGTACCCACTTTCTCTCCGTCCCTTCTCCACTGTGTATACACTGAACAGGTTTTTTCTTTTACCTCTGCACTTGACCTCAGTAGGCCTTGTCAAGCTCACCAATAACTTGCACACAGCCATGATCTAATGGTCATCACGTTCTTCTCTTCATTGACACCTGTATTTGACACCTGACTTTGGAAATACTGCCTCTGACTTCTTCTGCCTCACTGACTGCTCCTTGTCAGTCTCCTTTGCTGAATCGTCCTTATCTCCCTGACCCTATACTCAGAGTGCCTCTGGCCCCAGGAAGGCAAGCCTGGGGTCGCGCTCGCTCTAGCCACAGGGCTCTGAATAGTAGTTACCTTTCTCTTCTTCATCTTTCTCTGCAGTGGTACTGGTTTTGACAACACCTACACAAGAAAAAAATGTCATATTTAGAAAGGTACTATTAAGACCATCTAAACGGTGGGACAATGTAATACTAAAACTTTATGAGATAAAATGCAAACAGTTGGCATTTATGTTTAGTTCTGAGAAATAGAAATTTAACCACCAGCAGGAGGCATGGTAGTTAAAGAGACTGGATCCCACCTAGCTAACTCTGTGGGTTCAAGTCCTGGACCTAATCTGAAAAATATGCTGGACACCTGTGCTCATGTGCCCAAAATCCTGAAAAGAGAATGGAGAAGAGATTGCAGTGTGGCCATCCCCCCGGGGGTGACTTCTCATTTCCCACAACCCGCCCCCATCTCTCTCTGATAAGCACATGTTCCCCTATGCCAAACTTTATTTATTTATTTAAATTTGACTAGATAGGGGCAAAGTAAGTGGGGGGGGGGAGTGAGAAAGAAGCCACAAGGTCCAGGACTCGAACCACAGTCAGCTACATGAGAGTCCAGTGCCCTTAGCCACCAAACCACCTACCAGCTCCCCCATCTTTAAATAAGAATTATTTTATTTACCTTTATTTATTAAAATTTTACCAGAGAGGGACGGAGTATAAGAGAGAGAGGAAGGGAGGGAAGGAGGGAGAATAAGCCACCAGTTTTGGAATGTGAACTGCAGTCAGCCATGTGGGAGTCCAGTGCCCTTAACCACCATGCCACATGTTGGCTCCTGTATGTATGTATGTGTATATATATATATTTTTTTAAATTTTTATTTGGGACCAGCAGTTGGTGTAATGGCTATGTCACTGGACTCCCATGTAGCCGACTGTGGTTCAAGTATCGGATCAGTGGCTTAAACTCACGCAGGGCACGTGTGCGTGCGTGCCCAAGATCCCGAGAGGAAAATGGAGGAGAAGGGATTGCAGTGTGGCCATCTCCCTGGGAGATGATTTCTCACTTTCTGTTTCTCTCTGTTGTTCTATATATATATATGTATATATATTATTTATAGGACCAGCAGATGGCATAATGGTTATGTTGCTGTATTCTCTATATGGCCAACCAAAATTCAAGACCAGAAACTGGAGGCTTGAAACTCACATTGGGTGCATAAGAGTGTGTGCCCAAAATCCCAAGAGGACAATGGAGAAGAAGAAATTGTAGCGTAGCCAATCCCCCGGGGGCGGGGGTGGTGGTGGTGTGATTTCTCACTTTCTGTCTCTCTCTGCATCTTTGGCAAGTGCATACACATTATAACAAAAAAAAAAAAAAAAAAATCTCTCTAAAAAAAAAATAAGAACAGACACTACTATTGAGGTCACGAGAAGGTGTAGTGGTGACGTCAGTGGACTTTCACATGGTCAACTGTGGTTCGAGTCCTGGACCCAGCGGCTTCAAAGTCATGCTGGGTACACGTGTGTGTGGGAGAACAAAGAAGAGATTGTGACATGGCCACCCCTCCCAGGGGTGAGTTCTCACTTTCCCTGTCAGTCTGTCTCTCTCTCCCCATCAAGCAAACATGCTCTAAAGCAAAACCCTCTTATTAAATAAATAAATAAATAAACACGAAAAAACAGATACTACACTTGATCTTAGCCAAAAGGCCGAGAAGCGATAGAACTTTAAAAAAGAAAATACGTGTGCATGTGCATGAGAAAAAAAAAAGAGCCATGGGGCTCAAACACCCCCCACGTCCTTCTAGGCAGCCAGCCTGCCAGGATCCTGGGCATGCACATAGGCACCTGGGCTGATGTTCGGAACCACCATTACGCCATCTGCTGGCAGGGCTTCCAGCCATGGCTGGTATGTGTTGTCCAGCACTGCAGTTAGGCGTCCTGCTGAGCCACAGGCTAGGCCTGTTCCTGGAAGTTTTTGCTTGCCCTTGCTTAGGGCATGTACATGAGAGAGAGAGAGAGAGAGAGAGAGAGATCACCCCCACACGGGGAGGGCCGCACTGCAATCCCTTCTCCAGTCTCCTCTCAGGATTTTGGGCATGTACACACATACACCTGGTGTGGCTTTCAAGCTATCAGGTCCATAACTCAAACCAAGCGGCTGGCCATGTGGGATCCAGCGCCTTAACCTCCATGCTGCCAGCTGGCCCTATTTCTAAGAAGTTTTTATGTGCATAAGAAAAATTAAAATTTCTGTAAATCTGGACTAATTTCAGAATGATTATAATACATCACCTCTGAGTCACTCTAATTTTTATTTTACTTATTTATTTTTTAAATAATTATTTTATTTAACTTTATTTATTATTTTAATTTGACCAGAGAGGAAAACAGAGTGAGGGAAAGTGAGAAAGCAAGTTACCAGGTTTGGGACTCAAACCGCAGTCAGCCATGTGCGAGTCCAGGGTCCTTAACCACCACACCACCTGCCAGTCCCTATTTAGTATTATTATCATTATTATTAGTTTTATTCTGACCAGAGAAAGAGAGAGAGAGACAGAGAGAAAGAAAGTGAGAAAGCAAGCTGCTAGGTCAGAGACTTGAACTGCGGACATGTGGGAGTCCAGCGTCTTTAAGCACCATGCTGCCTGCCAGCCCCCAGCCCACTTATTCTAATTTAAAATACAGAATGATAGGAGCAAACATAATCCACCATTTTTCACCTACTAGATTGGCAAAATTTTTAAAGTTTGACCAACAACTCTTGTGAGATGGTAGGGAAACAGATGCTTTCACACTTTGCTGATAAAAATATAAGCAGTTAGCGTAATGGCTATGTCGCTGGACTCCCATGTAGTCGACCGCGGTTCACGTCCCGGACCCGGTGGCTTAAAACTCACACCAGGCGTGTGTGTGCGTGCCCAAGATCCCACGAGGAGAATGGAGGAGAAGGGATTGCGGCGTGACCATCCCCCCTGTGGGGTGATTTCTCGCTTTCTGTCTCTCTGTCTGGCGAGCGCACGTGCCCTATAGTTAAAAAAAATAAAAAAAAACCTCCAAAAAAACAAAAACATACATATATATATATATATATAAAAACTGGGGGACCAGCAGATGGTGTAATGGTTATGTGCTGGACTCCCATATAATCAACCATGTTCAAGTCCCAGACCCAGTGGCTTAAAACAAACCGGGCACATGTGTGTGCCTGCCCAAAATCCCAAGAGAAGAAGGGATTGCGGTATGGCCATCCCCCGGGGGATGATTTCTTGCTTTCTGTCTCTGTCTCTTTCGAGAGTATGCAAACCCAATAGTAAAAAAATCTCTCTTTAAAAAAAAAGAAAAAAAGAAATACACACTGGGCCCAGCCTCAGTGGTGTGGTCAGCTGAACTACAGCACTGGAAGCCACATGCCCATCCACAGGTTCAGTCCCCAGCCCAGGAGACCTAGAACACGCTGGGTGTGCATATGGCCCCTCAAGATCCTGACGAGTTTGAGGCCTGGGGAAAGGGGACATGACGAGATCCAGTTGAGGCTGTTTTTCTTTCTTTTACGGACAGAATAAACAGATTAAAAAAGAGAGAGAGATAAATATATACTGACGTGACACCTATGGAAGGTACTCTGAAAACACTGATAAAAATTGAAATGTTGGGTTGGGATCCAGCAGTTAGCGTAATGGCTATGTCGCTGGACTCCCACGTAGTCGACCACGGTTCGTGTCCCGGACTCGGTGGCTTAAAACTCACGCCGGGCGCGTGTGCATGCATGCCCCAGATCCCGAGAGGAGAATGGAGGAGAAGGGACTGCGGCATGACCATCCCCCCTGGGGGGTGATTTCTCGCTTTCTGTCTCTATGTCTCTCTCTGTCTGGTGAGTGCATGCGCCCTATAGCGAAAAACCTCTCCAAAAAAAAAAAATTTGAAATGTTGGGGGTCAGTGGATGGTGTGGTGGTGGAGGTGCTGGACTCTCACATGGTCAACCATGGTTTGAGTCTCGGACCTGGTTGCTTGCTTTCTCACTTTCCCTCTCTCTCTCTCTGGTCAAATTACCCCCAGCACCACAGAATGTGATCTTCTTTTGAAACAGGGCAGTTGGGGGTCAGCTGGGGGAGGGTGGTTAGGGTGGCTGGACCCCACATGGTTGACTGCGTTTGAGTCCTGGACCCAGCATGCACTCTATAGCAAAATTTTTTTTTTTTTTTTTTTTTTTTTTTTGTCGTGGGGGGCTTTTTTTTTTTTTTGCGATAGGGCATGTGCGCTCGCCAGAAAGACAGAAACAGAGAGACAGAAGCAAGAAATCACCCCCCGGGGGGATGGCCACGCCGCAATCCCTTCTCCTTCAGTCTCCTCTCGGGATCTTGGGCACGCACACACATGAACCCAGTATGAGTTTAAGCCACTGGGTCTGGGACTTGAACTGTGATCAACTACATGAGAGTCCAGTTGACATAGCCATTACGCCAACTGCTGGTCCCACTCTATAGCAAATTTTAAAAGAGGAAAGAAATAGGGGACTATAGATGTAATTATTTAAGGTGAGTCATCAGGGCAGGCCATAATCCCACCTGACTGGGTTCTTTTAAAGGACTGAGGTGAAGCTATTAAAAGCCAGGGAGGGGGCCAGTAGGCAGGATGGTGGTTAAGGGTACTGGTCTTCCACATGGTTGAATGCAGTTTGAGTCCTGGACCTGGCAGTTTGCTTTCTTACCACCCCTCCCCCCCAAATTCTGTCCCTCTCTGGTCAAAATAAAATAAATACATACTCAATAAAATTAAAAAAAAAATTAAAAAAAAAAACAAAACAAGCAAGGAAAGGCGAGGAGGATTAGCAGGGCAACACCTGGTACTAGGGGAGAGGTAGGGAACAGATTCTCTTTTGTGTAGCCCTGAGAAGGAATTAACCCTACCGACATTCACGCTGCAATCCCTTTCCCTAGCCCTTGAGGTTATCAGATCTTGGGCATGCCTGCCTGCACCTCACATGCTGTTAGGCCTACCTGGAGATCTGAACCCAGAGCTGGCTGTATGGCTTCAGGGAACGGCAGTTCAGTTTGCTACTGACTATCACCGGGCTGGGCCCCTGTGCTATCCTGATCTCAGTCTTCTGCTTCCAGAACTATGAGATAGTAGGATGCTGCTGTTCAAACCATGTAGTCTTTGGTTCTTGTTCTGGTAGCCCCAGGAAGCGGATGTGGGCTGGGGGATACTGGGTAAAGTGAAGCAGCATGGGAAGGAGGCCTTGCACCTTTTACACCTCCTGAGTTTGGAACCCAGATTCACTTTAAGAGTTACACGTGAGTCGACCGTGGTTAGAGTTCCGGACCTGGTGGCTTAAACTCACACCGGGTGCATGTGCGTGCATGCCCAGGATCCCGAGAGGAGAATGGAGGAGAAGGGATTGCGGCGTGGCCATCCCCCCTGGGGGGTGATTTCTCACTTTCTGTCTCTCTATCTCTCTCTGTCTGTCTGGCGAGCGCACGTGCCCTATAGCAAAAAAAAAAAAAAAAAAGTTACACGTGGCATGGCTGTGGTGGCACAGGCGGTGGGTGCCCGTGAACAGGCCAGGTGTGCCTGTGATCCTTGCTGGCTGGGAGGCTAAGGGCCCGACTTTAGTATGGCAAGACCCTGTCAAGGCAGTACATGTATGTGTCTCTCTCAACAGAAAAGCAATGAACTGTTAAAAAAACCACACAGTGGTTAAGTGCAGTACATTAGGAACTGGACCCCATGTGGCTGATGGTTAGAATCCCAGTCCCAGGGAAGGGAAACACACCAAATGCCTGTGCATTTATGCCCCCGATTCTGACACAACAGAGAAATGGAGGAAAAGAGACTGGCGAGACCACACCCCACTGGGAGTGCTTTCTCTCTGCTCTCTCTGGCAGCTGACACAAATTGAAATGTTGTCAAGGGAACAGTGGCAGTACGATCTGAGTCTCTTGATTTTTGGGAGTCAGAGGATAGGCCAAACCCAGAACACTGACACATCCCCTTCAGAGATGAAACGTATCACGTGGGCTCTCAAATCCAGCGTGGCCATCTGCCAAACACTATGCCTCAGGAAAGCTCCTTTGCACACTGCAGCAGTAAGTGCAAACAAGCGCGAGTGTGACTCTCGGCCCGCTGGTAATCATCGGTGACTCACCATTGGTATCTGGTTTGACTTTCTCTTCCTTGATCTGCAAACTGCTCATCTGAGTAGGAGAGAAAGGAAACTGAGTTAAACAAATTACCCAGTCAAAGGCAGGCCTTTGAGCAAAAAGAAACTCCCCCAGTGAAAGTCTGGCACCTATATTCAGTGAGCTGGTTTGTTCTGCCTGATGCAGAACTGCTAGAAGCCTGGGAGAACCGTCATTTCACTAACAGCCTTATGAAAGGTGAGGGCGGGCGGGCTAAATGTAATGATAGAAAAAGTCTGAAAACATCTCGAATCTCTGCTCTTCTCCCACCTTAAGCTCTTTCTACAACAGAACAGCTAACCTCTATTAAATATTTATTATATCCTCTCCCCCCCTCAAATGGCAAAACAAAGTTTTCTAGACCCCAGACATGGTAAAGAATGACCATCTGGACTAGCAGGTCGAGTGGTGGTTAAGGGACTAGACTCCCACATGGTGACCAGAGGTTCAAGTCCCTGACCTGGCAGCTTGCTTTCTCACTTTCCCTTTCTCTGGTCAAATTAAAAAATAATAATTACAAATGTTCTCACTTCCTATCTCTCCATCTCTATGGTGAGCGCACATGCCCTATAGCAAAAATCTCTCTTAAAAAAAATAAAAAGATACCTTCTAAATATCTCAAATGAGCGTTTTCTTCAATGCTAAACCCCACGCCATATAAAAGCAACACTTAGCAAATAAATCACAGTCCTCTTCCTTGTACTACAACCCAGCACCTACACTGTAAGTTAGGTAAGAGCTTATTTATTAAAATCACTTGAAACTTGAAGGCAAGGGTTTTTCATTTACTCTTAGTCAGGTAGTCCTATCAATACAAATACAGACTTGCTTCCTAAGTAGCAAATGATAACCCTGTAACTAAGTTCCATTTTTCGTGAGCACCATTTTTCTATGTTCAAAGTGTTGGTAAGAATGAAAGACTGGGCCAGCCAGTGGCATGGTAGCTAGAGCGCTGGACCCCACATGATTTGAGTCCCAGTCCTGGTGGCTTGAAAAACACACCAGATGGATATGGGCATATGCCCAGTATCCCAACAGGAAAAATAGAGAAGGGACAGACAGCAGTGTGACCATGCCCCCCAGGCAGAAGTGATTTCTCACTTTCCCGAGGTCTTTCTCTGGTGAGTGCACATGACACCCGCCCCCCCCCACACAAAAAAAAAAAAAAAAAGCAAGGGAGTGATATAAAGACAAAATTACATAGGTATGTTGTCAGGCTCTGAAGACTTCCCAAATGAGCCCTGGGCCCAAGCCCTGCCCCCAACAAGAACAGTGAGTTGATATATAAGCCATTATCCTTAGGAGAACCACTTCCGTTTCCGAGGGATCATCATCCTTTGCTAAATGATACTCCCCTCTGGGGCTGGCAGGTGGCAACATGGTTGTGATGGCTGGACTCCCACATGGCTGACTATGGTTCAAGTTCCGGACCTGGCAGCTTGCTTTCTCACTTTCCTTCTCTCTCTCTTGTCAACTTCCAAAAAATAAAAATAATGGCAATGAATAAAATTAAATAAAATAACTCTTTAAAAATAAAAATAAAAAATAAATGATACTCCCCTCAACTGACCCTGCTCTTGCCTCTGGAAGAAGGAAATCTGCCCTGCCACCATAAGTGCATTCTTCGAATCCTCTTTAGAAACCAGGTTTTCCAGAGAAAAATCAGATCAACACTCTTCCTCCTGGGTGGTGGACACCTTTCCCCAAAGGAAAGGTGGCAAGGCTGGCCTGTAAGAAGAGTTACCTCATTCCACAAAGTATCTGCCTAGCCCTCTCCCAGGCAGGACACAGGAATTCACAGTAGCAGCCTATACCTGGGAGGGTCTGAAACTGACTGACACCATCAGGAGGCTCCAGTCCAACCCAGTTGATTAGCGTCTACAAAGATTGATGTGGAAAAAGAAACTGTAACCAAATCTACAATATTGCCATTAGTACAAAGGACAGATGTGTTGACAACAGTGAAAGGTTTAGGAATCCTAGAAGCAAGAATTTGTCAGTATTTATTCAGTTATATTCAAGGTAAATCTATTCTTGTCTTACCAGAGGTAACTTCACCACATAGGCCAATCAAGTCCCTATTTACCTGCACTCTTTTACATATGAATTTATTTATTTTTAATCACTAGAGGGTACATGCATTCACCAGAGAGACAGAGAGACAGAGAGAGGAAGAAAACACCCCCAAATGTGGTATGGTCACGCTACAGTCCCTTCTCCTCTATTTGCCCACCTGTTGGAATTTGGAGCACATATGCCCCAGTGTGTTTATCAAGCCACTGGAATCGGGATTCAAACTACTGTCAGCCATGTGGGTTCTAGCTCCCTTAACCACTGTGCTACAAGTCCAGCCTCCATTTTTCTTCATTCTGGACTCGTTGAGTGAACAGCCTTCTAATTACTAATCCCGTCTCTCACAGAGAGCAGTGTCTGATACTGGACGCAGGTTTTCAGTTTTGATGAGGGTTACTTCACCTGCTAACAATGGCTAGCATCGTGTCTGTCCCCAAGTCATGGAACTACCAAGAGCTGACCTCAGGGCACTTGAAGAACTTCATGCAAGATCTCATGAGGCAGCAAAAATCTCCCTTTATGAAAACTAATTTCAAAAGGTCTTAAAAAATTCTCAGAATTGCTTTTTTGAGAGGGAGGATAGAGAAAGACTGGTCTTGAAAAAGGAAAGGAAAAAAAAATGTAGCTGTTGATATGGTCACAGGAGGAAGCCAGTTCTGTCAGAAGACATGACAGTAAGGATTGGCCCATAACTTGGTGGTCAAGAGAAGTGAATGTTGGGGCCAGCAGGTGGCATGGTGGTTAAGGCGCTGGATACTCCCACATGGCTGGCCATTGTTCAAGTCCTGGACCTGGTGTCTTGCTTTCTCACTTCCCTCTCTCTCTCTCTGGTCAAATTAAAATAAATGAATGAATAAATATTTTAAAAAGAGAGAGAGAGAGAAATAAATGTCATGTAGAATGTCATATAGCTGACCCTGGTTCAACTACTGGCCCTGGTGGCTTGAAAAACACACCTAGTGCATATGTGTGCGTGCCCCAAACCCTGACTGGATGGAGAAACAGAGGAGAGGATACTGCAGCAGGACTGCTCCATGACCACTGCAGGGTACTTCCTCTTTCTCCCTGTCTTTCTGTCTTTGTCTCTCTCTCTCTCTCTAGCTAGCACATATGTCCTCTAAGGGGGAAAAAAAAAAAAAAACAAGGGGCTGGCTGGTGGCACAGTGGTTAAGGTAGCTGGAGCCCACATGGCTGAGTACAGTTTGAATCCTGGACCCCGTGGCTTGAAAAGAACACTGGGGAGAAACAGAGAAAGAGAAAGAAAAAGAGAAAGCGAAAGGAAGGAAGGAAGGGAGGAGGAAGGAAGGAGAAAAGGAAGCATAGCACAGCACAGCACACTGGGCACCTATATGTATGTGCCCCAAATCCTGAGAGAATGGAGAACGACTGCAGCATAGTCATCCCCCGGCTTGGGAGATGCTTTCTCACTTTCTGTTTTTCTCTCTGGCAAATGCACACATCGCATAGCAAACTAAAAAAAATATATATATACGAGCAAACAAAAGGCATAATGGTTACATCACTGGACTCTCATGTAGTCGACCATGGTTCAAGCCCTTGACCCAGCAGCTTAAAATTAGCATGTTGGGTATGAAAGACAGTCAGAGCAACAGAAAGTGAAAAATCACCCCCCAGGGGAGATGGCTATGCCACAATCCCTTCTCCTCTGTTCTCTTCTCAGGATCTTGGGCACGCACACGCGCCCGGCATGAGTTTAAGTCACTGGGTCCAGGACTTGAACTGCAGTCAGCTACATGGGAGCCCAGAGACATAGCCATTACACTAACTGCTGTTTGCTGGACAGAGACAGAGAGAGAGGAAGTGAGTAATCAACCCCCAGGAGGGGACGGCCACACTGCAATCCCTACTCCTCCATCTCCTCTTGAGACTTTGGGCACATATGCACACATGCCAAGCGTGTCTTCCAAGCTACCAGGTCCATGACTTCAACTGTAGAGCTGGCCATGTAGAATTCAGAGTCTTAATCACCTGGCCCTCCATAAACTTTGGGAGACTCCTTGAATACTCCACAGGACTTAAACCATTTCAAACACTTGCTGATAACTTTACTCTCAAAGCAATAAGGATAGCTACAGTATAAATGTAAGTTTTAAAAATTATGTAACAGGGACCAGCAGTTAGTGTAATGGCTATGTCGCTGGATTCCCACGTAGTCGACTGCGGTTCAAGTCCCGGATCCGGCGGCTTAAACACACGCGGGCGCGTGTGCAGGCGCGCCCAAGATCCCAGAGGAGAACGGAGAAGAAATTGCAGGGGAATTGCAGCGTAGCCATTCCCCCTGGGGGGTTATTTCTAGCTTTCTGTCTATCTCTGTCTGGATGGCGAGCGCACGTGCCGTGTAGCAAAAACCTCTCGGAAAAAAAATAATTATATAACATGTGAGTCTACAAAACTAACTATATTCTTAACTATTATCACTAAACAAACCTAAAGTTTAGGTATACGAAAAAACAGAAAACCAGTTTATGGATTCCTGTTGAATTGATCTTCATCAAAGAACCAGTATATGAAACTAAATACCACTCTAAACATGAAACAACGTGCAGACACTTGCGGCAGTCTGAAACATTAAATGTAAGCCAGAATCTTATTTTGCAAAGAGCTACAGTCAACCACATTAGCACGGACCCAATACATGTACAGCACAGAGCAGCGCGGGAACACGCTAAAACAGTCTCTTAATGGAAGATTCAGCACCTACAATAGATCTGCCTTTCCTTACAATCCTGAGAAAAGAGCCGTGCAGGAGAGAGTAGCACACACAGCTGGGCCGCCTGCTACAGGATGCGGTCCCTTAACCAGCCCGATGAAGACAAAAAGCTCGATACTGGCCTCTGAAACCAGAGCCAAGAATCCGCCCGCGGCCCGTCCAGGAGCTCGGCGGGCGCCGCCCGCGGCCCGTCAGGGACCTCGGCGGCCGCCGGCCTGCCCCATCCGAAAACGCCCATGTTAGAAGCAGGGTCCGCTGAGGGCCCCGCTACCTCTCCTCGCCTAGGCTGAAGCCACTGACCGACTTGACAGCTGCCTCCTGCTCGTCCACCGCCAGGGCCCACGAGTCGGTGGCCATGGTCCCAGAGAAAGGAAGCCGCCTGGAAGAAAAAATCGTCCCGCACGGCGCGCCCACACCAGCCCGGAAACCGCGGCCCGCGCGAGAACAGCACTCACGAGGACCGGAAGCGGCGGTGCGCGGAAGGGACGTTTCCCCGCCGGCGTGAGACGTCACCATCTCGCGCCGCGCACTGCCTTTCGTCGGCCGTCGCCTTTGCCTTGCTTGGTCCGTAGACCTCGCGCGATTTGCTCCAGCCTCCCCCGGTGCGGCCGTCAGTTTTACAGTGAATCTAAGCTGGAGCTTCGTTCTCTTGTTTCACGCTGAAAGGATCCAAAACTTATTTTTAGACCGGCCACGTCTCATAATAAATGTATACGTCTCTGTGAACTGAACAAAAGAAAGTCCCAAGAGAATACTACGTGATGCCAATTTTTGCTCATAAAGACGTGATAACGTGAAAAATAAAAACAACGTAGTACAAAGTCCTTAAGCCTCCATAATTCAACCACGCCAGTAAGTATACACGAAACAAAAACAGTGGTTTGTTCCCCTCTGGGTCCTTCCAGATTTTGTCCACATGCATCATAGCAGGAGTATTTTTTTCCCCCTTTTAATTATACGGCTAAGATTGTTTTTGTTGTTTGCCAAAGGGCGCCTGCTGCTCGCCGGGGTGGGGGGTGGAAGGGTGAGAAAGCATCTCGTATATGGGGCAAGGCCACCCTGCAAAACCCTTTTCCTCGCTCATTTCGGGATTTGGGAGATGCAGGAACGTGGGCCGAGTGTGTTTTATTTATGCCTCCGGAACCGTGCAGTAGCCACTTGAGATCCCCATACTATCAAAAATCACCTTAAGTTTTTGGCTTCCAGGTTTTTTTTTTTGTACCTCCCAACTGGAATTCGCAGTCTTCAGAGCAAAGAAAGATTTTATCTGTCGTGGTGATGGCTGATTAGTGAACCTAGAGAAGTTCATGGACCTTAGTAAACTCAGTATTTTAAAAAAAATATTTATTTATTCATTCATTTATTTTTTAATTTGACCAGAGAGAGGGAGAGGGTGAGAGAGTGAGAGGAAGTGAGAAAGCAAGCCACCAGATTCAGGACTCGAACCCTGGTCAGACATGTGGGAGTGTCCAGCGCCTTAACTACTACGCTACCTGCTGGTCCCCTAAACTCAGTATTTTTTAATGCCTGGGTATGAACAGTAGACTAATAAAAACTTTGGTTCTCAAGCAGAAAAGTCTTGAAACTGCAAGCGGGTCCCAAAGAATCTGATGTCTATGTCCAGGACCAAGAGAAACCTGGAGAGGATCCCAGAAATCGACAACAGCTTGGGCGGTGTTGGCCAAACCTTTTTTTGTTTTTTAGATTTTTCCCATATGGAGCATTTTACCAAAGACAGAGAGGGAAAGTGAGAATTCGCCACCCAGGGGGATGGCCCCACTGCAATCCCTTCTCTTACATTCTGCTCTTGGGATTTGAGGCACAAATACACAAGCGCCTGGAGAGTTTCTCAAGCTGCCAGGTCTGGAACTCGAACCGCAGAGTTGGCCATGTGAGATGTGCCACCTTACCTACACTACCTGCCAACCCTGGTCAATCCCTCTTTTTTTTTTTTTTTTTTTTGCCTTGGAGAGGCTTTTGCTATAGGGTGGGTGCACTCACCAGAAAGACAGAGCAAGAAATCACCCCCCAGGGGAGATGGCCACGCTGCAATCCCTTCTCCTCCATTCTCCTCTCAGGATCTTGGGCACACACACACACAACAGGTGTGAGTTTAAGCCACCAGGTCCAGGACCTGAACCATGGTCAACTACATGGGAATCCAGTGACATGGCCATTACGCCAACTGCTGGTCCCAATCCCTTCTTAAATAGGGTGATGATAGGTCTGACATCACACATCCTATGCATGAGACTGACCCTAATCCCATCTGTTCTTTCCCAGGCTTCCCTGTGGGTCTCATCCCAGAACTGTGTTGTACAGTGAATCTAATTTTTAAAAGCCACACATCTCTTTTGGCATAGCAAGACATAAAAGCCTACAATTCTCTCTCCAGTGCATCCCTTCATGTTCTCAATGCAACCCATGGCTTCTTAGCACTTGTATGACATGATAGCTAAACTGACTTTTCAGCTGTTGGCCCTTTCCACTGCCAATATATCCTATGTATTTCTACTAGACTTTAAAAAAAAAAAAAAAAAGCCAGGGCTGGCAGGTGGTGTGGTGGTTAAGGGTGCTGGACTCCCACATGGCCAACCACGGTTTGAGTCTCAGACCTGGCAGCTTGCTTTCTCACTTTGTCTCTCTCTTTCACTCTGTCCCTCTATGGTCAAATTAAAATAAATAAAGTTAAATAAATGATTCTTTTTAAAAAAATCATTACGGGGACCAGCAAGTGGTGTGGTGATTAAGATGCTGGACACTCCCACATAGCCAACTGCAATTCAAGTCTCAGACCTGGTGGCTTGCTTTTTCTCTGGTCAAATCAAAATAAATGAATGAATAAATAAAAAGTCAAATAATTCTTTTTTTAAAAAGCTAGTTTCTTTTTTGTGATTTGAGAACTTATGACAATTTACTACTAAATTCAAATACCACTTGCTGTGTCCCCTCCAAAATTTATGTTGAACTTACTCCCCAATGCCAAGAGTATCAGATGTGGTTCCAGGTCACTCGGTAAATATACTAAAATTCAATGGACTGTACACTTTACATGGCAGAGTCATGTGGTTTGTGAATTCTACCTTGATAAAGCTGTCACTAGGGGCCATCCTGTGACCTAGAAGTTATGGAAGCTGGTTCCACATGGCTGACACCAAGTCATTTGAAACCTGGTCCCAATGGCTTGCAAAGCATGCTAGGTGCATGGTGTGCCCCAAAAGCTGGAGAGGATGGAGAAATGGAGAAGGGACTATGGCATGACTGCACCCCATTGAGGGGTGCTTTCTCTCCTTCCCACTCTCTGGCAAGTGCATGTGCCATCTGAGAAAGAAGAGAGGTATGGCCCTTGGAATGGCCCCACATGAATGGGACTAGACCTTTTTAAAAGAACTCGAGACTGAAGGGCACACTGTTGTGCCTCCATTATTCAGGAGAACTTGCTTAACTTTCTCGTTCCCTGTCTAGGGCCCTCTTCCTATCACTCAGAACCTTGCTTTTCTCTCATAAGCAAACTGCATTCCTTCATCAAACATCCTGTAATGTCTAAATCCTTATTATACCTCTAGACACAATGACACTATGTATGGAACGGCCTTCATGTTAGTAAGAAACCAGAGATGGAAACAACAAAGGGAGAAGGCCTACCTCCAAGCCCTACTTCTATTCCTTTCCTAGGATGAGAACAGAATTCCAGGAGCACATTGGTATCTGCCTTCTCTCTGAATACTTAGCCTGCCTTCTTGGGCCTGCTGATAGGAAGAAAAGAATCCCAGCAGCTCCCCAACACTGAGAGGGCCCTTGGCCTATGCAGCCGTCCTGAGTGCTCATGTTGGAGAAATGGACTAATGCCTGGTCACAACTGCCTGTGGGGTGACATGGGGCTCTTCACTGATGTATGACCACCAATACCAGCAAACCCAAGCAGGCTGCTGTTTCCTTCTTGTATTCCTGAATGTTATCTTAGTAACATGAACATGTCACAATTAAGTTCAAGAAATAGCAATAAAGAATAAATCTTACACACACAGTCAATGAATAGCATCAAAGAAAAACCAACAAAATCTATTGTTTATGGATGACAAACATCCTGAATTGTCCATTGACCAAGATTTCCATTTGCCAGGTTTCCATGTTTTAGAGTACAGTTTATTATTTCACATAGAGAAACTTACTGAACTCAGTAAAAGAATCCCAGGACTGAAGCCCCCCATTCACCATTATCTTTACATCACTCCTGTCTCTAGGCTGCACAAGGTCACAGAGGCATGTGCACCATCAGGCCCTGAGGGCCAGCCACTGGCAGGAATGGTGTGGACTGTGAAGGCGCACGAACTGCAGTAATACGGGTGGCAACCCAGAAGCACCCACAATAGTAAGCCTACCTTTTTAGAAGACACGCACTCCTTTGCATTTAAACTCAAACTACTGTGTACACTTCATGGATTCTACAAAACCCATCAGGTAGTCTTAGAAATCCAAGAGCCCCGACTACAAACTGTGGATGTGCACATCTACCAGGTCCCCATTTCCTCCTGCTACTGTAAATTCTGCAGCAGCCGCTTCCTGGTGTCCTCCTCACACCCAGCCCTGAACACAGCTATGTGACCTGTGTTACTAGGCGACAGGGCAGTGCAGACAGCCGGCAGCACAGTGAGGAGGCTATACTTTAATCACTGCACTTTTGCAGTCATTTCAGGGTTTTTAGTTTTCTTCTCTTCTAAGACCTGCGAATGGATGAGAATGAACCAAAAAATGACTCTCAGTCTATCAGTCTATGGTGTCAGCTTAAGGAAATCATCGTAGGCTAACAGTGCCCCTTCCCTCCCAGGAGACAGATCTGACCCTAAAACACAGAAATGCCTACAAGGAAGATCTGGGATTAGAATAGTTCTGATCAGATAAATTTCTTCTTCCAGGTCATACATAGTGGCCACCCTTCAAAGGGCCAAGGAGCTGACGAAGACTCCTGGCTGGGGCTCCACGCTGCTCCTGCATCTCCGCTTCCACTCTGCTTTGTCTCTCACGTGGTACAACTATTCTGGCCACACTGAGGATGTGTCCATCACTACTGCTCACTCAGGCTATTCCACACAAGCGCACCCTGGAAGGATGGAGCAGAAGCCTTGGTGACTACTCTTTCCGTGGGCAGATGAGTGGCTCTGGTCCATTTAGTCCCGTGGTGGCATGTTGGATTCCAAACGCGGTGCCCACAGACATTCAGAATCCCTTTATGATCAAAATGCTGAATAGCTGAAATCATTTTCTAGTTGTGAAAAAACTTGCCTTCTGGGATCTGGAGATAAAGCAAAAATTTGAGACTTCTGCTGACCACAGGAAGAGCCACCTTGAGGCTGGCCATGAGACTGAAACCATAATTTGCACTGTGAATCCAAACCTCAGATCACCTTTTATATCCTGGAGCTACTATAGAGTCAAGGCAATATTAGGGAGGTAAAAGAGATGCCACAAGTCCCCATGAGACAAGACGATGTGGCAAGCGAGGGCCACTACCAATTCTGTGCGATGACTCCACCTCAGGATTCGCTCAAGCAAAAGCAAAGAGCTGGCCTATCTCAGATGTGTGCCACATCCAGGCCACACCTGCTGAGAAGAGGCCACATTCCTGTGACAAAACCCGCATACACAGGCCCCAAAGGCTGGCAGGTCCATGTCCACAAAGACCCTCCTGCTGTGGCTTCTAGGTCAGAGAGGGCTGGTGACACTCAGATGAGCTGTCCGACCTCAGGTCCAAAGTAGCAGCCATAGGCCTCCTCTGCTGCCACACTCCAAACTCCATGGCCGGATTCATTCTCGTACCCTTTGGGGGCTACCCTCCTCACTGCTACTCAGTCACTCACACATTGGCCACGCCAAAACAGGCAGGGGCTGCACGGGAGCTCCGAGGCAAACGGTTAGCCAGAGCATCTGGATTAGCATAATCGCGGGGACGCTGGCCAAAACCAGACGGGATTCCCCAAAGTAAATTTCTGTGTATTCACGCCTAATCTTCCAAAGTTGTGTAAACGTTTTCTACCATCCCCCATCATTTGCACGGATTTTTGTGAAGTCCAACGTAATTGAGAATGAGGTAGGTAGCTTCTCTGTCCTCGCCCGCCGTCTCTGGTGACCGTCGAGGCCTGTGCCGGGGTGAGAGCACTTGTCTCCGGGCAAGGGTGGAACTGAGGGCGGGCACCCATGGCTGGCGCAGCTGCTCAGTTGGCTATTTTCTCAATCTCGTCCAAATCATCCGTGTCCAACCTTTCTATCTTCTTATCTGGGGGAAAGACGTGACGAGGATGGACATGGGTTGCCACAGAGACACAGCCAAGTCGCCTAGGGAAGGGACAGCCCAGCAGGGAGGGAGCCCAGCCCCTGGCCCTGCCTAGGAACATGTGTCTCTCTCTGGGCCCCCTGTGACCCTTCTGCTGACCCCAAGGGCTTCCAGGCGCGGGCAGGGGTCCGCAGGGACCCGGTCACAGAAGGCAACAGGGGCAGCCCCGAGCCCTGGAGCCAGGACGTGGGGAGACTGTCACCTCAGTCCCTGAGGCTACCTCTAGTGTGCTCCCTACAGACATCCCCGAGGCAGGGAAGGAGACGGGTGTGCACAGGGACAAAGGCCTCTCCTGGGACCCAGAACGCCCGCCCTCCCTGAGGCTGCACCCTCGGTGACTCACTGAAGTGCTCCTGGATCCTGTGCAGGATGCCCATGCTGTGCTTGCTGTCCACCATGTTGACCGCCAGGCCCCGCTTGCCGAAGCGCCCGGTGCGCCCGATGCGGTGCAGGTAGGTCTCGTTGTCCGGGTTCCCGTCTTTGTCCACGGGAAGGTCGAAGTTGATGACGACAGACACTTGCTCCACATCGATGCCTGGGCGAAGGGGAGTCGAGACAGACGGGGGTGACCGTGGAGGCCGGGCTCACTGACTCCCATCAGGGCTACGGACGCCATCTCGGGGTCAGGAGGAGAGCCTGGAACAGGCCGGCCCTAAGATAGCCAGGCTCCCGAGAGGGCACAGATGGGCCCGCAGCAGAAAGCTGAGGGGGAGCTTTGGCAGGTGCTGACAGAACGACAGACTCGGGCAGAAAGCCCTGTTAGACACGAGGATCTGGAAGGACACTGGTGGGGGCCCGGGAAGAGCAGGCTCTGTCCTCGCTGGCCAGAGGCCTGCACGCTGCCCTTCCCCCACCAGGACTGCCAGGTCTGCAGCAGTGCCCGTCTCCGAGGGAGACCCATGCGGGACTGTCACCAGCAACCCCTCTGACCTCCCCGAGGCCATCTGAGCTTCCCGGTTACACGGATCCTCATGGAGCCTGAGGCTGGCAGACCAGGACACGGTCCCTGCTCACCACGGGCACACACGTTGGTGGTCACCAGAACCTTCTCCTTGCCCTCTCGGAAGCGCTCAATCACCGCAGCCCTCTGCTCCACCATCATCTCGCCACTCAGCAGCGCCACCTGGTGGCCTTCCTTCGACAGCTCTGCTGCCAGCCAACTCGCTGTTTTGCGGGTCTGAAGCAAAAAGAATTGTTTTAAATGAAGAAACCTGTAAAAAAGAAAAAAATGAAGATACCTGCAAAAAAGATCCTTAAAAAAAGGGGGGTTTAGCCATTAAAATACATGCCATGCCATGCTGAGTTCAGTCAATTAGCCTTAAATTTTTCAGAGAATGTTAACCGTATGCTCTGATAAATTACTTCACAGCTCTTAATATTTTATCTAGAAATAGTGCTATGAGTCAAAGACCTTCAGTCCTAAATGGTGCATATTCTTGGTGTTTAGTAATCATTTCACTGGATGTTATTTAGGGTTGTTCTCAAGTAACCTCTACAAAGGGGCTCAAAGAAGGTTCAGTTCTTCACAGAGTCTTCCCCTGCTACCTCATTACAACCTAAGGGTAAGACGCCGGGGCAAGCAGAGGACATAACTCAGGGTTTCCTTTTTCCCACTTCACACGGTGGGACACGGCCCTCCCTGCCCAGCAGGTTGTAGTGCTAGCAGCGGGGCTACTCACGTGGCAGAAGATCATGGCTTGTGCGATGGTGATGGCTCCGTACAGGTTACACAGGGCCTGGAACTTTTCGTCCCGGTTGTTGCACAGGACATAATACTGCTTGATGGTGTCCAGGGTCTCCTCCTCACGCTTCAGTTTGATGACATTGGGGTCTGGGACCACCTTCTGGGCAAACTTCCACACAGAGTCTTCGAAGGTGGCAGAGAACAGCAGCATCTGGCAGTTCCTGGGCAGCATCCTGTCAGGTAAGGCCAGGCATGTGGCGAGATCCCAGGCGTGCACGGGAGGCACCAGCCTCCACCTCCCCAGAGGCTGCAGCGTGGGGAGAAGCAGCAGCGGGCTTGGAGGGCACGAGGCTGGGCAGAGCCCCAGGGCTCCTTTCCACTCAGGCAGGAGTGTGGTCAGGGCTGACGTGGACACGGCCTGCCACGCACATTCTGCTGTGAGTTCTGCAGAACCTGACGGGAGCCTCGGGGGGCCTGGCCGGTCAGGGGAGCAGGTGCTGCAGGCCGGAGGCTGGGAAGCCCCTCCCTGCCCATCCTACCTCTGGATGCGGATGCTCTGGTCTTGGTGGCCCTGAGTAGCTATCATCACGTCAGCCTCGTCCAGGACGAACACCTTGATCTTCTTGGGGTCGATGAACTTGAGCTTGGAGCACCAGTCCAGGACGGTCCCAGGAGTGCCGATGACAATCTGCTCACTGATCTTCTGCCCTCTTTCCACTGTGGACACCCGAGAGTTTTCTATGGCAAAGTCAGCTGTCCTCCCTAATAAGCTCTTTTTATTTATTTTCTTAAAGAATTGTTTTATTTGTATGTATTTATTTATTTACTGTAATTTGACCAGAAGGGGGCAGAGTTAGCAAGAGAGAGGGAAAGTGAGAAAGCAAGCCACCAAGTCTGGGATTTGAACAAGGTCAGTCATGTGGGAAGCCAGTGCCCTCAACCACCACACCACCTGCTGGCCCCATTTTTTTTAATAGCAAAAGGGCATGTGTGCTCTCCAGAGAGATAGTGAGACAGAGGGGAAAGTGAAAGCCCCTCTTCCCTGTAGAATGGTCTGGTCAGGCACAATCTCTTCTCAATTTTGCCATCCTGTTGAGGTTTGGGTACACACACACATACCTGGCATGTTCTCATGCTGCCAGGACTGTGGTTAGCCATGTGGGATTAGGCTTAACCAATAGGCCAGGGGCCTGCTCCTCTCTGAGAAGTGCTAAAGTTACTGGGTCATCAGGACAGTCATAATGCATTTTTGCAGAGAAGAACATAGAAAAGTACATGACCTTCTTCATGACCTAGTAGTTTATGTATTTTAGTGAAAATGTTTTTTCCATTTGCATTAATCTTTTTTTAACTTTATTTATTGTAGCTTGGCTTTTTGCTTTGTTTCTTATATCTATAACTCCTACAATGATTTTTTTTTTGGAGAGGTTTTTGCTATCGGGCGTGTGCACTCACCAGAAAGAGAGAGACAGAAAGTGAGAAATCACCCCCCCAGGGGGGATGGCTATGCTACAATCCCTTTTCTTCCATTCTCCTCTCAGGATCTTGGGCACGCATACACATGCATCAAGCCACCGGGTCCAGGACTACATGGGAGTCCAGTGATATAGCCATTATGCCAACTGTTAGTCCCTGTAGCTTGGCATTTGCATTAATCTTTTAACGAAAGGTTGGCATAACACTATTGTACTTACTGGACACAAAAACAGATAAAAATGCTGAAAAGACACAGTTTATAAACAATAAGATAAAAACCTTTTAGTAACATGTTTTTCTTTGTCTATAATCACCAAATCTCTTTCAAGAACCTGATACTTTCAGTTCGTTCTCTATCAACATTGGCCCCCTGGGACTACATTTTAGACATTTTCTTTTTTTTTAATTAATTTTATTTATCATCATCATTATTATTATTTTCAATTTAAGCAGAGAGAGAGAGAAAGGCTAAGTGAGAAAACAAGCTGCCAGGTCCAGAACTTGAACCATGGTCAGCCATGTGGGAGCCCAGTGCCTAAACCACCATACCACCTACTGGACTCCCTCCCCTTTTTAAAAATCATTTATTCATTTATTTGACCAGGGGAAGACAGAGAGAGAAAAAGGCTAAGTGAGAAAGCAAGGGGCCAGGTCCAGGACTTGAACTGTGGTCAGTCACAGACATTTCAATGTAGTTTCTTTCCAATGAACTCTGCCCCCTTAGCTTCCCTGGCATCTACTTCACATATGGTCATGGCCTTTAAGTCCTCCACCTAAGTCAATAGATGGCATTTAGGGAACCAGCAGTTAGCGTAATGGCTATGTCGCTGGACTCCCACGTAGTTGACCACGGTTCGAGTCCCGGACCCGGTGGCTTAAAACTCACGCCAGGCGCGTGTGCGTGCGTGCCCAAGATCCCGAGAGGAGAATGGAGGAGAAGGGATTGCGGCATGACCATCCCCCCGGGGGGTGACTTCTCGCTTTCTGTCTCTATGTCTCTCTCTGTCTGTCTGGTGAGCGCACGTACCCTATAGCGAAAACCTCTCCAAAAAAAAAAAAAAAAAGGAAAAACAAAGATGGCATTTATAATGAAAAGCTTAATCTCCTGAAAACAGAAACTGCCTCAGAAAACGTGCTTCCCCACTGGACCTAGAGGACTCATACCTCCTCAGTTCTGTGCAGTCCAAAACTGACAAGAATTTCGCTTTTTTTGGTCTGTTTATTAGAGAGACTTTTGCTATTGAGAGTATGCACTCCTCGAGAGAGACAGAAGTGAGAAATCGCCCCCCAGGGTGAACGGCCACCCTGCAATCCCTTCTCTTCCACTCTCTTCCTGGGATCTTGGGCATGCATGTACACACACCTGGTGTGTTATTTATTTATTTTTAAAGATATATTTAATTTTATTAATTTTTAAAAAATTAACCAACACACACACACACACACACACACACAGAGAATAAGCTGCCAAGTTTGGGACTCAAACTATGGTTGGCCATGTGGGAATCCAGTGCCTTAACTACCATGCTACCTGCTGCCTCTCCTTCCCACATGAGTTTTACGCCTCCGAGGAACCAGCAGATGGTGTCATGGTTGCACTGTTGATTCTCATGTAGTTGACAGTGCTTCGAGTCCGAGACCCAGGGGCTTGGAACTCACAGCCAGGCACATGAGCGTGTATGCCCAAGATCCCAAGGAGAGAATGGAGGAGGGGGAATTGTGGTATGGCCATCCTCCCTGGGAGGAGATTTTTCACTCTGTGTCACTTTGTGTCTCTCTGTCTTTCCAATGAGTGCATGTGTCTTATAGCAAAAATCTCTCTTAACAAAAAAGGAAAAGTTTGTGTGGGAAAGAATAGTTTGTGTGGGGTCCAGAAGATGGCGTAGCAGTTACAGTGCTGGACTCCCACATGGTTCACTGTGGTCTGAGTCCCAGACCCGGTGGCTTGATACTCATGCTGGTGCATGTGCGTACATACAAAGAATCCTGGGAGGAAAATGGAGAAGGGACTGTGGAGTAGCCATCCCCACCAGAGGGTGATTTCACACTTCCCTTCTCACTGTCTCTGTGTTTTTTTCTGGTGAGCACATGCACCATAAGGCAAAAAACTCTAAAAGAAAAAAAAGGTTGTGTGTATAGAAAAAAGTTTATGTGTATATTTGATTTCCAAGAGCCATAGTCATGTTTGTTTTAAAGATCTATAATATTTAACCAAATTTTATTTTTTAAATTTATTTATTTTATTATTATTATTAAACTTGATGTAGTCATCAGAGAGATAGGGATTGGCGAGGGATTGTAAGAAAGCATACCACCAGGTCCAGGATTCAAACCACAGTCGGCCATATGGGAACCCAGGGACTTAACTATCATGCCACCTCCCAGCCCCACCAAATTTCCTCTTGAAAGTTTATTTTAACTCAAGATAGCACTGGTGCAAGGCAGAGAGAGAGAAGCACACTTAAGAGGGTTTGGGCACAAAGCAATCACGTTCCTCAGCCCTCCAGATTGTCAGGATTGTGGACATGCACCCAACCTGTTTTCAGGATGACTTGGGATTGAGATCTGTGGCCAGCCACATGGCTTCCCACACAGTTTCTACCACTGCGGTCGGTATGCTAATGGCTGCCCTACTGACAGAGCCTGGAACTACTTGACCAAACTTCTTAGTTTATTTTTTATTTATTTATTGCACGAGAGAGGTAGAGAGCAAACCAGCAGTCATTATAGGGACCCGCCACCATGATTTACCCCAGTCAGCCACACCAGATCATGGGCACACACACGTGTGCCCAGGGATCTCAGAGTAGTCTCAGATATGAATGGCACCCTGCCCAAGTGGGTCTGCCTCATAGAGTGCTTTACTGGGTCTGGTCTCATAGCAGACTTCTACAACCACTTTTTAAGTTACTTACAAATCATTAGTTGTAAAACGCACTAAGGTAGGGCCACCTCCATTGTGCAGTAGTTCAGCACCATGCACTGGGAGCTATATCCCACACAGCTGACCATGTCTGAATCCTCAGTTAGGCAGCTTGAAAAACATGCTGGGTATGTGTGCTTGTATGCTCAAAATCCTGATGTGAAGGAGAAATGGAGGAAAAAGGATTGCATTATGACCGTGCCTCACTGGGGAGTGTTTTTCCTTTCTCCCCAGCAAACACACATCCCCTCTGTCAATTAAAAAACAAAAACAAAAATCTAGGGGGCCAGCAGGTGGTGTGGTGGTTAAAGTGCTGGAGTCTCGCATGAATAACCACAGTTTGAGTCCCAGACCTGGCAGTTTGCTTTCTCCCTCTCCCTCTCCCGGTCTGTCTCTGATGAAATTAAAGAAGAAGAAGAAATAAAATTTAATGTGTGTGTGTGTGTATATATATATATATATATAAAACAACTCCTAAAGTAGGACCAGTAGATGGTGCAGTAGTTGCATCACTGGACTCCTACATGGCGAACCATGGTTCGAGGCCCAGACCCAGTGGTTTCAAACTCATGCCAAGCATGTATGTGTGCATGTACTCAAGATCCCAAGAAGAGAATGGGAAGAAAAGGGATTGCAGTACAGCCATACTGCCTTGGGGTGACTTCTCATTTTCTCTCTCACTGTCTTTCTGTTTCTCCGGAGAGCACAAATGCCCTAAGGCAAAAACCTCTTTAAAAAAATCCCAAAAACTAAAGAACAAAAGATGAAGAGAGAAAAATAGGGTCAGCATCATAGCCTACAGGTTAAGGGAACAGGAGCCCACATGGCTGACTGTGCAGCTGAGTCCTCAACTACCAACACTGGGCACATATATGTACATGCCCAAAATCCCTAAAGGAGGGAGAATTGTAGAAGGGGTTGAGTGTGACCATTCTCCATGGGGGGTGCTCTGGCTGGCCTCTGAATTTAAAAAAAAAAAAAAAAAGAGGAAAAAAACTGGTGGGAGAAGGGAGGGACAATTTTAGACTATGTAACAATTAAATATAACACATAAACACAGATTCAATCTGTTCAAAAACAGAAGAGCCACAAGGACACTTTTGGGACAACTGGAGAGGAACAAAAATGGACTAGACATTATTCTAGGGACTCTGTTAACTTTCTTGGTTGCAATAAGGGGGTCATGAAAATGCCAAAGAACACTTTTATGAGATGCAGGCTAAACCTGAAAGCATCCCTAAGGGAGCCTGATCATGTTGCAAACATTTTCCCTCCAACTCTCCATCTGATCAGGACGCTGGGCACTGCTAAACTATTTTTAAATAGTTACAATGTCGGGCAGCAAGTGGCCTGGTGGTTAAGGCACTGGACCCCCACATGGCCAACTGCAGTTCAAATCCCAGACCTGATGGCTTGCTTTCTCATACCCCCCCTCCAAACACACACACCACTCTGTCAATTAAAAAATAATAATAGGGGCCAGCAGGTGGCATGGTAGTTGGGGCACTGGACTCTCACATGGATGACTGGTTCGAGTCATGGACCTGGTGGCTTGCTTTCTCACTCTCTCTCTGGTGTGCACATTAAAATAACAAAGAAAATTAAATAATTATTTTTAAAAACTATTTCAAAAATAGTTACAATGTCTGCAATTGCTTTCAAATGGTTCAACAGAAACACATATACACATAGAGTTAAAGCAAAGAAGGCAAAATGTTAGATTTTTTAAATGTAGGTAGAGAGCATAGATATGTTCATTATATTATTTCCAAATTATTTTGAAAGATTTCAGAATAAAAAAAGTAATTGGCTAGTGTTTCAGGATAATGTACTTATACTCACATTTATTGCCTCGAACAGCATAAGCTAGCTTCAGCTCAGGGTAAAATTTGCCCATTTGTTCAATCACTTTTCCCGTTTGGAGGGCGAGCTCGTATGTTGGGGAGAGGCACAGACACTGGGGGAGAGTATATAGAGAATGAGAATTCTGGGCAAGCCAGAGGGGCAGTCGCAAAGGTGGTTAGATCCTACAGGGCCAACTGCACAATCCGAGTCTCAGACCCTGCAGTCTGAAAGACACCCTGAGCACGTATGTGTGCATGCCCAAAATCCTGAGAGGAGAAGGGACTGTGGTGTCGCCTCCCCCTTTGGTAGTGCTTTCTCACTTTCCCTTGTCTTTCTTTCTCTGGTGAGTGTGTCTGCCCTATAGCACAATTAAAAAAAGAATTCCACAATAGGTTTTGCTGCAAAGGGGAATTACTATCAGACTTGGGCATTGCTCCAGCTAAGGCTGAAGGAATATATAAATTAAAGTATATCATTTGATTCTTTAGGCTGTAGAGTCATCAACTAGAATTCTTAGGGGTCAGACTCTGGCTACTCTGATTCTGAATACAGCTACTGACCACTGCAGTACAAAAACTCATTCTTAGGGACCAGCCCCACAACACAGTGGGTTAAGGGAGCTAGATCCTACATGGCCGACTGTGGTTTGAATTCTGGTCCTGATGGCTTGAAAAGCATACCAGGCTTTGTGCATGCCCCGAATTCCACCAGGATAAAGAAATGGAGGGGAAGGTATTGCAACATAACCATGCCCCATTGGTAGATGGTTTCTTCCTCCCTCTCTTTCTCTGTCTCTCACTGGTGAGGAAACATGACCTCAGACAATGAAGAAAAAAGTGAAGAGCTGGTTGGGACCAGCAGTTGGCATAATGGCTATGTCACTGGATTCCCATGTAGTTGACCGTGGTTCGAGTCATGAACTCGGTTGCTTAAACTCATGCTGGGTGTGTGTGCGTGCGTGCCCAAGATCCCGAGAGGAGAATGGAGGAGAAGGGATTGTGGCATGGCCATCCCCCCTGCGGGGTGATTTCTCACTGTCTATCTCTCTGTCTTTTTTTGTCTTTCTGGTGAGCGCACGCACCCTGCAGCAAAAACCTCTCCAAAAAAAAAAAAAAAAAAAAAAACCAGTAAAGAGCTGAAATTCCCATTGGACATTAACTTTCTTTTCACTTAGAAAGTTCTAAGAAATTTCCATTGGGTAACACTTATAAATGAAGTACGGTTTTTTTTGTTTGTTTGTTTTTTTACCTTCATTTTAAGAAAATGTTGCCAGAAGGTATATGTGCTTGCAGGAAAGAGAGAGAAGGAGAAAGCACCCACTCATGCAGCATGACCATGCTGCATCCTTTCTCCTCCACTTCTCCTTTCGGGATTTTGGGCATGCATGCACATGTGCCTAGAGTATCCTTTAAGCTGCTGGGTCCAGAACCGAATTGCATGGTCCGCCCTATGGGATTCAGCCACCTCAACTACCACACCACTGGATGGCCCCAAAGGAGTTTTTAAGTAAAGGAGCCAAGTGGTAACCCAAAACTGGCAGAAAGGAGCAAGATTTATGCTACCACCAGAAGATCAGCATATATTACTTGTGCTAGAATTAAAGAGTTCTCATTTGTGCAAAAAGTATTACACAGCTTTTTGATCTATCAAATAGAATTCCCTTTTTAGCTGAGCATTAGTAGAAAGCCTGAGCTCACCAAGTCCTTACCTGGGGGTATCTGTTCACAGGCTCCACGTGACTGAGCATGGCCAACACAAACGCAGCTGTCTTCCCAGTACCAGACTGCGACTGGGCGATTAAGTTCTGTGGGCTGCACGAGGACATGAATGTTTAGGAGCTGAATCTCAGGCAACCATTCAGTTAGTAAAGATGCACACTAAAGCTAAACATTAGTGGGAACCAGCAGTTAGCGTAATGGCTATGTCGCTGGACTCCCACATAGTCGACTGTGGTTCGCATCCCGGACCCAGTGGCTTAAAACTCACGCCGGGTGCGTGTGCGTGCGTGCCCAAGATCCCAAGAGGAGAATGGAGGAGAAGGGATTGCGGCGTGACCATCCCCCCTGGGGGGTGATTTCTCGCTTTCTGTCTCTATGTCTCTCTCTGTCTGTCTGGCGAGCGCATGCGCCCTATAGTGAAAAACCTCTCCAAAAAAAAAAAGAAAGCTAAACATTAGTACTCAATGTTATTTACAGAAGCAGACCTTGGATTCTATAGTAGAGTTGTGTATGCTACCCTCATAGGTGCAGAGAATCACACAGATTTTATGGTGGGATTCGAAGTATT
Organism: Tupaia belangeri chinensis; assembly: GCF_000334495.1. NCBI lineage: Eukaryota > Metazoa > Chordata > Mammalia > Scandentia > Tupaiidae > Tupaia > Tupaia belangeri. The sequence continues at coordinate 13,808,724 of NW_006159850.1, read as the reverse complement.
CCGTATCTTTTATCTATTTTCTACATAGCAGCCAGTGATTCTTTTATAACATGAATCAGTTCATGTCTTCTCTGCTCAAAAAAAAAAAAACCTCCTAATCATTCTTCATTTCATTCAGCCTAGGAGCTAAAATCAGAGCACTGAACTGCAGTGCCGGCAGCCCTATGGTCGATCGTGGGTTCAGATCCCTGCCTGGCTGACTTGAAACACACCAGTCAGTGCACACATACCCCAAATTCTGACAAGCTGGAGGGCTAGGGGAAGGGGACCAGGGCATGATGAGACCCTGTCGAGGGTGCTTCTCTCTCTCTCTCATATGCGTATGCTCTCTATCACTATTAAAATAAACCTCCACAATTCCTTGGGACCAGTCAGGAGCACAGTGGCTTAAGACAGCTGGACCCCACACGGGCAACTGTGGGTTCAAGTCGTGGACCCAGCGGCTTGAAAAACACAACAGGTGCGTTTACATGCATGCCCAAAATTCCCCAGAGAATGAAGAAGGGACTGCAGCATGGCTATCCCTGCTGGGGGGATGCTTTCTCACTTTCTCTCTTTCTCTCTGGTTCTCTCTTCAGTGAGCACATGTGCCCTATAGCAAATTAAAAAACAAAAAACAAAAAACAAAACACACACACACAACTTTCTACGAGGCTCTATGAGGGGTATGTGGCTCCTCATCATACTCCTTAGCTTCTACCTCCATCTCCTGTCCTCTTACTCCACCACCAGGATGGCCCCAGTGCTGCTTGGAGATCGTGCCAGCTGTGGTCCCATCTGAAGACTTCTGCCCTGGCTGTGCCCTACCTGGGACAACTGCCCTGATAAATACATGCTAACTCTCTCCTCTCCTTAAGCCTTTGCTGGGTATCACCACTTAACGAGATCCTGCCCTTCCACCTACTGTTAAAAGTATAATCTACTTAGAAATGCTTAATAAACAAGAGAGGCTTCTGGTGGCAGAGTCTGGAGAAGAGGTGGCAGGAGCTAGGTCCATCTTTGAAGGTGGCAAGAAGATGCCCCTAAAGCAGTCTAAGAAGCAGACCAAAGCAATGAATGAGTAATATAAGGCTTTCAAGTAGTCAGCCATGTGTGTTCCAGCCCCCTTAACCGCCATGACACTTGGCTGGCCCCTCAGTTTTTTTACAGAAGTTCCTTATGCACAAGAACCTGTTCACAAAAATGTGATCTGAGGGATCAGCAGGTGACATACTGATTAAGGTGCTGGACACTCCCACATGGCAGACCATGGTTCGAGTCCTGGACCAGGTGGCTTGCTTTCTCACTTTTTCACTCTCTCTGGGTCTCTGTCTGGTCATATTAAAAATAAAATAAATTAATTAATTAAATAAAATAAGTTTTTTTTTTTTTTTTTGGAGAGGTTTTTGCTATAGTTTGCTATAGGGCGCATGTGCTCACCAGACAGACAGAGACAGAGACAGAAAGCGAGAAATCACCCCCCAGGGGGATGGTCACACTGCAATCCCTTCTCCTCCATTCTCCTCTCTGGATCTTGGGCATGCGTGCACACGTGCCCACCGTGAGTTTAAGCCACCAGGTCTGTGACTTGAACTGTGGTCGGCTACATGGGAGTCCTGCGACATAGCCATTACGCTAACAGCTGGTCCCAAATAAGTAATTATCTTTTTTTTAAAAATATAACCTCAAACCAGAAGCATCAGCATCATCTGAAAACTTATTAGAAACGTTGGGACCAGCAGTTAGCGTAATGGCTATGTCACTGGACTCCCACGTAGTTGACCGTGGTTCGTGTCCCGGACCCGGTGGCTTAAGACTCACGCCGGGCACATGTGCGTGTGTGCCCAGGATCCCGAGAGGAGAATGGAGGAGAAGAGACTGCGGTGTGGCCATCCCCCCTGGGGGGTGATTTCTCGCTTTCTGTCTGTCTCTCTGTCTGTCTGGCGAGCGCACATGCCCTATAGCAAAAACCTCTCCAAAAAAAAAAAACTTATTAGAAACGTTGAACCTTGGGCCACCAGGTGGCGTGGTAGTTAAGGGCGCTGGACTCCCACATGGCTGACTGTGGTTCAAGTCCCAGACATGACAGCTTGTTTTCTCACTTTCTCTTTGTCTCTCTCTCATTCTGTCCCTCTCTGGTCAAACTAAAATACATAAATAAAGTTAAATAAAATAAATCTTAAAAAAAAAAGGAAGAAATGTTGAACCTCAGTCCTACCTCAAACCTACTGAAATTAGTATCTGCATTTTAATAAACTCCTATGTGGTTTCATGTGCCTATTAAAGTGGGAGAAGCACTGCACCAGAAAATCACCTTAGTAATCATACCACTCGGGTCTTCCAGGATCCTGACTGGTTTATGTCTACTACATTTGACACTAGCTGTATATATAGATAGACACACACACACACACACACACACACACACACGTATTGCTTTTAGGTTTTTGCCACAAGGTACACGCAATGCACTCACTGGAGAGAGACAGAGAAAGGGAAAGAGAGAAATCGAAGGCTACGCTGTAGTCCTTTCTCCTCTATTCTCTTCTCAGGAGCTGGGGCACACATGCACAAGCGCCTGGCGTGATTTTCAAGCCATCAGGTCTGAGACTCAAACTGTGGTTGGCCATGTGGAAATCCAGCACCTTAACCACAACGCCACCCTATACATTTTATACACATAATAAAATCATGTGAATGATACGTATATTCATCATCACAAAAAGATGATCACATAACTAAGTTAAATAATACAGCATACAGGATGTTACATATAGTTCCATTTCTTAAAAAAGTATACATGTTCACATGGAAAAGTCTACAAGTTTGTACTCCAAATGTGAATGGTGTTAGGGAGGAAATGAGAGATCATTTTTTTTTCTTATTTCACATTGTTTTCTGCTCTATAAAGAGCAGATATTAATAGTACAATTTTCCAAAATACTGGGATCAGCAGTTAGTGTAATGGCTATGTCACTGGATTCCCATGTAGTCGACCGCGGTTCGCATCCCGGACCTGGTGGCTTAAACATACGCCGGGTGCGTGTGTGTGTGCCCAAAATCCTGAGAGGAGAACGGAGGAGAAGGGATTGCGGCATGGCCATCCCCACTGGGGGGTGATTTCTCACTTTCTGCCTCTCTGTCTCTCTCTGTCTGGCAAGCGCACGCACCCTTTATTAAAAACCTCTTCAAAAAAAAACCCAAAAAAACAACTTTCCAAAATACTAGAAGTTTTTAAAAACAAAGATAAAAAATGGAATAGAGGGCCAGCAGGTGGCATAGTGGTTAAGGCGCTGGACTCTCACATGGTCAACCATGGTTCAAGTCTGGTTCAACCTGGAAGCTTTGTTTTTCTCTGTCTCTTGTCTCTCCCTGGTGAGCACATGTACCCTATAGTAAACTAATAATGATAGCAAATAAAACTAAACTTAAAAATGAAACAGGTATATTAGACTGGTTCAGCAAGCATCAGTGGCAATGCATTCTCTTGTATCTTGGATGGACGATTGAAACCCATGGCATAGACTCCCTGGAGAAGTTGCGGTTTCCTAGAAAAACAGAGATGAAAGTGACAGTCTTTTGGGTTGAGGAAACAGCAAAATACCTGGGGAATTTTTTCTCTCTTTTTTACTGCAGTAATATAACTACTTTAGGCTACTAAGAGAAATTTCCAGGTAACTTATAAAAACTCTAACTATGTTCATACACTGTATTCAGATTAGCACAACTCAATTATTGTTATAAGCTATTTTTAAAATTATTTTATTTATTTATTTATTTATTTATTTGTGGAGAGGTTTTTGCTATAGGGCGCGTGCGCTCACCAGAAAGACAGATAGAGAGACAGAAAGCGAGAAATCACCCCCCAGGGGGGATGGCCATGCCACAATCCCTTCTCCTCCATTCTCCTCTCAGGATCTTGGGCATGCATGCACACGCTCATGGCGTGAGTTTAAGCCACCGCGTCCAGGACTCGAACTGTAGTCAACTACATGGGAGTTCAGCGACATAGCCATTACGCTAACTGCTGGTCCCTTCATTTATTTATTTTAATTTGACCAGAGAGAGACACACATAGAGAGGGAAAGTGAGAAAGCAAGCCACGAGGTCCGAGATTCAAACCATGGTTGGCCATGTGGGAGCATCCAGTGTCCTAACTCCACACCACCTACTGGTCCCTAAACTATTTTTTTAAAGAGAGATTTTTGCTATAGGGTGCGTGTGTTCACCAGAAAGACAGATAGAAAGTGAGAAGTCACCTTTCAGGAGGTATGGCCATGCCAAATCCATTCTCCTCCAGTCTCCTCTTGGGTTTCAGGCATGCAAGCACAAGCACCCAATGTGAGGTTTAAGCCGCCAGGTCTGGGACTCAAACTGTGGTTGACTGTGTGGGAGTGTAGAGACAGCCATTATGCCATCTGTTGGTTCCTACTTTTTTTTTTTAGAGAGAGTTTTGCTATAGGGCACGTGCGCTCACCAGTAAGCAAGAAACTATATCCCCCAGAAGGGATGTTCACACCAAAATCCTTTTTCCTCCATTTTTCCTCTTGGTATTTTGGGCATGCACACACACGTGCCCAGCATGAGTTTTAGACGATCAGGTCTGGGAATCAGATGTTGGTGGACTACATGGGAGTCCAGCAATGTAATCATTACACCATCTGCTGGTACTCCTTATAGCTATTTTTTTTTTTAATTTGCTATAGGGTACATGTACTTACCAGAGACAGAGAGAAAGTGGGAAAGTGAAAAAGAAGCCAGGTCCAAGACTTGAACCACGGTCAGCCATGTGGGAGTCCAGCCCATCAACCACCACACCTGCTGGCCTAATTATTGAATTTTTTAAGACTTGTGTTAGCTGGGGCCAGCAGGTGGCATGGTAGTTAAGGCACTAGACTCCTACATGGCCAACCACAGTCTGAGTCACAGACCTGGTAGCTTGTTTTCTCACATTCCCTGTCTTTCTGTCTCTCTCTGTTGAGTGCACATGCCCTGCAGCAATATTAAAAATGATAATAATGATAAATAAAATTAAATAATTTTTTAAAAAGTTCATGGAGGGCCAGCTCCATCACACAGTGGTTAAGAGAGACAGACCCCAGGACCAGCAGGTGGCATAATGGACTCCTACATTGTCGACCGCAGTTCGAGTCCTAGAGTCAGCAGCTTAAAACTCACGCCAGGGGACCAGCAGTTAGCGTAATGGTCACTGGACTCCCATGTAGTCAACCGTGGTTCGAGTCCTGGAACAGGTGGCTTTAACTCACGCCGGGCGCGTGTGCATGCGTGCCCAACATCCCGAGAGGAGAATGAAGGAGAAGGGATTGCGGCATGGCCATCACCCCGGGGGGTGATTTCTCGCTTTCTGTCTCTCTGTCTCTCTCGCGAGCGCATGAGCCCTATAGCAAAAACCTCTCAAAAAAAAAAAAAAAAAAAAAAAAAAACCTCACACCAGGTGCATGTATGTACATACCCAAAATCCCCAAAAGAGAATGGAAGAGAAAGGACTGTGGTGTGGCTATTCTCCCCAGGGGTGATTTCTTGGTTTCTGTCTCTCTATCTCTCTCTCTCTCTGGTAAGTGCCCTATGGAAAAAATCTCTCTCTAAAGAAAATAAAAATAAAAGTCCCACATAGCCAACTATAGTTTGAATCCCACCCCACCATGTGAAAAATACACCAGGCATGTACATGCAAGTGTGCCCAAAATCCTGACAGGAAAGGGAATGGTAAAAAAGGATTCCAACATGACCATAATCCCATTGAGGGGTACTTCGTCCATGTTTTGGTAAGTGTTTATGTCCTCTGACTGGGGGGGAAAAAAAGCTTATGAAAAATATGTATTATTAAAAAAAAAAAGCATACATGGGTTTTGAAATTTTTCTGCACCAGGACCGGCAGGGGCATGGTGCTTAAGGGAGCTGTACTTCCACGTGGCTGACCATAGTTCAAGTCCAGACCTGGCGGCTTGCTTTCTCATTTCTTCTCCCCCCACCCCTCGCCCTAGTCAAACTAAAAATAAATAAATAATTAAATTAAATAAAAATAATTATTAAAAAAAGAAGAAATTTTCTACACCAAAATAAACTTATTATGATTCATTTTTCCATGAATGTTTTGAAGTCACTATAACAAGCCTAGGATTTCTATCTAAACACAAGGGGAAGAATCAGAAAATAAACACTCACAGCCGAAGCTCTTCAAAAGACTTCACCGAGTAGAGGGGGGAGTTTGGGTCTCGCTGCAGGACCTCCACCTGATTCGTGTTATCCACAAGATTGCTTCTGATCAGCTTGTTAAGTAAGGACTGGGCAGCTCTGTCCTCTGTCAGAAAGAAAACAAACAGGGGACCAGCAGTTAGCGTAATGGCTATGTCACTGGACTCTCATGTAGTCAACCACGGTTCGAGTCCCAGACCCAGTGGCTTAAATTCACGCTGGGCGTGTGTGCGTGCGTGCCCAATATTCTGAGAGGAGAATGGAGGAGAACGGATTACAGCATGGCCATCCCCCCTGGGGGGTGATTTCTGCTTTCTGTCTCTATCTTTCTGGCGAGCGCACACGCCCTATAACAAAAACCTCTACCAAAAAAAAAAAAAAAAAAAGGAACAGAAGAGTTTTGTTTTTTTTTTTAAAGTCTATATAATCAACCATGAATTCATCTGAATTGAAATGTCACTGATAGTTCAACTACTAACAAGCATTTGTACTGGGCCTTCTAAGCTAAGGTTCATTCATAGTTTTCATTTATAAATATGATAAAAATTGTGTTTTACTAGAGAAAGGCTATGAAACGGATGTCACCCACTCTTCTCCAGAACTCCACTCTCACGGCGCTCCTCTGCAGAGGTTATCTATTCCTCCCATCAATTTGCACTCAACATAAACGTAAATTTATTAGCTTAGTAAATGCAACACGATTAAAACAAAACAAATGAATTAACAAAGTCTGTGTCTCGATACTGTATAAGCTGTTTCACATTTTGTCATCCACATTAAATGTGTCAAAAATTCAAGTTTATAGGGGTCGGCAGATGCTGTGGTGGTTAAGGGCACCAGACTCCCACATGGCCAACTGTGGTTCAAGACCTAGATCTGGGAACCAGCAGTTAGCGTAATGGCTATGTCGCTGGACTCCCACATAGTTGACCGTGGTTCGCGTCCCGGACCCGGTGGCTTAAAACTCACGCCGGGCGCGTATGCGTGCGTGCCCAATGATCCCGAGAGGAGAATGGAGGAGAAGGGATTGCAGAGTGACCATCCCCTCTAGGGGGTGATTTCTCGCTTTCTGTCCATGTCTCTGTATGTCTGGCGAGCGCACGTGCCCTATAGCAAAAAAATAATTCTTTTACCTAATAGGGAATTTATGTTGAACTTTTATACAAGCACTATTTCTATTAAAATCAAGCCAAGTTGGGTATAAAACCCTTGTCAACCCATTTCTCAGAAGGCAGAGGCTCATCTGCATATCTCGAGCCTGTGTTACCTTTCTCGTCGTCGTCCGTCTTCTCTGCATTAGCACTGGTCTTGACAGCAGCACCTTTATCAGACACAAAGTGGCCGTCATTCCACATCACATCCCATACCCAACAGCTGAGATCATTCAAATTCTATGACACTAGAAATTTAAAGGCCTAGGGGACAAAAAATAAATGAGGAAACAAAGCCATTGATAAAAAGCATTTCCTTCTTTCTATTTAACCAAGGTTATGAACTGTTATTTATTATTTTAAGTCTTTCCTGGTCCAGATCCCTTTGCCCTACCTCAAAAGTAATGTTTATTTTCTTCATAGTATCAATATTTCTGATCTATAACAGAAAAATTATTCCAGCAGTCAGTGATCAGAAACCACCTGATGATGGGCCAGCAGTGGTAGTTACGGCTGCTGGTTTTACATGATAATTGTGTGATCTGAGTCTTGGACCCAGTGGCTTGAAAAACACACCAGGCATGTGTGCATGCCCCAGATCCTCAGAAGACAATGGAGGAGAATTAAATGTGGTGTGGCCATCCCCCATGGTGGGTGATTTCTCACTTTCCCTCTCTTTCTGTTTCTCTGACACACACACACATAAAACCTTTAGCAAAATTTAAAACCAACAACAAAAGGGGCCAGCAGGTGGCGTGGCAGCTAAGGGCACTGGACTCCTACATGGCTGATCAAGGTTTGAGTCCCGGATCTGGTGGCTTGCTTTCTCGCTTTCCTTCCCCCCATCCTCCCCCCCATTCTGTCCCTCTCTGGTCAAATAAAAATAAATAAGTAATAAATGAAAGTTAAAAAATAATTTTAAAAAATTATTAAAAAAACCCACAAAGACTATCTTGATGCTTGACAGAAGAATATCTGTGTAAATCATATTTTGTCACTGTATGAACACAATATTGCCATTAAAATTCTATGTATATGTTGTTGATTTAACAGAACTTAATAATCAAGTAATATGGTAACTATGTTAAAATATACAGAAAAGTGACCAGCAGTTGGCGTAATGACTATGTCACCTGACTCCCATGTAATCAACCGTGGTTCGAGTCCCAGACCCGGTGACTTAAACTCATGCTGGGCACGTGTGCGTGCGTGCCAAAGATACCAAGAGAATAGAGAAGGGATTGCGGCATGGTCATCCCTCCTTGGGGATGATTTCTCACTTTCTGTCTCTCTGTCTCTCTGATGAGCACAAACACCCTACAGCAAAAACTCCCCCCCACCCAAAAAAAAGCACACACACACACACACACACACACACACAAAAAAAATTACCAAGTAATTTCAGAGTCAGGTAAATGTTACATTGTTGCATTTCTCCCTTATAATATTAAGTACATCAACAAAAACTGAATGTAAATCTTTCATTTGGGAGACTGGAGCGGCATAGCACAGCAGTTAAGCACTGGGCAGAGGGAGCTATTTCCCACATGGCCAACTGTGGGTTGAGTCCTAGCCCCTGGCAGCTTGAAAAACGTCAGACGTATGTGTACACACGTCCAGGATCCTAGTGATGGAGAAGTAGAGGTAAAAAAGGATTGTGGCAAGACCAGGCCACCATGTGGGGTACTCTCCTTCTCTCTGACTTGTTTATATGACCTCTGGCATAACATAAAAACAAAGAAGTCTTAGATTTTTGATAGCTATGATTTCAGAATCATTAGAATAGGTAAATTCTCAGGATTACTCCTATTTTGTCTATCTCATTTCAAATTGAGTAACACATAAATAAACAACAGGGACCAGCAGATGGCGTAGTAGTTATGTCACTGGATGCCCACATGGCCAATCAAGATTCGAGTCCTGGACCCAGTGACTTGAAACTCACTCAGGCCAGGCATGTGTGCGTGTAGGTCCAAAATTCCAAGGAGAATGGAAGAGAAGGGATTGCAGTGTGGCCATGCCCCCTGGGGGGGGTGATATCTTGATTTCTGTTTCTTTCTCTCTGTCTCTCTGGAGAGTACACGAGCCCTATAGCAAAACATCTCAAAAATAAACAAACAAATAATCTTTGGCAGTGATACATTTAACAATGTATAAGTCAATTAGACATATTCATTTTTACATTAAACACACTTTGGTTATATAATCCAGTTCGCTTATTCCCAAATCAAATGATTGCTGGTATCTTCCAGCCATCTTCCCTGTCTGGAACAAATACAATTTTCCCCCAGACAGTCATCACACCAAAACAGAAATACTAAAGGAAATCACATTTGTTTTCAAACTAGCTTTTCATTACTCACCATTGGCATCAGGTTTAATTTTCTCTTCCTTGAGATGCAAGTTGCTCAACTAAATGAAGAAAACAGAGGGGGAAAGGGTCAGGAAAATCACTTACAAGATTCTGAGCGAGCAGAGCCTTGCTAATGAAGCTGGGGAGGCAAGAGCCATTCTCAAGACCAATTAATTAGGTATAATCATTAGGGTCAAGTCATTAGGATGTTTTGCTAAGCCCCTTTGATTTGTTAAATATTTAAGAATAAACAAAATTTCCCTTAAATATAACAGTAGAGAAAGATGATTACACAACAGCTCATAGCACTCACTTCTTAATTACAATCCCTAGAGAGAATACTAATGGTGTTTGCTTAATGCCCTGATTACAAAGACTTTCTCACTGGATTATCATTAGAGTTGTCACTCTCTCACATTCCAAATAAGATGCCATTTACAGAGGCGCTGGAAACTGCAGGAACGCTCCAGAAAACCAGGAGCAGGGAGCACTGCAATGATGTGTCTGGAGGTCAGAGTCATTATGTGGCAGGGTATGTTCGAGCCACAGGGACCACTGCACACCCACAGCCTCTCACTCAGGCTGCCTGGTGTGAGTCTCTGGTATTTCAACTGGGAACAAGCCTGGGCATGGTGGCACCCTAGGTAGTCAAAACAACCACCA
>NW_006159850.1:13789584-13798287 GCF_000334495.1 Tupaia belangeri chinensis | reverse complement strand
TGTGTGGGAGCCACAGGGACCACTGCACACCCACAGCCTCTCACTCAGGCTGCCTGGTGTGAGTCTCTGGTATTTCAACTGGGAACAAGCCTGGGCATGGTGGCACCCTAGGTAGTCAAAACATCCACCAGCCACAGTGGGAATAAAAAGACCAGAGGGACATTTCAGAGAAAGAATTCTTAGGACTTTCCTCAAACACTGCAAAAGTAGGGCTAAAAGTAAGGCTATCTCCCCTATTAGAGTGTAAGAATTCTTTAATCTCAGGAGACAGGTCCACTCTTTTTTTGGGAGAGAGATTTTTTGCTACAGGGTATGTGTGTTGGCCAGAGACACAAAGACAGGCAGAGAGAGAAAGTGAGAAATCACCCCCAGGGGGAATGGCCACACCTCAATCCCTTCTCCATTCTTCTCTTGGGATTCTGGGCATGCACTGCAGTTCAAGTCCCAGACCTGACAGCCTGCTTGCTCTCTCGCTCTCTCTCACTGTCTATCTCTGGTGAGCACACATGCCCTAAAGCAAATTAAAATAATAATCATAATAAATAAAATTAAATATTTTTTTTTAATTGGGAAGATCAGCAGACGGTGTAACGGTTACACAGCTGGACTCCCATGTAGTTGACTGTGGTTTGAGTCCTGGACCTGGCAGATCGTAACTCACACCGGGCATATGTGTAAGTATGCCCAAAATCCTGAGAAGAGAAGGGAGGAGAAGGGATTGTGGTGTGGCCATTCCCCATGGGAGGTGCTTTCTTGCTTTCAGTCTCTTTGTTTCTGTCTGTTCTCTCTGGCAAGTATGGCATGTTCCCTATAGCAAAAATCTCTCTTGAAGAAAAAAAAAAAAAAAAAAGGAGAGATGTGAAAATAGACTGCCTGACTTACTAGAGATAGTTACAGGAACAGGTTGATAGTACTTGCGGCTGGCAGGTGGAGTGGTCATTAAGATGCTGGACTGCCAGATGGCTGACCACGGTGCAAGTCCCAGAACCAGTTTTTCGCTCTCTCTCTCTCTCTCTCTCTCTCTCTCTCTCTGGTCAAACTGAATACTACTATTAAATAAATAAAATAAATAATTTAAAAAAAAGATTAATAATATTCATTCCTGGGACCAGCAGATGGCATAATGGTTACGTCACTTGACTCCCACAGAGTCGACTGCAGGTTCAAGTCCCAGACCCAGCGGCTTAAAACTCACGATGAGGGCGCGTGCATGTGTGTGCCCAAGATCCCAAGAGGAGAGTGGTGAAGGGACTGAGGCATGGCCATCTGCCTGGGGAGTAATTTCTCACTTTCTGTCTCTCCAGAAAATACATGCACCTTACAGCAAAAATCTCTCTTAAAAAAAATAGTACTTTAGGGTCCAACAGGTGGCATAGTGGTTAAGGCACTGGACTCCCACATGGCCAACCACAGTTCAAGTCCCAGACCTGGTGGCTTACTTTCTTGCTTTCCCTTTCTCTCCCTCTCTCTGTCTCTTTCTGGTCAAGTTACATATAATAATAAATTGAATTAAATAAATAAATAATTCTTAATAAAAATTAAAAAGTTCTCAGGGGCTGACAGGTGGCATGGTGGTTAAGGATGCTGGACTCCAACATGGCCAACTGCAGTTGGCAGCTTGCTTTCTCACATTTCTCTCTCTCTCTCACTTGTTTGTTTGCTTGCTCTGTCCCTCTCTGATGAAATTTTTAAAATAAAGTTAAATAAAATAATTCTCTTAAAAAAAAAAGTAGTACTCAGGGCCGGCAGGTGGCATGGTAGTTAAAGGCACTGGACTCCCACATGGCCAACCACGGTTCAAGTCCTGGACCTGGTGGCTTGCTTTCTCACTTTCTCTCTCTCTCTCTCGCTCTCACTCTGTCCATCTCTGGTCAAATTAAAATAAATAATTAAATAAAATAATTCTTTAAAAAACAAACAGTACTCATTCCTATGGTGATAATTATTACCTAAAATAAATGACTGGGCTTAACTATGAAGACTCAATGAAGGGGGACCAGCAAGTGGCATAGTGGTCGACTCCCATATGACCAACTGCAGTTTGTGTCCTAGACCTGGTAGTTTGAAAAGCACCAGACATGTATGCATGCATACCAAAATCCCAAGACAAGAATGGAGAAGAGAGACTGCAGCATGACCATATCCTCTGGGGGTGATTTCTCACTTTCCCTCTGTCTGTCTCTCTCTGGCCCAAGCACACACTCCCTACAGCAAAAACCTAAAAATAAAGAAAAGTCAATGAGATATAAATGAAGCACAATGAGTTAGAAATATCATTACTATAAAAACTTTATTATTATTAAAAAAATTTTTAGAGAGAGATTTTTGCTATAGGGCATATGTGCTCAACAGAGAGACACAGAAAGACAGAAATCAAAAAATCACCCCCTGGGGGCAATGGCCATGCTACAATTTCCCCTATGGGGGATGCATGCACACTTGACTGGCTTGAGTTTCAAGCTGCTGGGTCTGCGTCCAGGGAATCGAACTGTAGTCGGCCACGAGGGAGTCCAATGACATAACCATTACATTATCTGCTGGTCCCACAATAAAACATTTTAATATTCAATGATAAAATGACATTGGATGATAAAAACAATCATTGTTGTTCAAATGAAAGTTAACAGGGTAAAAATAAATGTGTAGTGTTCGTAGTGGGGCCAGCATGTGGCATTGAGGTTAAGGTAATTGGATTCCACATGCCTGACTGCATGTTTGAATCCTGGACGCAGCCGCTTGAAAAACACACTAGCTGGGACCAGCAATTAGCCTAACGGCTATGTCGCTGAACTCCCATGTAGTCAACTGTGGTTTGAGTCCCAGATCCAGTGGCTTAAACTCACGCCAGGCACGTGTGCGTGGGTGCCCAAGATCCCCAGAGGAGAAGGGATTGTGGCATGGCCATTCCCCCCTGGGGGGTGATTTCTCGCTTTCTACCTCTCTTTCTGGCAAGCACACGAGCCCTATAGCAAAAAACTCTAAAAACAAACGAACAAACAAAAACACTAGGTGCATGTATGTGCATGCTCAAAATCCCAAAAGGAGGATTGTAAAGTGGCCATATCACCCGGGGGTGATTTTTCACTTTCTCTCCTCAGCAGGTGCACATACCCTAGAGCAAAAAAAAAAAAAAGAGAGAGAGAGAGAGAGAAAGAAAAAGCTAGAAGCTAGTTGATATCTGTGGTCATCCCAGGGAAGGGGGGGAGGTCCTTGCTTTCTGTTTCTCTCTGTCTCTTTGGTGAGCACACGCTCCCTCTATAGCAAAAAATGCCTCTCTAAAATATAAAAATAAAAAAATTGTGATGTAGTAGACTTGGTTTTACATCAGTTTTTGAATCCTTTTGAAAAAAGTTCTCTAATGAACAAAGGGGAATAGAAATGAGCTACTAAGGAAAGTGAAGACAAACACAATCAGATGTTCTCACCTAAAACGAGTAAGAAAAGGAGCTGGGTACGGCCAAGCCTGACAAGATGACTGTTTAAAATACAGATGGGACAAAGTGTGGCAAGGGGGAGGCGCTGCTGGCCCCGCTGTGTGTAGCCGGCAGAGCGAGCCTGCACACCTAGTGAACTGGGAGGTCGGCAGGAGGATGGCCACATGCTGAGACCCTATGAAAACGCCTGTCTTTCCCAGCACACGCTTTCCCAAAAAAAATTAAATTAAAAAAAAAGAAAAGAAAAAAGAAGCTTGATGAGATGACTATTTAAAATACAGATAGGACAAAGTACCTTGCTGTATACATGTCACAGTAACCTGTGTCACGCAAACCTTGGCAGGAGCCTGGGTGGGAGGTCCACAAGACTGAGAGTAACAGAAAACTTGCTTGTTCCGTTTTAGGCTATAAAATATTACAATATCTATTATAAGTTATCTGGGCACAGTTAGAAAGATCCACAAACCTTATCTATGTCCAACTAACTAATCATACAACTTGAACAAGTAATTTAAGATCCCTGCAAAGAAAACTGTGAATTACAGTTAATGATAACAGTAACAGTTATTAATTCAGTGAGGTAGGTACTGATTACCCCTGTTTTACAGATGAGGAAACTGGGCCTAGAGTGGCTAAGTCACTTGCCTGAGGCCACATAAGTAGTAAATGATAGACCCAAAACATAAATCCAAGTCTGTCTGGTTATAAAGACCGAGGTCCTTAACCACTGCATAACAGTGTCTCTCATAGATAATATTAGACCGTCTCAAACAAAACACTAATTTTAAAATGATTTAATGATGCAGCTCATGGCCAGTCCCATAGCACAGTAAACGCTATGCATTGGGAGCTGGATCCCATAAGCTGGCTGTGGTTCAAATCCTGGCCCTAGCAGCTTACAAAACATTCTAGGCGTAAGTGTATGTGTATGTGCGTGTGCCCAAAATCCCAAGAGGAGAATGGAGGACAGGGATTGTGGCATGGTCATCCCTCCTGGGGAGGTGTTTCCTCATTTCCCCCAACTGTGAATCTGTGAATGCACGCGCCCATAACCAAATTTAAAAAAGGAAGAATTCTGCCAACTCAATCAGAAAATAATCTAATTTTTTAAATGGTCAACAGGGGCCAGCAGGTGGTGTGGTGGTTAAAGGTACCAGACTTCCACATGGTCGACCACAGTTCAAGTACCAGACCTAGCAGCTTGTTTTGTCTCTTTCTCTCTAGCCAAACTGAATAATAATAATAATAGTAATTTAAAAAGTTATTTAAAAAAAATAATAGGCAAAAGACCTGAAAAGCTACTTCAAGGAGGTTATATGAGGGACCAGTAGATGGCATAATGGTTACGCTACTGGACTCCCACGTAGCTGACCACAATTTGAGTCCCAGACATGGCAGCTTGAAACTTATGCTGGGTATGTGTGTGTGTGCATGCCCAAAATCCCAAGAGGAGAATGGAGAAGAAGGGACTGCAGCATGGCCATCCCCCTGGAGGGTGATTTCTCACTTTCTGTCTCTCTAGCAAGTGCACATACCAGATAGCAAAAATCTCTCTAAAAATAAAATGAATAAATAAAAGAAGTTAGATGGCTGGCAAAAAGCACATGCAATTTCCTAACATCTTTAATCCTGAGGGAAATGTAAATTAAAACTATGAGCTGACACTGTATGCCTATTTGAATGGAGAAAAAAAATGACCGTACTGCGCAGGTGAGGATGTAGATAAACTAGAGCTCTCCTTCATTGCTGGTGGGAATATAAAACAGTACAGTCACTTTGGAAAACATTTTGGCACAAAATTTATACAGTTAAATGTATCTTTACCTGGGCCGGCAGGTGGCATGGCAGTTGGAGGTGCTGGACTCCCACATGGCCATCCACAGTTTGAGTCCTGGACCTGGTGGCTTGCTTTCTTGCTCCCCTCCCCACCCCTCTAACTCTCTCTGGTCAAGTTAAAAAAATGATAATGATAAAATAATTCTTTAAAATAAAAAAAGTACCCTTACCATATATAATCCAGGAAATCCCCACAGTCCACTAAACATATGTCCATACAAAAATCTATACCTTAATGTACAGAGCAGCTTCGTTCATAATTGCCCACACTGGAGAAGAGCCAAATATCCATCAACAGAAAAATAAGTCGGCTGTGGAACACCTACAATGGAATACCTCTCAGCAATACAAAGAAATGAACTAAACGACTGGTAGAAAAGAGTCTGGAGTTGAGTTGGTAATAAATACTCAAAACATGAAGCAAATACACGACAAAAATTCTAATGAATGGGCTGGCTCAATGGTTAAGGGAGCTGGATCCCACATATCTGACAAAAGTTTGAACAATGCCATGCACATGTGTGTGTACGCCAAATCCTGATGGGATGGAGAAATGGAGAAAAAGGGATTCTGGCATGATTGTACACCTTTGAAGGATACTCGCTCGCGCGCTCACTCTCTCTCTGGTAAATGTACAAACTCTCACAATGAAAAAAAATCCAACGAAAATAATTTATATAGGAAAGGGCCAGCAGGGGGCATGGTGGTTAAGGGCGCTGGACTCCCACATGGCCGACCACGGTTCAAATCCTGAACCTGGCGGCTTCCTCTCTCACTTTCCTTCTCTCTCTCTCTTGTTCTATCCCTCTCTGGTCAAATTAAAATTTAAAAAAAAAAGAATGAATAAAGTTAAATAAAATAATTTTTAAAAAATTCTATATAGGAAAGTGGAAGCATTTGTGAGGTATTATCAAGGAATAGTTATCTAACTAAAATTCCAATATTATAATGATACCTGGAAGAAGCAGCAGACTGTGCAATGGTTACATTGCTGGACTCCAACATGGCTGATCACAGTTTGAGTCCTGGACCTGGTGGCTTGAAACTCATGCCGGGTGCATGAGCGTGCATACCCAAAATCCCAAAGAAAAATGGAGAAGGGATTGAGGCGTGGCCATCCCCCGGGGGGTGATTTCTCACTTTCTGTCTCGCTGGCGAACAAGCCCTAAAGCAAAAAAAAAAAAAAAAAAAATCTAAAACATGACGTGGTGGTTAAAGGTGCTAGATTCCCACATAGTCAACTGTGGTTTGAGTCCCAGACCTAGTGTCTTGCTTTTTTCCACTTTCTCTTTCTCTCTATCTGTCTGGTCAAATTAAGAAATAATAACAAATGGAATTAATAAATATTTTTTTAAAGTAATAAGAATAATGAGACATGGAGTATGGAAAAGCATACAGGTGTGTTATGTGTGTGTGAGGGGAAAGATGGAGGAGACAGTCAAAATCAATACCAAAAACTGAGAATTCAAGAAGTGAAAGCAAGTGTGTTATTTAGTGAACAAGGAGGTACAGACCATGTGTTTCAAGAGAAAAAGTAGGTGCCTCTGGAGTGGAAAAAACTTGGGAACCACTTTTTTGACTTTCTAAAGTACGTGCATATATAACTTTTTTTTACTGACTATAAAAAAAAGATCCTGGGACCAGCCAATGGCATAATGATTGCATCGCTGGACTCCCGCATACTGGATAAAGGTTCGAGTCCTGGACTCAGTGGCTTAAACTCATGCTGGGCACGTGTGCACATGTACCCAAGATCCGAGAAGAGAATGGAAGAGAATGAATTGAGGCATGGGCATGTCCCCTGGAGAGCTCACATGCTCTATAGCAAAAACCTCTTCAAAAAAAAAAAAAAAAAAAGAAAGATCCTCAGGATGGGCAGGTGGCACAATGGTTAAGGGCGTTGGACCTCTGGACTTCCACATGGCCAAGCATGGGTTGAGTCCTGGACCTGGGGGCTTGCTTGCGCTCGCGCTCGCTCGCTCTCTCTTTCTCTCCCCACTCTGGTCAAATTGGAATAAATAAATAAAGCTAAAATAAAAATGTAATTCTAAAAAAAAATATTCCTTTTTACCAAGGAATTCATAGAAATGAATACTAACAGAAGTAGGTTCAAAGCCCTACCAGATCGGGGGGCGGGCCCCCCCCCAGCGCAGCCGCGTGCCGGGAACGGCCTGGCCGGGGGGCGCGCCTCGCGGCCGGGGGGCCTCCCTGCCCCTCCCTGCCTCTCTGGCCCGGGATGGCCCGGAGGCTGAAAACAAGGTTGAAGAACTTGCAACTTAAGAAGATGATAGTTACCAGCCCTGCATTACCTCAGGGGAAAACAAGAACTACTCTGCCATTTTTAAGGAAGCCAGATACCCAAGGACAACTCACACTGCAGACCCCCACAACACCATTCCTGGTAACTACAAGATGACTGCTGTGCCGCATCAGCTGATAATCATCCCTGTGTACCAGAACTGCTTTCCTGAAACTGCATTCCTTGGAGACTCACCTACACTTGTGGATCTACCGGAGACCCTTCCTTAATCCAACCCTGAGTGGAGTTTATGCTCCCTATTACCAAAAACTTTATGAGCTGATGGTTGGAACTTGTGGCCTCTCTCCCTTTACTTGTATGTATCACTTTTTCAGTAACTCTTCTGGAAGACAACTGTATATAGCAGGGATATTGTAATGGGAGAGTGAGACAAGGCAGTCGAATACCAGACAAAGGTAGCTTGAGAAACATGCCAGCAGTGTGTGCTCACGTTCTCAAAATCCCAAAAGGAGGGAGAGAGAGAGGAGAAGGGATTGTAGTGTGACCCTTCCCCTTGGGAGGTGCTTTCTCCTATCTCACTCTGTCTCCCTGTCTCTCTCTGGCAAATGCATATGCCCTTTTGCACAAACAAACAAACAAAAAAATCCTTCTTAGGAATAGTCTCCTTTTTATGATGTGCTTCCTTTTTGGGATTAGTCTTCATCTATTCATATGAATCAGACAGATACAGATTAATCACTAAAACTTCATTCTTCATTTCTTTCTTTTCATTATTATTTCAGTACCGCAAGTCTGACTTTGATTTCTCTTCAGTAAACTAAACAGAAAATTCTGCCTTCCTAGAGCTTGAAATCTAGAAGAGGTAGTTATGCTTAATTAAAGCACATAATTGATGTCAAAAGGAGGAAAAAATAAAGCCGGTTCAGGGAGTTAGGAAGTGATGAGAGGAGCAGCTATTTTATTGGTTAGTTATGGGAAGTTTGTTTGAGAAAGTGACATTTTAATAAAGACCTGAAAGATAGTCACATGACTGTCAGGGTAAAGGTGTTTAAGATTGAACAAAAAACATGAAGCCCTGAAATAAGGCTATGTCTGGCTTCTAACTGGTTCAAGGAATTGCAGAGGGGCCACTACGGCTCGAATAGAGTGAGCAAAAGGCAGGGAAGCAGGAAT
>NW_006159850.1:13789154-13789472 GCF_000334495.1 Tupaia belangeri chinensis | reverse complement strand
TACTTACGCCATATTAAATTACTTTACAGAGGCCAAACAGGTACTATAAAAATAGGGTCAGCCAGTCATTTGGTATTTAAAGCTGCTAGATCCCACATGGCCAACTGCACAGACTGAGTCCTGGACCTTGGCCTTAAAAAACATTAGGCCTGGGCCAGCAGGTGGTATGGTGGTTAAGGTGCTGGAATTCCCACATGGCCGACTGCAGTTCTAGTACTGGATCCGGTGACTTGCTTTCTCTATTTCTCTATCAAAACTCATGTGAATAGGGAACCAGCAGTTAGCATAATGGCTATGTCGTTGCATTACCACGTAAGC
>NW_006159850.1:13778862-13788948 GCF_000334495.1 Tupaia belangeri chinensis | reverse complement strand
ATTTTTGTTAAAGGTGGGTGTACTTGGGGTAGATTAAAAAAAAAAAAAAAAAAAAAAAAAAAACTAGGTGCTGTGGATATGTGCCCAAAATCACGAAAAAAGAATGGAGGAGAAAGGACTGCTGCGTGGTCATCCTGGTTGGGGTATGGTTCTCACTTTCCCCTTCTCTGTCTCTGCCAAGCACACATGCACTATGGCAAAAAACAAAAAAGCAGGGGCTGGCAGGTGGTGTGGTGGTTAAGGGCACTGGACTCCCACATGGGCGACCACAGTTCAAGTCCCGGACCTGGTGGCTTTCTCTCTCTCTCTCTCTCTCTCTCTCTGTCTCTCTCAGGTCAAATTAAAATAAATAAGCAAATAAAATAAATAAAATAATTATTTTTAAAAAAAGAAACAAAGCCCTACTTTGAACTTGAGTGTTTAGGTGGAGAAATGAATTCTACATAGTAATATTTAACACACATGGTGCTTACTGTGGGTCAGGCCCAGCGAGAACAGTCAAGCAAGGAGGAGAGGAATTACTGACTGCCAGAGGTACTGAGTCACTCATGATCGCGGAGCAAGCTACAAGAACCCGAGTACAAGTGGGACACGGTCCCGACCTCTGACAGTCAGAACGTGCTGGTGGAGAATGACACCTGAAAGGGTGATCACAAGCCAGGAGGTACACTGCAATCTATGATCAATCCGGATTCCAGGAAGGCAGTCAAGCGGCGGGGTGCTCGCCGGGTGGGAGCCCAGGCGCCCCACTACGTCCCATCCCGGTCCGCACAAACTTAGACGTGTCATTTCGCAGGGATCAAGTCCCTGGCTAAAACTGGTGCCCTGACCCTTTCTCGGCTGAAGCCAACTCACCGACTCGGCCGCCGCTTCCTGCTCGTCCACCGCCAGGGCCCACGAGTCGGTGGCCATGGTCCCAGGCGCGGGTGGGCCGCTCACGCTGGCCGACTCGCGGGCTGGCACGGCGCGACTGTGGACTTGGGGGTCGCTGCGAGCCCGGCTCAGGTCCCACCGAGGGAGAAGTCATTCGCTAAGTGCTGGGGACCGGAAGCGGCGCGCCGCAGTGACGTCGCACCCGCGCCCCTTAAGACCGCCTTTTCTGTCGCCTTCAGGCCCCGCGCTCCCTCAAACAGAGGTCGTTCTTTTAAAATGCCTAAGCTCCGTCACTGGCTCTCCAACCAAAGCGCTAAGCCACATTCCCGCAGCACGCCAGCACGGAGGAAAGATGCTCGCAGACTGAAGGTTTCGAAAATGACCGAAGAGCCACAGCCTGCCCCGCGCAGTGGATGGTCCTCCCACTTTCCAGGTGTCCAGGTATTGGCAATCAGTCCTGTCAAACGCCCCCATCAGGCTAAAACTTTGTCCCACACTACCTAGGTGAATTTAGCTTTGAAAACGAGGAAGATGCTAGAGTTTCCCGAGCATCAGGGATGAGCGAGTTTGTGGCGGGCAAGACACAGATTGGAGGTCGAAGAAAAGGGCGGGCGGTGCATAGAGCAGCTTCACGTGCAAACGCAGGACATTGGAGTTAGCGGTGTCTGGGTTAGCGCCACAGCCCACCTGTGCAACGCCTGTCTAATTGGAGATTTTTTTAAAAAAGAATTATGTACTTAATTTTATTTATCACTATTATTGTCATTTTTTTAATTATTTAACTTTATTTACCTATTTTAATTTGAACAGAGAGGGGCAGAGAGAGACAGAGCAAGAGAGAAAAGTAGAGCGAGAGCAAGAGAGAGAGAGAGAGAGAGCAAGCAAGCTGCCAGGTCCAGGACTTGAACCATGGTTAGCCATGTGGGAGTCCAGCATCCTTAACCACCACTCCACCTGCCAGCCCCCCCCTTTTTAAAAATTATTTTATTTATTATTTAACTTTTTTTTCCTATAGGGAACAGGCATTCATGAGAGAGAAAGAGAAAGCAAGAAAGCAAGCCACCAGGTCCAGGACTCCAACCACAATCAGCCATGTGGGAGTCCAACACCTTAACCACCAAGCCACCTGGTGGCCCCAAGATTTTTGTTTCTAATTGCCAGAGAACACAAGCTGTCACCACACAGGGAGGGAGAGGGAGAAAGCATTTTCCCCATGGGATGTGGTCATGCCCCAATCCCTGCTCTATTTCTCCATTTCTCTGGAATCGGAGGTATGCAGAAGCACCTGGTGTTCCTCAAGCGGCTGGGGCCAGGATTGGATCCGCATGGTCAGCCATGTGGAATCTGGCTCCCTTAACCACTAGGCTGTGGAGCTGACCACTTTTTTATAGGAAAAAATATGTTGGGTTTAAGGGAGGTGAAATAAGGATTAAGACTTGCTTTCCCCTAAATGGAATCAACTGAACTGCTCGCTCCTTGTTACTTCGCGAGAAAGAACATAGGCATTTTCTTGCAATCTGGAAAAGAATCCCACCATTTTGCATTTTGCCAATATTCCACTAGAATAAGTTACTTTTAAGCAATGATAGGATTGAAGTGGAACCTGAGTGAAGAGTATGAATAAAAACATTATGAATAAGGGTAAAGCAGTTTGAAGAAATACTCTGCTATAACTCTATTCTCTTGCATCTTGCATCTTTAGAAGGTTAATTTTGGTTTTAGGGACCAAATAGGTAAGGATGTGCAAGAAAAGAAAACACAGCCGGGCAAGCATGGCCTATACCTCAAGTCAGAAGCAATCATGTGAATATCTTGCCAGAAAAAGTATTAATACATCGTTTCACTGGGCTAAAAAGAGGTTAAGAAATTTTCTAAACAAATTTAATGACATTAAAAATGAACTCACCCAGGGTCAGCAAGTGGTGTGGTGGTGACACTGGATTCCTACAAGGCTGACTATGGTTCAAGTCCCAGACCTAACAGCTTGCTCTCTCACTCTCCCTGTCCCTCTCTCTCTCTGTGTTTCTCTCTGGTCAAACTGAAGAATAAATAAATACAAGTAGGGACCAGCAGTTAGCGTAATGGCTATGTCACTGAACTCCCATGTAGTCGACCGCGGTTCAAGTCCCAGACCTGGTGGCTTAAACTCATGCCAGGCGCATGTGCATGGGTGCCCAAGATCCCGAGAGGAGAATGGAGGAGGGAGGATTGCAGGTGGCCATCCCTTCTGGGGGGTGATTTCTCACTTTCTATCTCTCTGTCTCTTTCCAGCAAGCACACACACCCTATAGCAAAAACCTCTCCAAAAATATAAATAAATACAAATAAATGAGAAACTATTTTTTTTAAAAAGCCCTGGCGTGCAGGTTTGTGTTTAAAAGTCTCCAAACATAAAAAATCACCTATATATACTAAAGAAAACACACAGATACACACAAAACTGTGGCTTCTGGTGAGGGACTCTAGGAGGTTGGGCTAGGAGACTTCCTTTTTCCTGTGTACATTTTATCCACTGAAATTATTTTCCATGTGCATGTTTTCCATTTAAAATTGTGTTTCAGGGACGCCAGGTAGTGGTGGTTAAGGTGCTAGACTCCCATATGACTGATTACGATTCAAGTCCCAGACCTGACAGCTTGCTTTCTCACCTTCTATCCCTCTTGTCAAATTAAAATTAATTCTTTATTTTAAGAATGATTTTATTTAACTTTATGTTTTGTTTTTTTTTTTTTTTAATTTGACCAGAGAGGGACAGAGAGAGAGAGGGAAGGGAGAGAAGGAAAGTGAGAAAGCAAGCCACCAGGTCTGGGACTCGAACCAGTCAACCATGGGGAGTCCAGTGCCCTTAACCATCATGTCACCTCCAGGCCAATAAATAAGAAAACAAAACAATGTAAGCTTACCAAGATTCCCAATATAAGGCTTAAACAAATCTGATTCAATTGAAGGACTCTACACTCATCCCCAAAGACAGCAGTTATCCTAAATTTGTTGCTATTTTTCAAGACTTCAATAAGTTGGGGTATTTTTTGTTTTTTGTTTGTTTGTTTTTTGAGACATTTTTGCCTTAGGGCACATGGGCTCAACAAAAAGTGAAAGACGCAGAGAGGGAAAGTGAGAAATCACGCCTGGGGGCATGGCCAGCTGTAATGCCTTCTCCATTCTGGGTACCACACGCACAGGCGCGGAGAGTGTCAGGGCACCCGGGCTCAAACCGCACACCTGCTGCTGGCCCCAAAAGTTAAGTTAAACAAGGGCATCAAGATTCCAGACTGTCCCTGTCCACGCCCGGACCTCGCTAACGTGACGGGGAGAGCAGCGGCAGGGGAATGCAAGCACCTGGGTTTCACTTTGGCCTCCAGCATGTACTCCCACGTGTCCTCAGGCAGCCTCGGTTTCTTCTGAAATCACTGTAAATACACACCTCGGGTTCGAGGAGTCTACGACAGCACCCGGCTGAGGCCTTGGGCCTCCTCCGCCCTCGGAGGGACTCCGAAAAACTAGCTAACGCTATCAGGTCGCTCCCCTCCCACGGGGGTAGGGGCGACGAAGACGCCTACACGTGAACATAAAGGATTTCGATGTCACGCTCACGGATACTCACTGCGCCCACCGGCAGGGCAAGTGGAAACCGCCCCAGGGTGCGGCCTCGAACCCGGCCGGCCGCCCAGGCCATCGCAACGCGGCTCCAACGGCTGCCCGCCCGGCCGACCGACCGACCGACGCGCTGGGGCCGCGCCTCATTGGCCAAGGCCCCAGCCAATCAGCTGCAGGAACCAGACAGGTCTCGGGCATGCGCACTCAGAGACCAGGCTGACCTACAGCAGAGGGCGCCTCTGCAGAAACAGAGCCTTGCCGTTTCTTACCTAATGCTGGTTCCCATGATAGACTGGAGCCTTCTTGAGGGCTGGGCCGAGTCTGTATCCCCTAATGTTGACTCTGAGAGGCTAGCATGTAGTAGGCACCTACTGAGTGCATAATGAGAGGAGAAATGGGAACCAACAGATGGTGGTGTGGTTACATCACTGGACTCCTTACGTAGTTGACAGCAGTTCGATTCCCAGACCCAGCAACTTCAAGCTCATTCCTGGTGAGTGTGCATGCATACCCAAATCCCAAGGGAATAGAGAAGAAGGACTGTGGCGTAGCCATCACCCCTGGGGGTTAATTTCTGTCCGTCTCTCTCTGTCTCTCTAGCAAGCACATGTGCCCTATAACAAAAATCTCTTAAAAAAAAAAAAAAAAAAAACAGAGAGAGGCAGAATGTACAACCTTTAGAGAAATAAAATTTTAAAATTTTTGCAGGTGGGGGCCAGCAGGTGGCATGGTGGTTAGGGGCACTGTACTCTTACATGGCCAACCATAGTTTGAGTCCTGGACCTGACAGCTTCTTTTCTTTCTTTTTCTTCGAAATTATTTAATTTTATTCATTCATTCATTTATTTAAATTTGACCAGAGAGACAGAGGCGGGGGGAGTGAGAAAGAAAGCCACCAGATCCGGGATTTGAACCATGGTCGGCCATGTGGGAGTGTCCAGTGCCTTAGCCACCATGCCACCTGCTTGTCCCATGGCAGCTTCTTTTCTCATTTTCCCTGTTTCTCTCTCTCTCTCTCTCCGTCTGTCCCTCTCTGGTCAAATTAAAAATAAATAAATAACGTAAAATAAAATAATTATTTAAAAATTTTTTTGGCATGTGAACAAATAGGTGCAGCCACTCGTGCTCTAATCTAGGCCCTAGGAGCCTTAATTAGAAGGTCAGAATCTTGGCCAGGAAGTGGCATGGTGATGGAGGTACTGGACTCCCGCATGCCTGACTGTGGTTCAAATCCCAGGCCTGGTGGCTTGGTTTCTCACTTTCCTTCTGTCTCTGGTGAGCACACATGCCCTTCAGCAAATTAAAAACAATAATAATAGTGAATGGAATCAAATAAATAATTCTAAAAAAAATATTAAGTCTATATTTAAAAAGTGCTCTTTTTTTTTTTGAGAGAGAGGTTTTTGCTATAGGGTACGTGCACTCGCCAGAAAGACAGAGAACGACAGAGAGATAGAAAGCGAGAAACCACCCCCCAGGGGGGATGGCCACACCGCAATCCCTTCTCCTCCATTCTCCTCTCGAGATCTTGGGCACGTACGCACATGCACCCGGCGTGAGTTTAAGCTTCCCGGTCCAGGACTTGAACCGCGGTCGACTATGTGGAAGTCCAGCGACATAGCCATTATGCTAACTGCTAGTCCCAAAAAGTGCTAACTCTTAAAAAAATAAATAAATCAGAATTTCAGGCTCCATTACAGTCACATTAAATTAGAATTTGAATTTTTAAAAATTATTTAACTTTATTTATTTTTATTTGACCAGACAGGGAAAAAGATAGAGAAAGTGAGAAAGCAAACCACCAGGTCTGGGACTTGAACCACACTCGGTCATGTAGGAATTCAGCACCCTTAACCACCACGCTACCTGTCAGCCCCCTAGAATTTGAATTTTAAAATCCAAGATGAGGCATACCACCATCATGAATGACACAGTAACTATCCATACCGGGGAAATTCATGACTAACCGACTACTTCAGAGGAAACAAATGGTCATTGATGTCCTTCACCCTGGGAAGGCAACAATATCTAAGACAGAAATTCAGGAAACATTAGCGAAGATGTACAAGACCACACAAGATGTCATCTTTGTATTTGGCTTCAGAACCCATTTTGGTGGTGGCAAGACAACTGGCTTTGGCATGATTTACGATTCTTTGGATTATGCAAAGAAAAGCTGAACCCAAACATGACTTAAAGACATGGCCTGTATGAGAAGAAAAAGATGTCAAAAAATAAAACAGCAAAAGAAACGCAAGAACAGAATGAAGAAAGTCAGGAACTTAAAGGCCAATGTTGGTGCTGGCTAACAGTGAGTGGGAGAGTTGGAGAACAGTCAGAGGAGTGAAGATTCTGCAATGACTATCTGCGATGATTGTGCAGATTTTTCATAAGAGGATTAATGAACTCAAAATTTTCCTGTGGGGGGAAAAAAAAATCCTAGATGATTCTGGGGCAAGCAGGTGGCACAGTAATTAAACCACCAGATTCCCACATGGCCACCTGTTGTTTGAGTCCCAGACCTAGAGGCCTGAAACCCATGCCGCACATGTGCACGCACACATGCGAACATACACACGCCCAAAATCCCAGGAGGAGAATGGAGAAGGGATTGTGGCAGGCCATCCCCCCAAGGGGATGATTTCTCACTTCTTTTTCTCTCTCTCTGGCAAGGGCACATGTCCTATTGCAAAAAATCTTTCTCTTAAAAATAAAAACCCTAGGTGATGCCTGCAGCAACCTCACGGTCTGAAAATCACTGTGACAGGCAAATGCTGCCTGCACCACCGCAGCTGGACCTACCTGCTGTCCTGAGCCCCTCCGTTACCGCGCTCATGCCCTAGGATGAAGTTAAGCAAGTGTTCACTGGAAAGAAGCCACGTGTACAGCACTAACACCCACCTACAGTCTTATTTGCTTAGCCCAAAATAAATTAAGAATTTGGCAGAAGTTTCCTAAAATACACAATTTACATATTACATTAAGATAGACTTCTGGGGCTGGCAAGTGGCATGCTGATTAAGGTGCTGGACTCCCACATGGCTGACCACGGTTTGAGTCCTGGACCTGGTGGCTTGCTTTCTTGCTTTCTCTCTCTCTTTGGTGAATGCACATGTCCTATAGCAAATTAAAATAATAATAATTAATTAAATAAGCAATTCTTTTAGGAAAAAAATTATGGACTTCTTTTTAGCATGATGACAAAAGAAAACTATCACAGAAAGCTGGGAAACTATAAAAAACTGAATTTTAGACCTCAATTATGATTTTTTTTTTGAGAGGTTTTTGCTATAGGGTGTGTACGCTCGCCAGATAGACAGAGAGAGACAGAGAGATATAAAGCGAGAAATCACCCCCCAGGGGGGATGGCCACACCACAATCCTTTCTCCTCCATTCTCCTCTCGGGATCTTGGGCACACACACACATGCACCCGGCGTGAGTTTAAGCTGCCGGGTCCAAGACTTGAACCGCGGTCGACTACATGGGAGTCTAGTGACATAGCCATTACGCTAACTGCTGGTCCCACCTCAATTATGAGTTTTCTTAAGGTATATTAACCCAGTCATTCAGTGAATAAGAAAACTTTTTTTGGAAGAATTATTTTATTTAACTTTATTTATTATTATTATTTGTTTTACTTTTGACCAGAGAAAGAGGCAGAAAGTAAGAAAGAGAGAAAGCAAGCTGCCAGGTCCAAGACTTGAACCACAGTCAGCCTTGTGGGAGTCCACGCGAACCGCGGTCGACTA
This sequence comes from Tupaia belangeri chinensis, assembly GCF_000334495.1. Taxonomy (NCBI): domain Eukaryota; kingdom Metazoa; phylum Chordata; class Mammalia; order Scandentia; family Tupaiidae; genus Tupaia; species Tupaia belangeri. Next base: position 13,780,727 of record NW_006159850.1, on the reverse strand, counting down.
CATGGGAGTCCAGTGACATAGCCATTACGCTAACTGATGGTCTCAACTATTTTTTTTTTTAAAGAATTATGTTATTTAATTTTACATATTCATTCATTTATTTTTTAATGTGACCATAGAGAGACTAGAGAGAGAGAGAGAAAGAAGGAAAGTGAGAAAGCAAGCCATCAGGTCTGGGACTTGAACCATGGTCAGCCACGTGGGAGTGTCCAGCACCTTAACCACCATGCCACCTGCTGGTCCCCAGAAAACAACTTTTAAAAAAATCTGCTAGAGGGCGCTTGCACTCACTGGAAAGAGACAGAAAAAGAGAGGGAAAGTGAGAAAGCAGCCCCCTCTCCCCATAAGGGATGGCCATGCAGCAATACCTTCTCCTCCATTTCTTCTTTCAGGATTTTGGGGAAGCACACACCTGCTCCTGGCTCATTTTTCTCAAGCAGCCAAGGTTCAACTGGGATTTGAACCATGCAGTTGGCCATAAGGGATCCAGTCACCTCAACCACTGTGCTACTAGCTGACCTGAAAGCAAAAATTTAAAATTGGTCTCTAATAATTTTATTAGAGAAGATGCCAAGCTAAACAGCAACTCCGGCAGTAGAGCAGTGACCAGGGTACTACTATCTGAAAGCTCAAGTTCTCCATACCTTTCAGCCTTCCATAGTGATTGTGGTAGCACAGAAGTCTGACCTCGTCTTCACATTGCTTTTGCTCCATATATGTTACCTGGAGCCCATGTGTTTCCGAATAAACACTTGTCTCTCTTGTTTTTGTCTAAGCTGTGTGAATTAAACTCTCTGGCTCGCTTTCCTTTGTTAAATGTAGATTCTAAATTAACTCATAGGTTGTTGTGAAGACCAAAAGCTTGGATCGGGGTGGAGACAGTGCTATGGCAGTAAACACAACATTCTTCAGGGCTGACCCACACTGGAAGGTTCTAGAATCATGACCAAACTGGAGGGGATCCTATGTAGGCCTGCACACCAAAGCCATAATTTTGTGTTGGCTGAAGCTGGTAACAGATTGCAGCATTAAGACCCTATTAGGGTTGATGTTTCTCTGTCTCTCTCATTCATTGGAAAAAAATAATAAATGTACCAAAAAAAAAAAAAAGAGCTGGGCCAACCCACGGTCTAATAGTTAAGGCTCTGAATCCCACATGGCCAACTGTGTGGTTCGAGTCCTCAACCTGGCAGATTGACCAACACACACTGGGTGGTGGTGAGAGGGTATGCCCACATGCACCTAAAATCCTGAGAGGAGGGAGAAGTGGAGAAAGGACTGTGGAGAAGCCCTGCATTCTCCACTTTTCCCTGTCTTTGTTGCCTCCCACCCCCACGATCACATGAGCGCTCTGGGGCAAACAAGAAAACTTGTACCATTGCCTACTGCGTACTGAGTGCTCCACCAATGATGATGATGAGTTCCTGTGAACTGGGAAGTTTATTCAAATGATTTCTTCTCATAGATTCTTGAGCTTGGCTTTCCATTTGTGTTAAGGTGCTCTTTTACATAGAAAACATAGTTATTTTTCTGCCATGTCTGAAACTGAGTTACGATCAGCACAATTTTATACCTGTGGATTTGGTCATCTCAGATGATGTGGGTGACAGTGCGGTGGCTAAGAGCCAGGGCTTTGGAGGTAATAGAAAGGGGTTTGGAATTCTGGCTCTACAATGTACTCATCACTAAGTACCTGGGCAAGGTTAAGTCCCTCATCTGTAAAAAGAAAGTGCTAGCTGACCTGATACAACACGGAGTTACGTATTTAAATGAAATAAACCTTTTTCCATTTTTAATGAAAAATCTGAAATTTTTGTTTAGGTTTTTGCCATAGCCACCTGCACTTGACGAAGACAGAGAAACAC
>NW_006159850.1:13755293-13778181 GCF_000334495.1 Tupaia belangeri chinensis | reverse complement strand
AAGAGAAAAATCACCCAAGAGGATGGCCCCACCACAATCCCTTCTCCTCCGTGCTCCCCTTAGGATTTTGGGTGCACACACAGAAGTGCCAGGCATGCTTTTAAGCAGCGGTCGGGATTCCACGAGGTTAACCATACGGGAGTCTGGTACCTTCACCACCACCCACTTGCTGGCCCAAGCTAGGTGAAAGTTAAATTCAGTATCTTGCATGTAAATATTAACTATTATTTGTCAAAGGCCAGTGGAGGACTAGAGGCCGATTCAATTATCCCCCAAGTACTGTTCCTTCCTCCACGCCAACGTCAAGGTCTGGCAAGGACAAGCGTACATGGACACAGAGATCTTTCAGGTCCACATACCGTTTTGCTACTAAAATGAACATGACTATTCCAAGACCTGTGATCTTTACCAAACACGCGTTACTGCGTCCCCTTATTAACGCTGTCAACCGCTCGGACTTGGCCTACGGAAACCAAAATGCCGGCCTCCAGGAGCCCGCATCCAACCCGCTCACGTGACGCACCGGGTCCCATCTTTGCCCGCCATTGCATCAGCCGATTGAGCTCCTCCTTCTCAGAAGCCACTTAATAAGCTGATTCGTGCTCAGATCGATTGACGTTTATACGGACCAATAATGTCTCGCAGAGTCAGGTGCAGGGGGGCGCTTTCCGGCGGCGTGCTCTGATTGGCCAGAGCGCTGCGGATTGCAGCCGGTGGTGGCTTGAGGCTGGTGGAGCTGCGCATCTTCGGGAGCAGGTAATTATAGGTGCCTGGCGGTGGGCTCTAAGAGAGGATCCAGGACCGCCATCCCGGGTAGATGCGGAGGGCTTCAAAGCCTAGGGAGGGATAAAGGGGTCGAGGAAGCGCGGCGGACACAGCGGGTCCCTGCGCCAGGCCCCGCGTGGCCTTAGGGATCAGGCCTGGGTTGGAGTGGGGTCCGAGTCTGGGCTGGACTGGGATCCGGCTGCAGCCCTGGGTCAGCTCCCTGGCATGCAGGGAACCGAGAAGCCTCGACTTTGGTACTATCCGGGTACCCGACCGAAGCTGAGTTTGTGTCTCCCGTGGTTGTAATCCGCTAGGGATCAGTGGAAGGGTGGAAGAGAATTGGACTAGATGGGTGGAGTCCCGCTGTGAGCCGTTCCCTAAGTTCTTAAGGTGAACTATTAATAAATAGCTGATACCGGTCCAGGTCCACCTGGACCATCATGGTCAGCTGTTACCAGGCTTTCAAACAGTTGCATTTCCCCGTGGGTTTGGAGTGCAGCATGGGAGTTCATTCCGAGCTTGCTGTTACTGTGTTAGTACCTCGCCGTGGAGTAAGTGTTCAGTAACTCCTGTGCTAGGTGCTCACGACTACTGTAATGGTTCCCGCTGGGGTGGAATTTACAGCCAGATCCCGAGATGGGCGCTAAAACAAGCCAGCAGATGCAAGACAGTATTAGGAAGGGAGACACTGATCAAGAAGGGGATGCGTCCTTAAATATGTTTATTTGGAATCGAAATCTCAAAAATGATACATAGGAAGGAAAAGGGAAGAAATAGGGGTAGGACAGAGAGCTTGCCTGGCAGGAGAGGAGCATGTTACAAGGTCCTGTGGCTGGAACCAGTGTGCTTTAAGGTAGGCAAGGCGTTTATGGCCCCTGTGGGTAGTGACACGTGAAGTCCTGCCTTTGTGCTGTCCTCACCCCATGCAGCCTAGCAATATGTTTATGCTGAATAAATGAATGAGTGGTGGGGGGGAGGGACACACAGCTTTTACTAGTTCCAGACATCACAGGGTGAACTATGATTAGTCAATATATTGATCTTCTTATGTAGGATCCTATATGTAGGTCCTATCGGGTCCGTAGTGCAGTTTCTTCTATATATGCAGGCGTTCCCCATGAAGGACATAGACTCTCATTCATTTTGATCCCCAACGCATAGTATGCATTCATCATGTTGAATGAGTAAGCAAAAATGGGAAATTCATGTGTCTTTTAGACTTTAACTTATTACCTGTTAGACGAGGAGAAATCAGTTTTCTGAAACAGCCATGATGTTTCTGCAAAATAAGAATTGCCGTAAGTTCACTTTAACCATTGAAGAGTCATTGAGAACCAGGATGAGTGGGGATGAGGAAAAATGTGGTGACCATGATTCTTTTCTTCTTTTTTGTTTTTTTTAATTTTTAAATAACACAGTTTTTGTTTTTTTTTTTTTTTTGGGTGAGGTTTTTGCTATAGGGCATGTGCGCTCGCCAGACAGAGACACAGAAAGCACGAAATCATGCCCCCCCCACCAGGGGGATGGTCATGCCGCAATCCCTTCTCCGTTCTCCTCTCGGGATCTTGGGCACGCACGCACATGCGCCCTTCGTGAGTTTTAAGCCACGGGGTCCGGGACTCGAACCGCGGTCGACTACATGAGAGTACAGCGACACAGCCATTACGCTAACTGCTGGTCCTGTGACCATGCTTCTTTAATAAAAACCTGAGCCTTGAGTCTCTGACAGGGACAGCAAGTCCCCATCTGTGGGATTTGGGTCAGCTCTTTGGCCCTCTCAGCCAGTATTTCACCATTTTTTGCCTAAGGGCTTTTTCTTGAGTAATGCATTGATTGAATTGTGAGTAAATGGATTGAAATCATGGTTAAACATCAATCTGAAAGTCAGGGTCTTGTGTTCATAGTGTACATCGTTTTTTTCTTGTAGCTTCCTCATAAGAAGAACATTTTTTTTTTTTTTGGAGAGGTTTTTGCTATAGGGTGCGTGCGCTCGCCAGAGAGACAGAGAGATAGAGAGATAGAAAGCAGGAAATCCCCCCCCAGGGGGGATGGCCACGCCGCAATCCCTTCTCCTCTTGGGATCTTGGGCACGCATGCACACGCGCCCGGCGTGAGTTTAAGCCACCGGGTCCAGGACTCGAACCGCGGTCAACTACGTGGGAGTCCAGCGACATAGCCATTACGCTAACTGCTGGTCCCAAGAAGAACATTTTTAGCTAAGCGACTTAATTTTTTTTTTGGAGAGGTTTTTGCTATAGGGTGCATACTCTCGCCAGCAAGACAGAGAGAGACAGAGATAGAAAGTGAGAAATCACCCCCCAGGGGAGATGGCCACACCGGCGCAATCCCTTCTCCTCCATTCTCCTCTCAGGATCTTGGGCACACGCACACACACGCCCAGCATGAGTTTAAGCCACCAGATCCAGGACTCGAACTGTGGTCGACTACATGGGAGTCCAGCAACATAGCCATTACATCAACTGTTGGTTTTTTTTTTTTTTTTTTTTTGGAGAGGTTTTTGCTATAGGGCTCCTGTGCTCGCCAGAAAGACAGAGACAGAAAGCAAGAATCGACTACATGGGAGTCTAGCGATGTAGCCATTACGCCATCTGTTGATCCCCTAAGTGACTTAAATATTATTATCCACTGTTTTATAGATTGTTTCGGTTCTAGTCTGTTGTGTTGCTAATAACAGAAAATACTTGATTCTGGGTAATTTGTAAACATGGGGGGTTTATTTATTTATTTTAAGAAAGAGATTTTTGCTGTAGAACACATGCGTTCGCCAGAGACAGAAAGCGAGAAATCACCCCCGAGGGGGAATGGCCATGTTGCAATCCCTTCTCCTCCATTCTCCCTCGGGATCTTGGGCACGCACGTACACGCACCCGGCGTGAGTTTAAGCCACCAGGTCTGGGACGCGAACTGCAGTTGACTACATGGGGGATCAGCAACATAGCCATTACGCTAACTGCTGGTCCCTAGAGACCAGCTCTTTACAGAAAAAGAATCCAACTCAGGCCAAGTGGCTTATTTAATGATAGAGTTGGGTCCAGACTTTCTGCACATTGGTGAAGTCTCCCCCTCAAGGACTTGGGCTGAGGACTGGAACCTGCATCTCGGAGCCTCTCCCTTCCCCAGTGGACATTTCTGCACTGTAAAGACCGAGGGTCTTTAGTCTCCTGTCCTAATTCCTGGGCTATGGCCGGACACCAAGTGGAAGCTGAATGAATGAATGAGCGCACGGATAAACCACCTCCTGCTCTACCTGGGGAGCTGGACCGCGCCCGCGCGGCTGATGGGAGGGCAGAATCTCGCAGCTGCTGTCTGCCGGCGCGGCAGGTTTCGTTTTGATGGTGATCTTGGCCTTGGACTTACAACCCAGAGGTTTTAGGATCAAACACCTTGTTCGTGTCCTGCTTGGACTTGGCTTGAGAAGCTAGGAGTATTATGTAATGCTTACTTATGTTTTAGTTTCAATTTCCCCTTTATCTTTTTCCTTTGGTTAGTTCTTTGGGGTGACTTTCAAGATGGACTCGACCCTCACAGCAAGTGACATCCGGTCCCGGTTTATAGATTTTTTCAAGAGAAACGAACATACGTATGTTCACTCCTCTGCCACCATCCCACTGGATGACCCCACGCTGCTCTTTGCAAACGCAGGCATGAACCAGGTAAGGGTTGCTTTTCTTTCTTCACGTATGCTTGCCAGAGGTGGGCCTGGTGGGGGAGAAAGCACCCCCTGTTACAGATTTGGGGACTCACACACATGTGCCAGGCAGGTTTTCCAAAGCACCAGGGCCAGGATTTGAACCGCTGTCAGCTGGGTGGGATCCAGCTCTCTTAACCACTAGGCTACAGATGACTTTCCTCTTCCTCTTGGTTTGTTTGTGCACAGAGGCAGCTGAGTAGTGAGAAAACACGGCCCCTGGCGTCGCACAGATCCCAGTCTGTCGGCCACCGCGTGATCTTGTGGAACCTCCCTCCCTGTCCAATCATTCATCTTCTCATGACTCAGTCCCTCAATATGTCTCACATTTGGCTCTTCCTCATCGCCTTTGCTACCGAGTGAACATGTTGGTTTTAGATTGAGCTCGTCCAGAAAGCTGTCAACCTGGGGAAGGTTTCGCTGCCTCAGCCTCCAGCAGGCGTTTGCCCTGCACAAGTGGTGTCACTGCAGTGGACCATGGGGCACTTGCTAGGCTACCTGTGCTTTGGCTCCTTCGAGCCACCTGCCCCTTGTAAGTGTCTGGGTTCCAGGCTCCAGGTTAAATCCCGAACTGCACAGTTTACATGTGGGCTTTTCTCGCCTGCCGCTTCCTGATCTGCCGCCTTGTAGAAGCTGATCCCCTTCCATTCTTGTTCTTTCTGTAGTTCAAACCCATCTTCCTGAACACGATTGACCCATCTCACCCTATGGCAAAGCTGAGCAGAGCTGCCAATACCCAGAAATGCATCCGGGCGGGGGGCAAACACAATGACCTGGATGACGTGGGCAAGGACGTCTATCACCACACCTTCTTCGAGATGTTGGGGTCCTGGTCTTTCGGGGATTACTTCAAGGTAAGCTCCGAGCAGAACCGGTAAGTTACATGGTCATTTCCATCGAGGGAACTGTTTCTATTGTAGTTTTGCTCTTTTTTTTTTTTTTAAGAATTATTTTAATTTTAACTCTATTCATTAGTAGTAGTTTCCAATTTGACCAGAGAGAGAGAGGGAAAGGGAGAAAGGAAGCTACCAGGTCTGGGACTTGAACCATGGTTGGCCATGTGGGAATCCAGCACCTTTAATCACCATGCCACCTGCTGGCCCTGTAATTTTGCTTGTTTAAAAATAAGAAATGTCATTTAGGAGATTCAGTAGCAAAAGGCATTTATTAAACCTAAAACTTCTTGGAAGTAGTACCTGTAATTTGATGGTTTTAATGTATTTTCAGACTTTTTAAAAATATAAATCGGCCCTGAATTTGGTTGAATTTGTAGTGAAGATGTAGTTTTGTATCCGTGTTCCTAGGATCTGGTCTTTTTCTAGGCATACTACATAGATTTTGGGTTGACTCTGTTTCTTTCTTTTTCAGGAATTGGCATGTAAGATGGCTCTGGAACTGCTCACTGAAGAGTTTGGCATTCCAGTGGAAAGACTTTACGTGACTTACTTCGGTGGGGATGAGGCAGCTGGCTTAGAACCAGATCTGGAGTGCAAGCAGATTTGGCAAAACTTGGGGTAAGAATGCAGCTCACTCATGGAGCACATGGAGGTATAGACTCTCTCTCCCTGAAGTCGCATTATCTAGAGTACACTGCCATTTCCTGTTTTGTAGGTTTTTATTTTAATACTTACTTCATTTTATTCATCATCATCATCATTTAATTTGACCAGAGAGCGAGCGAGAGAGAGAGAGAGAGAAAGTGAGAAGGTAAATCTCCAGATCCAGGACTTGAACCATGGTTGATCATGTGGGAGTCCAGCCCCTGTAGTTTTTTGTTTGTTTGAATTGCTAAAGGGTATGTGAGCTGGCCTGAAAGAGATGGACGGGAGAACACACTCCCATGAGGCACGGTCACACTCCAGTCCCTTCTCCTCCATTACTCCACCCTGTTGGATCTGGGGCACACACACCACATGCCCAGCATGTTTCTTAGGCCACCAGGGCCAGGATTTGATCTGCAGTTGGCCATGTGGGATCTGGCTCCCTTAACCACTAGGCCAGCTGGCCCCTGTGTTGTGCATTTGAGATGCAGTTGGGAATGACTGGGAGCATTACCTTTTCATACATTCATTGTATTGTACTTGAAAAATGAACAGTTGCGAAGAAAAGTAGTTCCTTCAGTTCTGGCCATGCTCAGCAAAAGTGTTTTCATTTGTCTATGTTCCTGTCTTGGCTTTATTTATCTCTCCGCATACTTTTACTGAGTTACAACCATAGAATACATACATTGGGTACTTGGAAAAGTCTTGATATATTTTTCTATGCAAAAATGCATCATGACTTTTCCATGCACCCAGTATTTTTATTGTGTTGTAGCCACTCTTTGAGAGGTTTTTGCTATAGGGCGCGTGCGCTCGCCAGACAGACAGAGAGAGACATAGAGACAGAATGCGAGAAATCACCCCCCAGAGGGGATGGTCACGCCACAGTCCCTTCTCCTCCATTCTCCTCTCGGGATCTTGGGCACGCACGCACACGCACCCGGCATGAGTTCTAAGCCACCGGGTCCGGGACGTGAACCGCGGTCGACTACGTGGGAGTCCAGCGACATAGCCATTACGCTAACTGCTGGCTTCCTAGCCACTCTTGAGGAGAGTCAGGCTCTGCCTCTTCAGCAGGGTTTACGTGCAGGCTTCGCATTCGTGATTGCCAAAGAACGTGACCTCTCTAGAGAAAATCGTCATGGTTTCTTTGGGATGGAGGATGCAAAATCCTGGCCAGCCACTCTAACTGGGCTTACCTTTTCTGCTCCGTACAGGCTGGATGACAGCAAAATCCTCCCTGGCAACATGAAAGATAACTTCTGGGAGATGGGCGACACGGGCCCATGTGGGCCCTGCAGTGAAATCCACTTTGACCGGATCGGTGGTCGGGACGCCGCACACCTCGTCAACCAAGACGACCCCAACGTGCTGGAGATCTGGAACCTTGTGTTCATCCAGTATAACAGGTGGCCGAGGGCTCCTGCTCTGAGCTCAGTGGAGGAGGAGTCCAGAGCGGCCTGGCTGTCTTAGTTGAAGGCCCTTTGTTACCTGGTCCCTGGCACACGAGCAGTGCTGACGCAGGCTCTAGACACATGGAGCCTTCGGCACACTCTTTATGTTTTATTTCTCAGTTTCCCCTCTGATGTCTGGGACAGGGCCGGGCTATTCCTTTTTTTTTTTGAGAGATTTTCACTGTAGGGCGCGTGCGCTCGCCAGACAGACAGAGAGAGACATAGAGACAGAAAGCGAGAAATCACCCCCCAAGGGGGATGGTCACGCCGCAATCCCTTCTCCATTCTCCTCTCGGGATCTTGGGCGCGCACGCACACGCGCCCGGCGTGAGTTTTAAGCCACCGGGTCTGGGACACGAACCGCGGTCGACTACGTGGGAGTCCAGCGACATAGCCATTACGCTAACTGCTGGTTCCCTGGGCTATTCCTTTATAAACACAGTACTTTTCTGAGGGCCACTCTTGTGGTGTCCTTCTTGCTGTAATCTGGGCCACTGTTTTAGAACTCATTTTCTTAAGGCCTGCCTCTCTCTCCAGTGCACCCCGCTGGGAATTTCTCCTTCCCTTCGTCTGCTCCCCTCTGCCTGCTGAGCCAGGCCGAGGCAAATGGCAAATAGCTTCACCCTGTAAACGGTGCTGTGCAAATGAGTTGTAGCCAGCAGGGACCGGGGAGGTGGCAGCCTGAGTCCCTGCCTCAACCTCTTCTTCTTCTGGGTCACGCAGGGAGACTGACGGCATTTTGAAACCTCTGCCCAAGAAGAGCATTGACACAGGGATGGGCCTGGAGCGACTGGTGTCTGTGCTGCAGAATAAGATGTCCAACTACGACACTGACCTGTTTGTCCCTTACTTTGAAGCCATTCAGAAGGTACTGGTCCTACTGCGAACACTGCAAGCTTCTGGGGGGTTGCCAGGCTGGACTCGTAGCGGTGCTGTCAAAGATGAAATGACCTTGGGGCCAATGCTTGGTATAGTGGTTAAGACACTCGACTCCCACATGGCTGACTGCGGCTCGAGTCCCAGATCTGATGGCTGGCTTTCTCACTTTCCCTCTCCCCACCTTTCTCTGGTGAGCATGCATGCTCTATAGCAAATTTAAAATAATAAGTTAAATAAATAATTCTTTTTTTTAAAAAAAGAAAAGACAATAATAGGACCAGCAGATGGCATAATGGTTACATTGCTGGACTCTCACACGGTTGACCGCAGTTCGAGTCCCAGACCCAGAGGCTTGAAACTCACACCAGACGTGTGTGCATACATGCCCAAAAGCCCACGAGGAGACTGGAGAAGAAGGGATTGGTGTGACCATCCCCCCGAGGGGGGTGATCTCTCGCTTTCTCTCTCTGTCTCTGTGGTGAGCACACATGCCCTATAGCGAAAACCTCTCTTAAAATGATAAATGATGAAATGGTCTTGTGTTTTGCCTGCTAAAGGTACCACGTCACCCTCTGTCCACTTCATTGCTGATGACATAAGGTTCAAGGCACAGGGCCCTGTCACTCTTGTGTGGGGGGACTGGCTAACGGCTCTTGACTCTCCTGTCAGTGTTCTCGGAGTTCTAGGATCTGGCAAGAATGGTCATCTTTTTTTTTTTTTTTTTAAAGAATATTATTATTTTTCAGTTTTGAACAGAGAGAGCGCAAGCCGCCAGGTCCGGGACTCAAACTGCAGTTGGCCATGTAGGAGTCCAGCGCCTTTAACTACCATGCCACCTGCTGGTCCTGGTCATCCCTTCTCCTAATGCTGCTCAGTCCTGCAGGGCCTTGGGCAGAGCAGCACCTGAGGGGCTGCTCCTGGTTTTTTCCGCAGGGCACAGGTGCCCGGCCGTACAGCGGGAAAGTCGGCGCTGACGACACTGATGGGATCGACATGGCCTACCGCGTGCTGGCTGACCACGCTCGGACCATCACGGGGCCGATGGCGGCCGGCCTGACAACACGGGGCGGGGGTGAGTGTGTTCAGACTGCCGCGGGAGTCCCCTGACTCCTTATGGAACTTACACTTTATGATGGCTTCCTCTGTCTTCTGGGAAGTTAGGGGCATGTCCCTCCCTTTTGAATGAAAGCATGAAGGGAGTTTCAGCTCAGGGTGGGGAAGGTATTGACTCACCCCAGGAAACCATTACTGAAAGCAGGGCCTGGACCAGGGCATCAGCTTGCATCTGGGCCTATTTCCTGTTTCCCTCTTTGGGTAGTTGTACGTGGGAGGACAATAACTCAGGTTTATCCTGGATCGTTGTCGTGTTTGAGGGTGTGTTTGAGGGTATGTTATGGAGTTTCACGGTGGAATTAATCTTGACCTTGAGGAGTGCAAAAAGAAGTAGGCTTCGGATAAAAGAAAGTCTCAGAAAGAGCAAGACCAAAAGTTGTGCATGCGCTTTGGGAAAAGTTCCAAAGACGCACGGCCAGACCCTCCCCTGTGACCAGTGTCTAACGGGGACCAGTTCTTCCTCCTACAGGTACGTGCTACGCCGGATCCTACGCCGGGCTGTCCGCTACTCCCATGAGAAACTCAACGCCAGCCGGGGCTTCTTCGCCACGTTGGTGGACGTCGTGGTCCAGTCCCTGGTAGGCTCCTGCCCCAGGCCCTCTCCCGTACTAGCGCGTGGTTGGGGAGCGCGAGGCAGGGACGCAGCACGCTGTGCACGGGCATCCTTGAGAGCAGTCTCGGCTTCATCAGGCCCTGCACCTATTCCCCGTTTGTCAGGGAGATGCATTTCCTGAGCTAAAGAAGGACCCCGACATGGTGAAGGACATCATTAATGAAGAAGAAGTACAGTTTCTCAAGACCCTCAGCCGAGGGCGTCGCATCCTGGACAGGAAAATCCAGAGCCTGGGAGACAGCAAGACCATCCCCGGTGAGGACCAGTCCGTGCCACGGTCCACCTGCCGGCTTTTCTTTCTGGGGAAGGCGAGCCTCTTCCCTCTTCCCCAAATAGACAAGGGGCTTCTGTGACCCCTGGGACAAATGTAGTTGGTTACAGTACTTTTGCTGGAAAATGAGATTTACAGCAAAATTACAAAAGTACTAAGACTAGGTCATCAGGGAAATCATGATGTATTTTTCTGTGTAAAAATATTTAAGCAGTGGGGACCAGCAGTTAGCATAATGGCCGTGTCGCTGGACTCCCATGTAGTCGACTGCGGTTCGAGTCCCAGACCCAGTGGCTTAAACTCACGCTGGGCATGTGTGCGTGCGTGCCCAAGATCCTGAGAGGAGAATGGAGGAGAAGGGATTGCGTCATGGCCATCCCCCGTGGGGGGTGATTTCTTGCCTTCTGTCTGTCTGTCTCTTGCTGGCAAGCACACACGCCCTATAGGAAAAAATCTCTACCAAAAAAAATTTTTTTTAAGCAGTACAGAAGTGGGTGGACCCGTCGAGAGGTGGATCTCACAGGGCTGATTGTGCAGTTGAGTCCTGGACCTGACAACTTGAAAAACATGCCAGATGTATGTGTGTGTTCCAAAGCCCACAAGTGGGGAGAAAGAGAAGGGGCGGTGGAGTGACCATGCCCGCCCCCTTTCTTTCTCTGATGAGCACGTGTGCCCTCTGGCAATTGGAAAAAAGGAAAGAAAAACCTTACCATATAATACAGAAGGAAGAAGTAGAAATCCTCTTTCCCAGACTCATTTTTCAGAGGTGATGACTCTTAGGCAGTTGGTACATAATTAATTATTCAGGATTTTCTCTATTTACGTGTAAATACAGGTAAGGGTGTATGCATGTACTCTGGATAGGATATGTGTATTTTTTAAACAAAAATGGGAACATTTGATATATACTATTTTGGCATTGCTTTCGTTTTGGTCAGATGAGAAAGTTAATTCCAAAGTTTCTTTCTTTCTTTTTTAAGTTTACTATAGAGCATGTGTGCTCACTAGTGAGAAGAAGAAAGAAGACACCCCCCCACCACCACCAGGGGTGTGGCCAGGCCACGATCCCTTCTTCATTCTCCTCTCAGGATTTGGGGCACGCACACATGTGCCTGATGTGTCTTTCAGGCCACCAGGTCTGGGACTCGAAGCACGCAGTCAGCCATGTAGGTTCCAGCTGCCTTAACCACCACGCCTCCAGATGGCCTTTTTCTTTTCAATTGACATATGAAGCATAAGGTTTGATGGATTTTCGCAAACACAACATACTTGTTCAGATGGAGGAACGGAAGTTTTGTGGGAGACCTCCGTGCTTCCTCTAAGTCAATCCGGAGGTGGATTTTGACAGGCACCGCGGACCCTACTGACCTCTCTTGTCACTTTTTTCCATTCTGTTCCTCCCAGCATCCTCGTGGAAGGGCTTAGCGTGGGAAAGCAGGGGTCTGTCCACTTCGTTTGACACTCTCCTTTGTACTGTGCAGGTGACACTGCTTGGCTCCTGTATGACACCTATGGGTTTCCGGTGGATCTCACGGGACTGATTGCCGAAGAGAAGGGCCTGGTGGTGGACATGGATGGCTTCGAAGAGGAAAGGAAATTGGCCCAGGTATAAATTTGCACCGTGAATGGGAAACCCAGCACCTGCTGGCATGAGGCCTCTGACGTTCTGTTTTTCCTTCCATCGAAGCCTTTGACATTGTTTCCCCTAGGCCAGTGGTTCTCAACTGGGGACAGTTCTAGGCGGCATTTGGCCATGATGTCTGAAGACATTTTTGTTTTTCGCAGCTGGGGCAGGGTGCCACTGTCTCGGTAGAGGCCAAGGACACTACTTAACATTCTACGGTGCAAGAGAACAGCCCACGGCAGAGGCAGCGTGGCTCCAGACATCAGGAGCAGCAAGCTGAAAACCCTGTTGCAGAGCTCTCGTTGGGCACAGTTTAGGAACCATGAGCTCTTCAGACTTCTGTCTTTGCTAGCCAGGGTCACGTGTGCTTGTCTCTCTCCCTGGCAGCTGAAATCCCAGGGCAAGGGAGCTGGCGGGGAAGACCTCATCATGCTGGACATCTATGCCATTGAAGAGCTCCGGGCAAAGGGTCTGGAGGCCACAGATGACTCTCCGAAGTATAATTACCTCTCGGACTCCAGTGGTAACTACGGTATGTTCTGGGCTTCCCCACCTTCTGAGCTCTCTGCCCATCTGTGGTTTTAAGGGACAAGTCTCAGGTACGCAGCAGCGCTCCGACAGCCTCTCCTGTGACGCGGTACGGTCCTGCTGTGCACTTTCTCGCTCACAGAAACCCTTGGCTGGAGATTTTTTTTTCTTTTTTTTTAAGAATTATTTATTTGGGACCAGCAAATGGCATAATGGTTACATCGCAGGAGTCCCATGTAGTTGACCACAGTTCAAGTCCCGGATCCGGTGGCTTGAAACTCACGCTGGGCACCTGTATGTGCATGTTCAAGATCCTGAGAGAAGAATGGAGAAGGGATTACAGTGTGGCCATCCCCCCAAGGGGTGATTTCTCACTTTCTGTCTCTGTCTCTCCAGTGAGCACATGCACCCTATAGCAAAAAACTCTTTAAAAAAAAAAATTAATTGCCTTTTTTTTAAAGAATGGTTTAACTTTATTTATTTTAATTTGATCAGAGAGGGACAGATCAAGAGAAAGAAAGTGAGAAAGTAAGCAGCTAGGTCTAGGACTTGAACCACAGTTGGTCATGTGGGAGTCTGGTGACGTAATTGCTGTGCCATCTGCTGGTCTCTGCTTTTGCTTCTTTGTCCTGGCAAAGAACAATCTTACACCTACATCTATCTGAGCAAACCCGTGCAATGAATACGGTCTCTGCGAGCCGACCTTGGACTCAGGAGTTTATTACTGATGTTAAAGTTCTACCAACCAGGTCCACAAAGTTTCTGCTCCGTAGCTCAGGGTGACCAGCTGTCCCCATTTAAACACTGAAGGCCTGTGTCCCAGCAAACCCGTCAGTCCTAGAAACCAGGACGAGTTGGTTGCCTGACTGGGTGTTGCATTCTCTGATAGAGAACCAAGATGTTAAGCCCTTTTGTGGAGTCTAAAGGATTTGCTTTCAAAATAACATTAGACGATTCGGGCCTGAAGAGGGTTGGAGAAAGAGAACTCAGCAGAAGCCTGCTAAGGGAGAACATTGTCGCTGACCCTGTCTCTCCCGGCCCCCTCCCGCATTCCCTTCGAGCAGTGTTTGAGAGCACAGTGGCCACGGTGCTGGCTCTGCGCAGGGAGAAGATGTTTGTGGCAGAGGTGTTCACGGGCCAGGAGTGTGGAGTGGTGCTGGACAGGACCTGTTTCTACGCCGAGCAAGGAGGGCAGACCTACGACGAAGGCTACCTGGTGAAGGCTGACGACAGCAGTGAAGACGTGAGCCCACACTCCTCCTTAGCCAGGGAGGGCCAGGCGTGCAGCCGGGGGCAGACTGGATGGGCCTTTGTTTGGTTCCACGGTCCACGTTTCCGAGCTGAGGGAGCTGCTGCTCGTACCTGTTGCTCTGCAGCAGTTAAGTGCCCTCGCAGGAAGATCCTTGGGGCGGCAGCTCTGAAGGGCAGGCGTCCTTCCACTCAGCTCGGCCTCTGCCCTGCCCTTGCCCGCTGTGGTCTGGGATGAGCTACCTCGTCTCCCCAGGCTTCCCGTTCCATAGGGTGGCTTTGGAATTCTCTAAGATGCTCCTTAGAATGGTGTGTGTACATGCGTTTAATTTCTATGATAGCATTAATGGTGGGTGTGTGTGTGTATGTAATCTACATGTGATTTATAGAAAATTTATTTATTGGTCTCCTCCTGACCTGTAGAAAACCGAGTTCACAGTGAAGAACGTGCAGGTGCGAGGAGGGTACGTGCTGCACGTCGGGACCATCTACGGCCACTTGAAAGTGGGGGACCAGGTCCGGCTGTTCATTGACGAGGTGAGCTCTCTGTGCTGGCACCCACTGGAGCGGATTTCGCTCAACTCCTCCCTTGGCTCCCCGTGGAATTATACGCAGAGTGCAGGAGTCGATTCCGGTGCGTTCTGTGGGGTGCAGCCGTGTGTTCAATCTGTACGTTCCCAAGTCAGTATTCGCCGTGAGTTGAGCTGAGACCCTACAGACTTGTTTACATGGATTGCTTTAGAAAGAACTACTGGGACCAGCAGATGGTGTAACGTTATATCCCTAGACGCCCATGTTCAAGTCCCAGACCCAGCGACTTAAACTCACCCCGTGGGGCCGGCAGGTGGCATGGAGGTTAAGGGCACTGGACTCCCATATGGCCGACTACAGTTTACTTTCCCTTTCTCTCTGTGTCCCTCTCTGAGCAAATTAAAACAAATAAAGTTTTTTTTTTTTTTGAGAGGTTTTTCACTATAGGGCGCGTGCGCTCGCCAGGCAGAGACATAGAGACAGAAAGCGAGAAATCACCCCCCAGGGGGGATGGTCACGCCGCAATCCCTTCTCCTCCATTCTCCTCTCAGGATCTTTGGCACGCAGGCACACGCGCCCGGTGTGAGTTTTAAGCCACCGGGTCCGGGACGCGAACCAGGGTCGACTACGTGGGAATCCAGTGACATAGCCATTACGCTAACTGCTGGTTCCCAAAAACAAATAAAGTTAACTAAAATAATTCTTTATAAAATAACACCGGGCACATGTGTGCATGCCCAAAATCCCGAGGAGAATGGAGGAGAAGGGATTGTGGTGTGGCCCTTTCCCCTGGGGAATGATGTCTTACTTTCTGTCTCTCCGGTGAGCACACATACCCTATAGCAAACATCTCTCAAAAAAAAAAAAAAAAAAGAAACAAACAAACATTAACCTCAAATACTTTTTCAGGAGCCGAGGAGTCACTAAGAACTAGGTTCGGGGGCTGGCAGGTGATGTGGTTGAGGCGCTAGACTCCCACATGGCCGACCACAGTTGGCGTCCTAGATCTCATGGCTTCGTTTCTCACTTTCTCTCTCTCTCTCTCTCTGGCCAAATTAAAATATAGTAATAATAAAGAAAATTAAATAATTCTTTAGAAAGAGAGCTAGGCCCTGTCACATGTGACGGAGCTCTGGAATAGCCATAGCACTGTACCTTCAGCACCTAAAGCCCTGGCTGAGGCTGCGGCCCAGCAGCTCCCCACCTGGGCCTCCACCATCGCTCTGAGATTCGCCCTGGATTTCCAGATCCAAGAAGATAGCTAGTAGATCCATTTTCCAGGCCGGCAGGTGGCAATTTTTGTTTTCAAATTTTGTTTATTTTTATTTTTTTAATTTTTCGTTTTAACTTTTAAAGATTTATTTATTTATTCATGTATTTATTTTAATTTGACCAGAGAAAGACAGAGAGAAAGGGACAGAGAAAGTGAGAAAGCAAGCCACCATGCCTGAGACTCAAACCGTGGTCAACCATATGGTGGTGTCTAGCACCTTAACCACCATGCCACCTGCTGGTCCCTATTTTTTTTTTTTTTTAAGAATTAGTTAATTTTATTAATTATTATTATTCAACTTGACTAGAGAGAGAGAGAAAGCTGCCAGGTCTGGGACTCAAACTATGGTCTATCATGTGGAAGTCCAATGCCGCAACTACTATGCCAACTGCCAGTTCCATATTTTATTTAAGATTCTGCTGTAGGGCATGTGTACTCACCAGACAGTCTGGGGGGTGGGGGGCATTCCCACAATCCTTTCTCCTCCATTCTCTTTGGCTTTGGGGCATGTACACATAAGCACCTGCTGTGTCCCTAAAGCCCCGGGGTCCAGGGCTCAAACCGTGCGGGCGGCCCCATGGGATCCAGCCACCTTGACCACCACACCATCGGCTGGGCCCTCAGTTGGCAGTCTGTGAAGGGCCAGATAGCTAACATTTCTGGCTTTGTGGGCCATCGGTCTGCCACAGTTCTTCAGCTCTGCTGTTGTGATGCACGCGCAGCCAGATACCATGGAAAGGAACGGATGAGGCTGTGTTCCTAAAGCTCTTCCTGACGGCTGGTGCTAGCAGACCACAGCCGGATTTGGTCCACGGGCCACGGTTTGCCAGAGGAGAGGGAGGGCAGATTGCCTCCCTTTAAGCACATACCTCGCTTCCGTTAATAACAATAACCCGTTCTCCAGAACTTAGTCATGTGGCCACACTTGGCTACCAGGGCAGCTGGAAAGTATGGTTTTCATCCTGGCAGCCATGCCCCCAACCCTAAATCCCGGGACGTGGGGAGGAGAGCAGGTACTGGGCACGGCCGGCTGCTGACCTCTCCTCTGCCCTCTGCCCTCTGCCCTCTGCAGCCCCGACGGAGACCTGTCATGAGCAACCACACAGCTACCCACATTCTGAACTTTGCCCTGCGCTGCGTGCTCGGCGAAGCTGACCAGAAAGGCTCCCTGGTGGCTCCTGACCGCCTCCGGTTTGACTTCACCGCCAAGGGAGCCATGTCTACCCAACAGATCAAGAAAGCCGAAGAGATTGCGAATGAGATGATCGAGGCGGCCAAGGTAGGTTGGATCGCGGTGAAGCCCCTGGGTCGCGAACTTCCCGCCCCACAGTCACGCTCCTCCTGCAGAGCCTCAGAAATCAGTAATTTTGCTCCACTGTCCCAGCTCTGTCCTGCACGCAGATTTGCTTAAAGTGGGAATCCTCCGACCTGCTTTTGTAGGGATGTGGGGGCTAGGGGTCGAGGTGGGGTGAGTCTGCCCTGCCTCCTCCCCAGGATGGTGGAGCTCTTGCGTATCCACATGGAGCGGACATGGTTCCCAGTTTAATGGCAGCTGGAGACCCCGTCTTGATCCTCAGCTGTGTGTGTGCTGTTATGGGAGGCTCAGGGCGCCTGCCGGGCAGAGCCAGGCCAGGACCCCAGTCCTGCCTGTGGGGCCACGCTCTCCTCTCCTCCCCTGTGCCTCCAGAAGAGATCTTACCTAGCTGTCTCTGTCCTTCCTAGCCTGTCTACACCCAGGATTGCCCCCTGGCGGCAGCAAAAGCTATCCAGGGCCTGCGGGCCGTGTTCGATGAGACCTACCCTGACCCTGTGCGAGTCGTCTCCATCGGGGTCCCGGTGTCCGAGCTGCTGGATGACCCCTCCGGTCCTGCTGGCTCCCTGACTTCTGTGGAGTTCTGTGGGGGGACGTGAGTGCTTCGGGGGCAGGGGCAGAAGGGGGTGGGCCGACCTGCTTTTGTAGGGATGTGGGGGCTAGGGGTCGAGGTGGGGTGAGTCTGCCCTGCCTCCTCCCCAGGATGGTGGAGCTCTTGCGTATCCACATGGAGCGGACATGGTTCCCAGTTTAATGGCAGCTGGAGACCCCGTCTTGATCCTCAGCTGTGTGTGTGCTGTTATGGGAGGCTCAGGGCGCCTGCCGGGCAGAGCCAGGCCAGGACCCCAGTCCTGCCTGTGGGGCCACGCTCTCCTCTCCTCCCCTGTGCCTCCAGAAGAGATCTTACCTAGCTGTCTCTGTCCTTCCTAGCCTGTCTACACCCAGGATTGCCCCCTGGCGGCAGCAAAAGCTATCCAGGGCCTGCGGGCCGTGTTCGATGAGACCTACCCTGACCCTGTGCGAGTCGTCTCCATCGGGGTCCCGGTGTCCGAGCTGCTGGATGACCCCTCCGGTCCTGCTGGCTCCCTGACTTCTGTGGAGTTCTGTGGGGGGACGTGAGTGCTTCGGGGGCAGGGGCAGAAGGGGGTGGGCGGCTGCCTCTTAGGAGTTGGGCGTCACCCGTTGAGGGTGGGGACAAGTGGCGAGACTACCTCCTATCTTTGCAAAACACGCAGCCATCTTAGAAACAGCCAGACAGTTCCAAGAAGCCTGGGGACAAGGCTATTCTTACGGCCACAGTGGAACTCAGCCAGGGTGCAGGGGTTCGTGCAGGGGCACAGCAGCTTTGTGAGGGAGAATTACCCCATTTTGTGAGTGAGAAAACGAGGCTGAGAGCTGGTGCCTTGCGCAGGGTCTGGATGTTTTCCAGCCGGGCTTTGTCCTTCTCTTTTCCCCTTCTTCCTGCTTCTCCCACCCTCATTCAGCTCTGGCTGTGTCCCCGAATGTCCTTAAATACAAGGGGCCTTTGCCCTCTGTCACCTCGAGAGCCCCGGGGGCTTACCTGACAGGTCCCCGCGGCCTGGTCCCCGGCTCCCACAGTGCAGGAGAGAGGCCCGCGTGCCACGGCTCCTCGTCACCCCGGCTTTGCACTCTGCCCTCCAGCCACCTGCGGAACTCCAGTCACGCGGGGGCTTTCGTGATTGTGACTGAAGAAGCCATCGCCAAGGGGATCCGGAGGATCGTGGCCGTCACAGGTGCCGAGGCCCAGAAGGTGAGCATCTCGGGCTGGTTTGCAGCAGATTTGAACGAGGCAGGAGGAGCCCGGCCTGGAAGCTAGGGGGTAGACAGTTACGCGGTCAGGGTGAAGGTGCAGACCTAGCTACTCCCAGGGGCCCGCTCACCCTGCGCGGCAGCCCCCAGATGCCAGCGCAGACGTCCTAGCTGCTGCGGGCTTGGTGTGGACTGTGCACACCCTGGCTTGGCTGCAGCGTCAGGCACCCCCGCGCTTCCTGTGTGTCCCTGGGGGGGCCCAGTCTGCGGTGCGTGGAGAGCGGCGCTTGTTCTGGGGGTAGCATGTCCAGGGCGTGCTGAAGCCCGGTGGGTGCTCATCTCCTGGGGTGAGGGGCACTCATGACTCGTGAGTTCTCGGACCCCCGAACCTGGTGCGGGTGCAGCCTTGCTGGTCAGGGGTGGAGAAGGTGCTCTCTCCTGGGGTACGGTGTGCCAGTACCTGGTCCCTGAAGGAAAGAGCCCTCTGCTCTCACGGGCCTGTTGCTCCAAAGCCGCCTTCGGCGCTTCCACCACCGTACAGAGAACAGCGAGGCCCTGGTCACCTCCCCTGGAGGTCACCACTCTGACTGTCCTCCGTCCAGGCCCTGAGGAAAGCGGAGAGTTTGAAGAAGTCTCTCTCTGCCATGGAGGCCAAGGTGAAGGCCCAGACCGCACCGAACAAGGACGTGCAGAGGGAGATTGCCGACCTGGGCGAGGTAGGGCAGCCCGCTCCCTCCCTTAAGATGCTCCCTGTCCTTACAGCATTTGCACTGGGGCCAGCAGGTAGCGTGGTGGTTAAGGGCACTGGACTCCCACATGGCCGACTGCGGTTCGAGTCTTGGACCTGGTGATTTACTTTCTTACTTTCCCTCTCTTTCTCTTTCTCATTCTGTCCCTCTCTGGTCAAATTAAAATAAAAAACAAAAACATAGGACCAGCAGTTGGTGTAATGACTATGTTGCTGGACTCCCACGTAGTCAACCGCGGTTTGAGTCCTGGACCCGATGGCTTAAGTTCATGTTGGGTGCGTGCATGTGCGTGCTCAAGATCCTGAGAGGAGAATGGAGGAGAAGGGATTGCAGCGTGGCCATCCCCTGGGCGGTGATTTCTCGCTTTCTGTCTCTCTGTCTCTCTCCATCTTTCTGGCGAGCACACGCACCCTACAGCAAAAACCTCTAAAAAAAATAAAAATAAAAACCAAAAACAAAACCACTCGTATTGGCTGGCCACATCCTGGCTTTCAGGGGGCCAGGCCTTTGGGCCGTCTCCTATTGTCCTAGGGCCTGGCTGGGACCTCCCTGACCCTGGCCTGTAGCCACAGGGTTGAGGGTTAGGGGAGGCAGGAGGGTGCTGCTGTCTGAAGCCAGCCTGGGGCTCACTGCTGTTCAGCGTCCACTGCTGTTCACCACCTTGGGCAGCTGGTCGGTCTCACATGAGAGTTCGGGCTCTATCCTGCTCCTCCTCTGGGCCCTGCTGTCACAGCTGCTGCGATGCGCAGAGTGACCATCTCGGACCGGCAGATGCCCTGGTGTTTCCTTCCCTCCCGTTTCGGACAGTAGTGGGAGGACATCGGTTCAAAGCGAGAACCGGACTGGGCCGGGCCTCACCTCCTGGTGGTCTTCCTGCCTGCTCCAGGCCCTGGCCACCGCCGTCATCCCCCAGTGGCAGAAAGATGAGCTGCGGGAGATGCTCAAATCCCTGAAGAAGGTCATGGACGACCTAGACCGGGCCAGCAAGGCCGACGTCCAGAAGCGAGTGAGTCCTGGTCTGGGCATGCTGGTGGCTGGGAGCTGGGCTCCCTGGGCACAGACTGGCGGGACTGCCGTCTTGGCGGGTCGGCCTCCGCTGAGCAGCTCCGGGCTTCCCCCTGCAGGTGTTGGAGAGGACAAAGCAGCTCATTGACAGCAACCCCAACCAGCCCCTGGTCATCCTGGAGATGGAGAACGGCGCCTCGGCCAAGGCAGGGCCAGCTCCCTCGGTCTCACTGGCCTTCTGGTGGCTGTCTGAGGGCCACTGTCTGGGGTTGGGGTTGGCTGGGCCGAGGGAGGAGACCTGGTGACTGGCAGGGGAGCTCCTGGCAGGGGAGCTCCTGGCAAGGGAGGAGCAGCCCCCCAGAGGTGGGAGGCCAGCCTTGGAGACAGAGGGCAACGGGGCCTGTGCGTGGGGCCTTGGCCAGCAGCTGTTCTCGGAAGGGCCTGTGGGCTATGGGCAGGCTCTGAGAGCCAAGCCCACCGTGGGCTGCAGCCTGATGCTAGCTTCTCCCCTCAGGCCCTGAACGAAGCCTTGAAGCTCTTCAAGACGCATTCCCCGCAGACGTCTGCCATGCTCTTCACGGTGGACAACGAAGCCGGCAAGATCACGTGCTTGTGTCAGGTGCCCCAGGTCAGAGCTGCTGCCTGCTCGAGACCCCACCCCTGCACCTGCAGGCAGTGTCTCCGTGGCTTTTCAGAGGGTGGCGTTCTTCCGTTTGTTTGTGGAGACCTCATTAGAAACAGCCATTCTCCTGCCCCATGTCCCTTTCCCCAGTCCCCTCACCCCTGGGCCTCCTCCTTGGTGAACAATGTTAGCCATGCCTCCCGACACCCAGCTTCGCCCGACCCTGCTCGTGTCCTGGCAGTGGCCACCGTGTCCCAGCCGTGGTGTCTGCCCCAACCCCTGGCAGCAGCACCCGGCCTGGGGGTAGTTTTTGACTCCTCGTCCTTTTTCTTTCCCTGCACCCCTCCTGCAACCCCATCCTCTGTCCTCACCCTCACACCCCTTCCTGTCTTCTAGAACGCAGCCAACCGAGGCCTAAAAGCCAGCGAGTGGGTGCAGCAGGTGTCAGGCCTGATGGACGGCAAAGGCGGCGGCAAGGACGTGTCCGCCCAGGCCACGGGCAAGAACGTGGGCTGCCTGCAGGAGGCGCTGCAGCTGGCCACTTCCTTCGCCCAGCTCCGCCTGGGAGATGTGAAAAACTGAGGGGAGGGGTGGCCTCCTCTGGAAAGCATCTCCCCCTCACCCAGTTCTCCACCTGCCACAAGGACATTTGAATCTGGGGGTCTTTAACAGCTCCATCCGTCCTCCTAACCCAGCAGTGACCAGAACATGCCCGGGAGCCATCCTGGGACTCAGGCCCGAGGGCCCTGTCAACGCCACCGTCTAAAGCCACTCCCCTGAGATTGCTGTTACCATCATCATGCTCCCATCTCTAGATAACAGTTCCCTGCCGACCTGAGGCTTCTAGGTCCACAGGCAGGAATCGTTTTTGCCGCGGAGAATAAAAGGACCATGTGCAATACTTGATGACGCTGTGTGAGCTCCACTCCCCCCACTCCTGCTCCAGCTGACAGCTCTTGGTTCCTCAGTGTATGCAGAATAAATGCTGCCCCAAACATGGCCAACGAGAACGGAGACCCTGGTCCGGCCCTGAGCCCAGTTCGCCCAAGTCTGGAGACAGCTGGGCTGCGAAACTAGTGTGCAGGAGGTACTGGGCTCTGGGTACGGAGTGACCAGGACAGTCCTTGAGCAGGGCAGGGGAAACACCAAGTCGTTACACAAATGCAAGGGGACTTTGAAAAGTTCGTGGGAAATGAAACAGTACAGGTTTGTTTTAGTGCAAAAAATAAAACAGCTTTTTCATAATACATATCTTCCATGAACTTTCAAAAAGTTTATCAAGGGGTGGCCAGCAGGTGGCATGATGGTTAAGGGTACTGGACTTCCCATGTGGCTGACCATGGTTCAAATCCCAGACCTGGTGGCTTGCTTTCTCACTTTCTTTCTCTCTGACACACACTCTGTCCCTCTCTGGTCTAAATAAATAAACTTAAAATATAGAGTTAAATAAAATAATTCTTTTAAAAAAAAGTTTATCGGGAACCAGCAGTTAGCGGAATGGCTATGTCACTGGACTCCCACGTAGTTGACCGCTGTTCACGGTGGCTTAAAACTCACACCGGGTGTGTGTGCGTGCGTGCCCAAGATCCCGAGAGGAGAATGGAGGAGAAGGGATTGTGGTGTGACCATCCCCCCTGGGGGTGATTTCTCGCTTTCTGTCTCTATGTCTCTCTCTCTGGCGAGCGCACACGCCCTTAGGCAAAAACTGCTCCAAAAAAAAAAAAAAGTTTATCAAGGGGCCAGCAGATGGCGTAGTGATTATGTTGATGGACTCCCACATGGCCCACCCCTAGTGGCTTCAGAATCATGTGTGTGTGGTGCACATGCCCAAGATCCCTGGAGAATGGAGAAGAGATTTCCATTTGGATCCCCCCAGGAGGT